>NC_135768.1:2811955-3381955 GCF_052425735.1 Oculina patagonica
AAGCGCGGGAAAACATGCGCGAGTGAGTCAGGATTGGTTTTGGTTTTACTTCTGATTGGTTGAGAAAGTCGCGCGGGATTTTTAAAACCAATCACTTAGCGAAGGAAAGCAAAATCCGAGCAATCACGAATTATTTTTGACACTCAAGTGAAAACCGCTCAAATTCGTCTTAATCTTTTCCAATTTTAACCATCCTTGTTCCTTTTTGGTTTATTTTGACCTCTTTGGAGTTTTCCCACCTTAGCAAACTATTATTTAAAGGTGTTTTTCAATTTGAAATTTATTGTGGGCATCACAAAAAAGCTTTAGGCTGTTTACTCGGAACCGAGCCCAAATGGATCCGATCAGAGATCAAATTTTCGACGGGGAGCCTCCCTAATTTTTTAAGTGGAGTCCTGAAAACGTTTGCTACAGAGCCCAGCGCCTTGTGTTTGTAGGGGCTGGTAGCAGTTCTAGCGGGGTTTCGCATGATTTGCTCTTCGAGAGAACAATAAAACAACAAGAACAATGCCCCTAGCCCTAAAAAACAATAGCAGCTGCTACACTAGAGGACCACGAGAATTACATGCTAACGAGAGCTGCTACACCACTGTTTATCGGGAGTTTTGGAGCCCTAAACTCCTTAAGGACCCTGAGGTCCAAAAATTAGACTGGATCGGGACCAGATCGGGTCCGGGTAGGACCCTTCGGTCTGATTTTTGTACTGGATTCATTTAGTACTGATTCCACGTGAACATGGCTGATTTCTTCTTGTTTATCTCAGGAGTCACCGTGGATGGCGTGACGTGGATTCACTGCACAGCTGGGCATTTCAACACCTTCCCTCATTAGTAACTCAGCTGAATTACCAGGCATTCCTGGATAACGTTCTCGACAGTGAGGATCCGTGGATCATCGATTTCTACGCTCCTTGGTGCGGCCACTGCATACAGTTTGCTCCTGATTTTGAAAAAGCAGCAAAGGTGAGTAAGGCAACGATTAATTTTGTTTCGTGACAAATCCTGTTATGTTATGTGTCTCTTTCGTGACAAGTGTCACGCAAGACCAAATACCAAAATAATGTTCCCGCGCGAAAAAACATGCGCGCCGGAAAGGCGCCTGTTTAGTAGCCAGCGTAGCTGGTGGTATTCGCGACCGAGTGCTTTGTTTAAGGCGAACGGCGGATTCGAGCTGCGAAGCCGCGAGGGAATTGAGTCGCATTCTTCAAGTTCAGGGAATTTTTTTTTGTGTCAGGAAAAATTGACATTTTTGAAGAAAAGGCAGGGAAAATTGGAATATAACACCGCTGATTTCATACAATTAATGGCTGGAAGAAACATTTCAGATCAATTTGATCTAAGCGATATGTTTTTTACCGAATGGTAATGAGGTTATGTTATGGGCCGCATTTTCTCACTCGAACACTCACTCACTCACTCACTCGATTCTGATATCAAACCGCAATTAATTTATCATTAAACGAGAAACGTGCTGATGGAAAGGTCTTTTAAACGCATTCAGCACATGTCAATCAGAAACAAATTATTCTTCAACCTCGTTCCAGGGTCTCTCTCTTTCAGGGCAGTAAACTGAATTTCACAAAACAAATCGAAAGAGGATCACTTACACTTATCCTCTGGTGATAAAAGAGAATAGAATTCGCTCAACGAAGCCTCAGAGCATAGGCTAACAATGACCCATTCACGTAAGAAAACATTCAAAGACGCGTTTTAGTAAACACAACATTCATGCACGTTTTTGTTTCGCGTCACATCATCTTTGTGTCACGTCATCCGTTCTTCATCTTTTTGAGTCGTGCAAAAACGCGCATCTTTCTCTCAAATTTTATTCGCTGCTTAAAATAACGCTATACGTGCTGGCAGAAAAGTAAACATATTTAAAAAACAAATTTACTTAATGCTTAAAAGGATCAAAGGTTACACTTAAATATTTTTGTGATGAAATAGAATTCGCGCTACGAAGCCTGAGAGCACGAACCATCAATGATGCAATTCCCATGGAAAAATAAAACATTCACAGGGAAATAAAGTGATATTGTGTTACATTATTGAACGCTTATTTGAAGAAAAAAAGCTATCAATGACCCATTCACGCAAGAAAACACTCGAAGGCAAATTAAGTGAGATTGTGACATTACTGATAGCACCTATGGACTACATATAGTTACGCTTAAACTGTTATAGAAAATTATTATTGCATGTGACGTGATTTAATAAACGTTTCAGCTCACTGGAAAAACACAAATGCGTAGCACGTTTCTGTTTCGCGCTACGTCACCTCGTGTCACGTCATCCGTTTTTCATCTTTTTGAGGCGAGCAGATCTCAAATTTCATCGGCTGTTCAAAAAATAACAACGCTTGTCGCTGCCTAACCTCCCACGCAGTCGTTCTTAGGGGCGATTGTGTTCCACACCGTGTAACGCAATCGCGGGGAGGAGTGTAACGCGATCACCCCTAAGAACGACTGCGTGGGAGGCTAGTCGCTGCCCGGTATGTATATTATATATGTGCTGACAGAAAAGTAATTGAACACACAATTTATCGCATCTAAGACAGTAAAAACCATATTCAAAGGTTACAATTTATTTTGGTGGTGAAAAATAGAATTTGCGCTTCGAAGCCGGAGAGCACAAAGCATCAGTGACCCATTGACGCAACTCACATGAAAAAAAAAGCATTTAAAGGCAAATGAAGTGAGACCGTTACATTCTTGAACGCTTATTTGAAAAACAAAGCGAAGGACGCCACTTCATCGAATTACCATGAGGTTGCTCGAAGAGCCTTTGATTTTGTTTGGAAATGGGGTCTGTAGGCCGCTACTATAATCGACATTTTTAATTTATTTGGTCAGGAAAATTATAATTTTATCAGGGAAAAGTCAGGGAATTTTGCAGGCTTATATCTGTGGCAACAATGTTGATATTTCTATCTGTTGTAGCTGTTAGATGGGCGTGTCAAGGCTGGCAAAGTGGACTGTGAACAGGATTATCATCTGTGTTCCGAAGCTGATGTGCGAGCTTACCCCACTGTGAAGTTATACCTTGGTGCGCCGGGAGATGGAATGACACAAGTTAGTACTACATCAAGATTAACTCTTCTTACTCATTGCCATACCGGTTCGAGTCCTGCTTCTCTCCACCTAGGAGGGCAAATGGGTATTAGCAAGTGTCAATGTATTTAGCACTGTTGTGCTAATTGTGGACACTGTAAATAAATAAACAAATATTGCAAATCGAACATAAACTTGTTAAAAAAACCCTTACTGGCAGGAGGCTTACCAGTTGTTTCAAAGCGTAGGGGGGTTGAATTCGGCACGACCGAAGACAAATACATCTAGTGGCAGGGAGGTGGATTTGAACCCAGGGCCTCCGGGGCCTAGTCACCAGGCTTAAAGGAGCTACGTCATGGACATTCTCGTCCCCATAGCCCTTTCGTTTCTCTTAGCCGGCTAGGCCTTGGCACGAGGAAACAAAGGGCTCTGGGGACAGAGGATTTCCAGTCCTAGATTCTAGGACTTCCGGTCTTCATGTATGCAGTCATGACGTTTCAAAAGAATGTATGAGAGAGTCGTTACGTTTTCGACTTCCGTTTAGGAATTCTTTGTTCCAAACAGCCAATCAAAAAAATTCGAATTAATTCAAAAATCCTATGTCCCCAGAGCCCTCCGTTTTCTCGTTGCCAAGCCGGCTAAGAGAAACGAAAGGGCTATGGGGACGAGAATGCGTCATGGACAACACATCTTGAAAAAACTGGCAAGTTTTGTCAAGTTTATCGTTCGTAATCCGTCTTAATCTTCGTCAGTCGAAACCATCCTTGGTTATTTTCGCATTTTTACTACTACTCTGTTGTTTTTCTACATTACAAAACTATTTGAGGCTTTCTTCAATTTGGATGTAATCAGAAAAGTGGCTTAAAATATCGTGTCATTGCTCCTTTAAAACGGTTTACTTTTTACCCAGCTGTGGACTAGCGTCCCATCCACGGGGAGTAACAATTCTCCAAAATGCTTCATGCTTAAGCCCGTAAAACACTCAATTTAAGTTTTTGACTTGAAATCAATAAAGTTAAATTTTTTGCCGTAGCAAATTTGGAAAGTTGACGTCACGAGCGTTAGTCCGTTGTGGGCACCGATGAAAATATTGCTGATAATGTTTCTTTTTCATCTCGTTAATTTTTCCAGCCAGTGAACGGGCACATGAACATTGAAACTCAGAACCCGCATAAAATCCAGGAAATTGCGCTGCAGTCACTGGAAGAGTACAGGGCTGACTTGGAAGAGGAGGACAGGCAGGAAAAGAAAAAGACGAAAGCAAAAAAGGTGAGGCGTAGTGCTATTGCTTTAAGGTGGATTTCGACTGACGCGTACTTTTTTACGTGCGCTCACGTACGTGAAAAAATTAAGACGGATTCCGCTGAAAGTTCGAGCAATGAGTGCGAAAATTAAGTACCAAAAATCTACTCATTGCACGGCAACATTTTGTATAATATTTAAAAGATCTCATCGAAATTCATTTGTCTTAGTGACCCCGCAATTAAATTCTAAAGCATTCTCGAGAAAATTAAAGTCAAACCTCGAAAAAATGTATAAAACCCGCGCCATTTTGTTTTGAACCGGCGCAAAACCTCCGTTTTAACTGAAATAAAGACAACTTCAAATCCATTTTTCTCTCGCGGGGTCAGCTTGAGTGCTAAATTTTTGGCAGGTTTTGGTTAGCTGTACTAAAACTGTTGCCATGCTAAGAGGTCTTTTTGGTAACTTTATTTTTGCCTGTATTGCTCGAAAATTGTGCGGAAACCATCTTAAGTGACAATGTATGAACGACTTGCGTAAATGTTTTCCCGCGTTCACCGATCGAAGAAAAATGCGAGAAAATACATGGCTGTGAACAGTCTATAAAACTTCTAAATCGGAAAAATTCTATGTCAAAATGCTCAGTATAACGAGGAAATAATATCTCGTTTCGTTAGACGTTGTGACGTCAACTTGCTAACAAGAATGTTGCTTAGCGACTTCTCGGACAAAAAACCGCTGGCTGACTGAATTCTCGGAGACTGGACTCCTAGTCTGTTCCAGGCCCCTAAATATTGTTATGGGAAGCAAGGGTCGGAACACTTCTTGCCTCCTACGTATTTTTAACTTGTTTTTCCTTTTTTTTCCACCCAGAAGAGCAAGAACAAGAAGAAGAAGCCAGAACACGATGAATTCTAGAAGATTTTAAAGCCACCTGTCTGTATACGTACGAGTCTCACTCAAACCGCAGCCAGGACACCCTGTTAAAAATGGCCATTCTGGAAATAAAAATTAATAGCCAGTTATTCGCCAACAAAACCATTACCCAGGGCGAGGTTTAGTGCAAAGAGTTTGCTAAATTTCCTACTGACTATGTTTTTACACACGTTAGCCGGTATTTTACAAAGACATTAAAGGAATTTTTATTGGATTGTGTGTCTGTGTTTTCCTATTTCCACTTGGACCATTTAGCACAATTTTTTCTCTCTCTCGCTCGAATTTCAATTATACCGTAGAATTCCGGTTATAAGCCCTGGGCTTATACAACTTCGTAAGGGTTTTTGGGTGGGCTTCTAAGGGGAGGGGCTTATATTCGGGAGGGCTTATAAGTGGAAGGAAAAAACGTTCCGAAACGCGCGCGAGCCTCGGGAGTGTTGATCGAAATACGTTTTTACGTTAAAAACGCACAAAAATGCAACATTTAGCCCTGTTCAGTACTGTCATCCGGTAGAGGGGGGCTTATAACCGGATGTATTTTTTTTATTTCAAGTTGATGGGCCTATAACTGGGGGGCTTATAAGCGGGGGGGGGGGGGGGCTTATAACCGGAATTTTACGGTATTTATTCTCATACATCCGTAGCCCTTACGATTGTTCATTAACATGAATTATGTACTGGTTTGGTATAAATAGCTGTTGGTTTTATCATACCGTAAAATTACGGTTATAAGCCCGGGGCTCTTACAACTTCGTAAGGTGGTTTTGGGTGGGCTTATAAACGGAGGGGCTTATATCCAGGGGGGCTTATACGGTAAGTGGAATAAAAAACGTTTCTAGCTTCTTGAGTGCTTAGCAAGCCTCCCTAGTACATCCATAACTCAATAGTGTACGCTATAGCGTTTATCATTTGTCTTATAGCACAACTTTTAGGCGATTTATTACAGTTTTTGAGGTAAAAGGGCGCGCTTATTTAAACAAATACGTGTATAGTGCTCGCGTAAACGCTGACGAAAATCTAAAAGAAAAAACAAACAAACTTTTTATTTCAAACGTGCCTTATGCCTAAAAGATGGATTTTCTTATGTTTAGCTTTTCAAATTGACAGGAAAATCGAGAAAATATGTATAAACTCGTGAAGTGGCAGCACTTTCTTGTGCCATGTGCATTAGATTAGCGCGCGCGCTCAGGTTGAAGGCATACGTCAGCGTACACCCATAAACCAATCAAAGAGCGCGCTTTACCTTAGTTGTGCTACTAAAGGTGTTATTAAAAGTTTAGAAAAACTTAAAAATTGCAAGGCTGGCACTACGGCAAGGGCACTTTAATGTGCCCTTGCCGTAGTGCCAGCCTTGTAACCTTTCTACACGATACAGTGACGTCTGGTACGAGCATTTCTACAAAGAGAGATCCGGCAACAATAAGATCTGGGTTTTACTCTGCGTTGTGTGGTTAGTTTCTTAAAAGTTTGCCATGGCATATGTAATTCCTGAGTTTTGATTTTTTTATTTCTCCCAGTTCCTGATAACTTAGGAATCCCGCTTCCCGCCCTCTTCTTTTCCCTTCTCCCGCCCCTTTTCGCCAGACTCCATCCACGAAAATATGCCCTCCAGAAAAGCATATGGAAATTTCTCGGGTACCGGAAGTCACGGGATTACAAAACACATATCACGTGGGATCACTCGAGCGTGGCCGACCGGCCTTGCTTTGCGTGAGTGCCGCTGCTTGCTGTAATATTGTCTGAGCATTATCTTGTGTGTCGTCCAAAGAGCTCGAATTTTCACTTGATATTGCGGCGATTGGCGATTCTGTTGAAGTTAAGGTAAGTTAGCAACCTGTATACTTGCTTTAATTCGAAATATTGTATCATGTACAAGTCGCTTTCGATCGAAAATGTTTAATTAAGAGGCGATCTCGAGTCGTGCTCAACCAATGTGCTTAACCTTGCTAAGGTTTTTTTCTTTCTATAATTTTCATGGCCGTTCGGTCAAGAGTTCGGTGTCATTCACAAATAAACAAAACCATTATCCAATATTGGTCGATGGAGCCTTTATCGCTACTAGACAATTCTACAACGCCGGATCGAAGTTGTATTTCCGTGCGTGGCCTTCAGTATTACATCGCTATTTATTATATCTGCACCTTTTTGACCTTGGTTCCTGAAAGAAGAGTTAGATTGAAGTGCCACAATTGCACATTGCAATAACAGTAAAAAAAAATCAGTTTTGTATAAGTGATCAGTATTTATGCGCGTATATTTGGGTTTATAATGTGCTAGCGTAAAAATGGAACTTCATATCCGCTGTTTATTTTCAAACCCATTGTTTCAGTTTTGCGATGTGGACGTTTCTTCAAGGCTAGTTTCGATCTAAAGGTTCGACAAGATCGCTAGACGCGAGGGAATTCGAAAACGCCAGATTATTTTTTATTAGGCACACTAAAAATATAACTCGGCTGTTGTGTTTTGTAGTCGCTCTCACGAAAACAAGAAAGCCTCCTGCAGCGCCTACGACAAGTTTTTTTTGCTCCGTTTTTACAGTCAAACCGGATGTTCTTTTGATGGCAACTTTGCAATGTTGCGGCGCAATTGACAGTTTGCTCGTCGCAACTTGCAGCTTTCAATTCAAATTTGCTCCACAAGTTACGGCTTACGTTTGTAATTTTGAAGCGTAATTCCTAACTTAGCAATGAAAACAAAGCCTGTCGCTTATTTCTCGCATTCTCGTGATGAACAGTCGAATAAGGGGCAGTTATTTTCTGTTTCTTTCCAACAAAGGTGGTACAACCTCGTTTTATACGGCAAAATGAAAGCCGGAACTTGGCAACTTTGCTCGAGCAAATTTGAATTGAAAGTTGCAAGTTGCGACGAGCAAACTGTAAATCAATATTGGAACATTGCACCGCAACATTGCAAAGTTCCCATCAAAACAACATCCGGTTTGACTGTAATTAGTACATCGCTATTTATAATATCTGCACCTTTTTGACATTGGTTCCTGAAAGAAGAGTTAGATTGAAGTTCCAAAATTGGAGATTGCAATAACAGTAAAAAAATCAGTTTTGTATAAGTGATCAGTATTTATGCGCGTATATTTGAGTTTATAATGTGCTAGCGTATGTGCTGTTTACTAGTATTTTCATACCCATTGTTTCAGTTTTGCGATGTGGACGTTTCTTCAAGGCTAGTTTCGATCTAAAGGTTCGACAAGATCGCTAGACGCGAGGGAATTCGAAAACACCAGATTAATTTTTATTAGGCACACTAAAAATATAACTCGGCTGTTGTGTTTTGTAGTCGCTCTCACGAAAACAAGAAAGCCTCCTGCAGCGCCTACGATAAGTTTTTTGAGAATTGTTGCTCGGCAGCGATCAAGCGTATACAAAAATTCACCTTGTGCCCTGACAGACGCGCTTAGAAACAAAGCTTATCAAGTTTCCCAGACAATGTTGTGTGTTCAAAGTAATAAAACCGTCATTATGCGAATTACACTGTTACGCCACTTCTATGCCGCGACGAAACTTGAATTTTCTTTTTGGTTGAGTGTCAGAAATAATTATTGTATAAACAGCTTTACAACATGAACAAAGTCAAGGTAACGCGTCAATCAATTGGATATTGGTTCCCTTCGTGTCGTAGACGATTCCATATCTATTGTTGTTCCCGTAAGCTTGTGTAAATAACTAGCACGTATTTTGCGATAATTTATGCTAGTACAGCAAGCAGATGTCGTAAATTGGACTTGGTTCAGTGGAACCCCGCGTTACGGACACTTGCTAATACGGACACCCGCTAATTGAATAATTGGTTAATTGTTTGTCCCGACAAAAACCTCATACATTTTCTCGCTTTTACGACCGAAATAAAATGCTCTCATACAAAGTAAACCTCGCATAACGGACACTTTTCGATCACTGTTTATGGTCCTTACGTACATTTTCATTTGTAATGATTGCGTGCTAATTGAACCCCGTTAAACAATGGAAACTTTCAACGGTTGATGCGTTTTTAGCATGAATTCGTGTGTCATGCTTGATTACCGTCTTTTTCCGGTATTTGACCGGCGTGAATAATTTCGAGTGCGACTTGGATAAGCGTAGGTTTCTTCAGTTTGAACTTGAGTCACAATAGACCTCTTTAGCTTCGTTTGTTTGTTGTCCCATTGTAGACCATGTGATGCTACACTTGAGAATTATTTCTTCAAATTCGCACAAATTCACGTGGAAATGAGGGCTTCACATGATCTAAAATGGGCAATTTACATACCTAGCTAAAGAGGTCTATTAAGGCATTAGCCAGCGATCTGTTGCGTTTATTTGTATGTTTTAGTCTTTTTATATATGTCTGAATTTATCAAAACCAGGTCAAGGAAATTTCCACCGTTTTAAGCGCAAATCGCTGTAAACGCGTTTTTTTCTCGCCAGAAACTATCTCCAAACTCCATGATATAAAAACTAAAGGGAATGTCAGTCTTTTTTTCACTTCTCCTCTCTCTTCTCTACCTTTCAGCGCTGTATTTCTTTTTTTTTTCCCTTTCTTTTGGCGTTTTAAGCCAATTCGCGCAGTAACGTACTTGTTCAAGAATACTGACGTCACTTTTCTTTGACCCGGTTTTGATAAATTCAGACATATGATTCAATAGTATGAGCAGGGAAAGCCTGGATATCTCTCTAGATGCATAGAAAATGATTGATTGTAACTCGAGAAGCTCATTCTTGGCCTTTAAACTATTGAATCAATTATGTCTGAATTTATCAAAACCAGGTCAAGGATCTGTCAGGGTTCTGACTGAAACTAAATCATGTAAATTATGACCGACCGCCGGAATGAATTTTACGGATATAAAATCGTCTCCCCTGTTGTGGTTCATTGCGTTGTGTTCTTGGGTAAGACACTTAACTGAGGCCCTGCCCGGGTAAATTCCGACAAGCGACATGGCCCAAAAAGTAGCGACAGCATACTAATAAAATCGCGACAAACGACAACCCTTTTGGAAAAACTTAAATACCGACAAGGATAAGCAATTTTCCTTCAATTTAATTACCGACAGCGACATAAAGAGCGATAAAACAGCAACACAGCACACTTTTAAATTTAAACAAGCGACACGGGAACCCCCCCCCCCCCCCTGGCAGGGCCTCTTAACTCTCACAGCGCCTCTCTTCACTCATGCGGTTTATAAAATAGCTACTGCATGGCGAATTGTATGCTGGAGGGGGGTATTAACCCATCCGGGGGGATTATAACTAGAAATACCCAGCCCTTAGTATCGACTTAGTAACTTCATGCTCAGGCTACAGAAACCAGGATATGCGTAAAGGTATACGGTACAGATTGGGCCAATACTAAAACAAACTAAAATAGAATAAACTGTCAACTGTCACGTTCACAAAAAAGAGTGACGGAGTCGTGAAGCCTTCTTCCCACACAAATTTCCTTGTTTGTGTGGATGTTGTGAATTTTGGCCCTGTTGCTATGACCCTTAAATAAAGTTCATTCATTCATTCATACTCTTCCTATGACGGCATCTTAATTCTACCACACAATCAATCCGCTATCTGCCCAAACCACTAAATTTTATAAGACAATAACATACTACCCTAACAATATTATAAAAAGCGGAATTCCGTTTTCTCGAAACCTCGGTCTCTTGAACTTCCCGAGAACTCGAACTTAAAGTCGTTTACCTTCGATTTCCTTCACTTAATAGAATACTGCAATTTAACCCCCGGTTTCCCGAACACGATTTCTCGAACCAAATTCGTTCCCCTTGGAGGTTCGTTCGTAACTCTAAAGCGGCCTTTATACGACAAACTTAAGTTGGCAAAGTCGTGTTGGTAAACTCCAAAACGTTGTCAAACTCACGCCTTCACAAAAGTTGGCGAAAAAGTTGGCAAGAATAGAGACAGGTTCTATTTGTCGCCAACATGTTTGCCAACTTTTGTTGTAGGTGGATATCTTTATTTTTACACGGATAAACCATCAGCCTTTAAAAATACTACATATAATCCTAATTTACATAAATACTCACTACAACTTGAGTTTGCCAACACGAGCTTGCCAACTTAAGCAAGTTTGTCGTGTGAAGGCCGTTTAACCCTTTCTTGTCTTTTTAGTGCAGAATGCACTATTGTAATGGTTTGGTGGGTTGGCGTTTGCTAAACCCCTAAACCACTAAATCACTAAATCACTAAATCACTAAATCACTAAATCACTAAACCACTAAACCGCTAACGCGGTGTAAACTTTTAATGACCAATTAACCCTATTCAGACCGGGCTTTTTTGGACCTTCTCAGACCGGGGGGGGGGGGCTTCGGAAGCCCCCCCTATGGAACTTCCAGAATATTTAACCAATCACCATGAAACTTGTAGGATGTATTGTACGTCCGAAACTCTTTCTTTTGGTATACGTCACGTGGGATAGTGACGTCACATCACGTGACAATTACATCATGATTTCAAAACAGCCGCCATCTTGGAACCGCCATCTTGGATTTCAAAATTTTTCCAAAATTCCAGAAAACCACCCAAAATCACTGCAAAGTACTCAAAATGAATAAAAATGTGCTTTAAACCAGTAAAAATGTAAAAAAAATCCATTTAAGTTGATTTTTATTAAAAGAAACACGCAAAATTACAAATTTGGGAAAACATGCCTGTCAAAATGCCGTTGCCATGGTGATGTCAAGTTCCTGACACATCATTCAACCCTACCAAATTGTTGCCAGATAAATTTTAGGAAAACTCAGAAAGTTTGGCAGCGTTTGGTTAAATCTTAAAAAAGTTATAAAAGTTCAAAGTCAGCGCGGGCCTCAAAAGCCCCCCCCCCCCCCGGTACGGTCTGAATAGGGTTAATTAATTAATATCAATTAATTAATTATTTATTTCTGTAAAGGGGGGAGGGGATGGAGAGCACCTGACCGTGTGCCCTTGGTAAATCGGGGAGTACATTACGATACTTACAATTGAAGAACTCAAGGTATATATTTGTTTCAGAAAGCACTATGCTCTCCTTGTGGTACAATTATTTCTGGAAAAAAATACTTTGTGCTAAACGCATGCGCAGATCAGTCTACATCACGAGCATTGCGTCATAGCAGTTCATGTGAAATAATTCTTGATATGGCAACGCTGTTTTCTTAGAAAAGGTGATCAGGCATCTCATAATTAATTGATAATATCTGTGGTATAATCAATGTCGCCTTGTTTGCAGAAAATAAATCACGTTACCATATCATCATGTTACATCCGTTTTCGACAAAAACAAAAGTATGTAACATGTTTTTGACAAAAACAAAAGTATCTCGTTTGCTGTTTCAATATCAAACTGAAATTCAAGCTATCGAAAATTAAGATAACAGGGACGTGTTTAGAAATTTTGTATTAAAGGTGGTGTGCTTTTCAATGCGGTTGAATAGAGTGGTAAAGTGTGACGTCACGGTTCCATGGTAACTAATTCTGTGGTTCTAAACAATGTAAGAGGACATATGCACAAATTTCACACAAAAATGAAAATTCTTGGCAAGAGCCCTTTAATGGATTTCGCTCATTCTCTTACCATGGGTAGGCCTTAATATGAAATAAATCACAGTATACTTTGTTTGGCTAAATATCGATTTCTTTCGAGAAAATCGATAATTCTAAAATCCAGCAAAATTGACGCTTTCGGAGCTCAAAATTTATGCCGAGTTTGTTAGCTTCGCGTCGAAATATAAAGCACTCTGGAAGAAAAATACCTATTTAATATCGAAGAATAACATCAAATTAGTACGTCGAAAGCAATTTCTGCTCTTGAAGTCCTTTTATTTACAAAATATAATTAAATTCATTCGACACACTTTTGATTTAATTCAAAAAAGGTCAAACTTATCGCTTTATTTAAGTATGAGCGAAGCGAAATAAATGGCCGAAAATTTGGTATTAGACAGATAAATGATTGTTCTTTTCGATACTAAAAGGATTTCCTAGGGAAATGATTTAGTGCGATGCTTTCAGATCTCAAAGTTGCTTAAAATTCGTTAATTTAACCGACCGTGACATTGTTGATCTTATCAACATTATGTAAACATTCCACGCAAAGGTTAATTTTCCCCATGTGAACTTCAACTGAGTAAAATAAAAAACATAGACTTGCTTACCGTGGTGTTCGCTGATACATTGTAAATCCTGTTTTCCTCATTTACGACAAAACCTAAGCCCTCGGCGAAGCTGTTATCCAATTTTCTTGACGCGCCATTTGTAACTGATTTCCACGTCTTGAAGTGACAGTTCTTTTCCATTCATTCTTGAAAACAGTCCAGTCTCAACTGATCAGTGTAAACAGGAATACGAAGTACTTTGCTTTAAATCAACCTAAAGCTTAGCAGCAGTGGTAGATAAATCGATACGGCCGGCGAATCTTCGTTTCGAAAACCGCCATTTGAGATTTGTCGGCCCTTTGTCCTGCGGTATGCAGATAATTAATTCACACTTGAGTAACTTCCGGCACATGAAATCGACAACCACCGTGACCAGATAGCACCCTGCTTTTTGGTGTATTGGTTGAGGCACTATTTTTATCATTTTAACATAAGCTCTCAATGAAAAACCTTTTGGGCTGAACTTGTAATTAAGTTTCACTTCAGTAAGCCACCGTTCGAGAGAGTTGTTAAATGGTTGCATGAAAGCGCTTTTAACTTCCGGGTCGAAAGTTCTTCTTATGCGTTGCTTCGCTTTGGTTCATATTTTTTATCCAGTTCTTACCCTTGTTAAAATTCTTTATTAGGCTAAGGCAAAACAGTTGTAGAGTCAACTCTCCCTTATTGAAGATCTCTATTAGACGGACACCTGGTGTTGGTCCTGTCCTTGCCGTTTTTTCAGTCATTTTTATACTCTAACCAGCTAGGCTACGTTTACACGGGACCGGACCGGAGCCGTTCCGAACTGGACCGGACCGGATCGGCCTCTGTTTACACGGAAGCGTTTGGAACCGATCCATGTGTTTACACAGGAAGGTTCTGGAACCGGTCCGGAACGGTTCCATAACTTGACCTGCAAAATAGCAGGTCCAGTTTTGGCGGGGAGGGACAAACGCCTCGCCGTCAGGGGATCCAAATGTATTAAAAATATCATAGTCATTATAAAAATATTTTGTTTTTAGACCTGTTTTCCGGTGTGTTTTTGAGTTGATTTGGCAGCTATTAGGGGAAAAACGGTTTAAGTTTCAAATATTATCCGCAGTGCATTCCTTCGTAAATAAGACGGTTGTAATTATAATACGACTCAAGTTTCCAAACAACGAGAGATATAAAGTAATAACTTTATAATCACCTTAATTCTCAATTCAATAGGCGAACTTCGTTGGAAGGAGTTGTCGAAGCTGGCTCTGTGCCGTCCAATGAGGTCGTGATTTTGGGTTCCCGATCTAGAACGGGATTTTCAATATCAGACGATATCTAGAACGAGGTATGGTATTTTGAACACACAAAAGTTCCAAAATATCAGCTGCCAAAACGGGGTGACTTGTTTCTAGAACGCGGGATCTTTTGAATGCAAGTTCTTTCTAACTGAATAGCAGAGGCCCTTCCAATTACGCTGGTAAAAAGGGAATGTTATGCTTCTAACAATGCTTGTTTTTTGTCCGATATAATGCTCAACTGTAATTATGCTCATTTTTTTAAAAATAATACTACTTTGGTATAAATGCTTTGTTGTACTTTGCAGAAATAAATACAAAAAATGGCATCACGTCAGAAGTCCATAACAAACTTCTGATTACGTGTACTTTTCTTCACAGCTTTAATCGAATGAAGTGAAAAACACCCTTTCCTTTATTTTTACACCAATTTACACCTTGGTGTAAACAGTCATAAATGTTCAGCGTTTTATTATAAATTGTTTACCGTGACTGGTATTACAACTGCATATACATGATATATGGTCCCTTTTCCCCCACCCCTTCCCCACCTTTCCTTCCCGCTTTTATTTCGCCCAATCCTCCACAGGAGAAAGTAGGAGAGCCTGTTTACAGGCTAGACTACACAGAATATATATTTTTAACTGACATTCACGGGAGACGGATCCAACGACGCCATCTAAGGTTTTGTGTACAGCCAACTCTCTCTGAAACGGGTACCTTCGGGACCGGCTCCAACTCAGTTCGTCTAAAAGAGATGTCCGTCTTATAGAAATTTTAACGTCGTATCAAATTTTCCACTGAAGTAGGGACAAGAATTTGAACAAGGGTAAGAACTGGATAAAAACTATGAAACAAAACGAAGCAACGCAACAGAAGAACTTTCGACCCAGAAGTTAAAAGCGCTTTCATGCAACCATTTAACAACTCTCTCGAACGGTGGCTAACTGAAGTGAAACTTAATTAATTACAAGTTCAGCCCAAAAGTTTTTCATTGAGAGCTTATGTTAAAATGATAAAAAAAGTGCCTCAACCAATATTCTAACCTGCGATCAGCTGCGAAAAAAGAACGCCTGATCGCAGGTTACCAATATTCCGAAAAGGAGGGTGCTATCTGGTCACGGTGGTTGTCGATTTCATGTGCCGGAAGTTACTCAAGTGTGAATTAATTATCTGCATACCGCAGGACAAAGGGCCGACAAATCTCAAATGGCGGTTTTCGAAACGAAGATTCGCCGGCCGTATCGATTTATCTACCACTGCTGCTAAGCTTTAGGTTGATTTAAAGCAAAGTACTTCGTATTCCTGTTTACACTGATCAGTTAAGACTGGACTGTTTTCAAGAATGAATGGAAAAGAACTGTCACTTCAAGACGTGGAAATCAGTTACAAATGGCGCGTCAAGAAAATTGGATAACAGCTTCGCCGAGGGCTTAGGGTTTGTCGTAAATGAGGAAAACAGGATTTACAATGTATCAGCGAACACCACGGTAAGCAAGTCTATGTTTTTATTTTACTCAGTTGAAGTTCACATGGGGAAAATTAACCTTTGCGTGGAATGTTTACATAATGTTGATAAGATCAACAATGTCACGGTCGGTTAAATTAACGAATTTTAAGCAACTTTGAGATCTGAAAGCATCGTACTAATTCATTTCCCTAGGAAATCCTTTTAGTATCGAAAAGAACAATCATTTATCTGTCTAATACCAAATTTTCGGCCATTTATTTCGCTTCGCTCATACTTAAATAAAGCGATAAGTTTGACCTATTTTGAATTAAATCAAAAGTGTGTCGAATAAATTCAATTATATTTTGTAAATAAAAGGACTTCAAGAGCAGAAATTGCTTTCGACGTACTAATTTGATGTTATTCTTCGATATTAAATAGGTATTTTTCTTCCAGAGTGCTTTATATTTCGACGCGAAGCTAACAAACTCGGCATAAATTTTGAGCTCCGAAAGCGTCAATTTTGCTGGATTTTAGAATTATCGATTTTCTCGAAAACAAATCGATATTTAGCCAAACAAAGTATACTGTGATTTATTTCATATTAAGGCCTACCCATGGTAAGAGAATGAGCGAAATCCATTAAAGGGCTCTTACCGGCATATGTTTGACCGTTAGTAACCTGTGCTCGTAAGAACGAACCATAACAAAGAGAGCTCGAACCGCATCGAAGCACATTTGCTGTGGTCTTAGTCGCGCTCAGTGCTACTATTTAGCTCAAAACATTCGTCTATAATTTGAAAACGTTAACTTCTTTGATTTGACAACTTGACGAAGAACTGGATTGTATTTAAACGTTGTTTTTCGGTGACGTTCGTCGCCCGACATCATCAACTATGGTGCAGTGTTTTGTCCCCGACTGCAATCATCAGTCGGAAAGCCATACCTGTCAGTTTTTTCGTTTTCCCAAGGATGAGAAACAATATAAACGCTGGAAGGACCGCATCAGGTACGTTTAACACGGCATCTTGTAGGCGATTTTGTTTAAATTAGATGCATCAACAGGAATTACGCGTGTGATTGTTACCGAATAGCATTCCATTAATCACCGAACTTGCCTTTCAGGAGAGGTGATCGCGATCCCAATTCCTACTCAAGAGTATGTAGCTGTCATTTCCGTGATGGAGACAAAAATCGTGGACCAGAATTGTTTGCCTGGAACGTAAACAAAATATTTGCACCGACTTCTCCAAGAAAGAAAAGAAAGCGCACAGTGACGAGTACTAGTAACACAGAATCAGAACTCCAACTTGAAGAGTCAACGGACTCAAGAACTGACGAAGAAAAAGTTGCTTCTGCCAGCCAGACAATTCTAGAAGCCGAATTAGACTGTTTAAAGAAGGAACTAAGAGAACTTAAGGAGCAACAAGTCTACCAAAGAACAAGATATTCTGTTGCCGCCATGGATTGTGAAGTCTTAAGAATGGAAACTGGACTCCCAACTAAGGACGTCTTCCAAATTGTTGTCAATTACATTTCTAAATTTAAAGACAATATTAACTATTATTATGGGTGGAGAGTCGATTCTATAAAGTTGGAAGATCAGGTATTTATCACACTTATGAAATTAAGACAAAACTATACCAACCTTCACTTGGCACAATTATTTGGCTGTTGTGTTACAACTGTAAGCCCTGAATTTTTTTTTTTTTTTTTCAGGCTTCTTTATTCCAATTGCTTAAATTGGAAATTCACTGCGACGATCATTTATCACTCTCATATACATCCGCAGTTCATATATGAATCATTTCATATACATTACATCATTTCACTCCTCTCACGGGAAAATATGAACTCACAATTGACCTCGCTCCCAATGTGTGGCTTCAATAGCTCAGTTGGTAGAGCATCGCACCGGTAACGCGGAGGTCACGGGTTCGAATCCCGTTGAAGCCCTGAATTTTTTTCAGGCTTCTTTATTCCAATTGCTTAAATTGGAAATTCACTGCGACGATCATTTATCACTCTCATGTAACAAACATTGTTTTGACTTTTGTTCATGTTTTGCACAGTTTGTTTTTTGAGGATCTAATGAGCAGTATGCCTTCCAGGGACAAGAATAAGTCTTGTGCTCCGTCTTCATTTTCTTTATTTGGTAACTGTAGGGTTATCATTGATTGCACAGATGTTGAAATTGCCACACCAGGGTTAATGAGCCTTCAGAATGCCACCTATTCCACATACAGGGGCATGAATTCTTTTAAGGCCATAGTGGGTGTAGCTCCTAATGGAGTGATTACTTATGTAAGTAAATTGTTCCCAGGGTCAGTGTCAGACAAATTCATTGTAGAACATTCTGGAATTTTAAAGCAGTTTGTAACTGGGGATTTAGTTATAGCAGACAAGGGTTTTCTTATTCAAGATATTGTACCAGATGGTGTAGCAGTGAACATTCCACCATTCCTGAATAATGGGAAATTTACCTCAAGTGAAGTAAAAGCTACCAAGTCTATTGCCAAATGCAGAATCCATGTAGAAAGAGCAAATGCCAGGATCAAAGACTTTAAAATTCTTACTTTTATTCCATCCTGGCTAAGGAGTCATGCAGACAAACTGTTTCAGGTTATTACTTCATTGGTGAACTTACAATTTCCACTGATAAAAGAGGGTTGTGAGGGTACAGAATTCGAATAGATATCTACCTGTAAGTGTATGGGGCCTGTTTAAATTTTATTAAGTTGTGGGGGGAATTGCCATGGTTTCATTGAATGAAATGAGTGATTTACTATTTGTTGAAAAAAATTATCCGGGAATTTAGTGTCACATAAATATTTATACAACTTTTCTCTCTCAGTGGAGATACAATTAAAACTGCCACATATGTGCATGTTTACTAACAAGTAAGGAAAGATTTGTTTTGTTCTTTTTTTGTTTCCAGGGAGTCTTACCTCATTTTTCTAGTTTGGGAGTATCTCTTCCTTAAGGCCTTTGATATTATTTTAGCATGTATGAAAACTTTGATTTTAAGTTGTATATGGAGAATAATAAATGTCATTTTAAACCTCAGAGCAAAAGCCTCAGTCTTTAACTCTTACAGATTATTTACTTATTATGCCATTACTTGTATCTCTGTCGTTCTTTAGAAATTTTGAACATATAAGCTATGAAGAATATCTATAACTAAGACATTAAAATAAATAAATTATTGTAGAAAATATTTTTTATTTTACAAATTGAAATGGAACATACGGAGAAAACTTGAACAGGTAATTCAATCAAACTTCTAATATTTAAGATCCACCGGATAATTTTGATGATCTTATCCAGACAAATTAAAATCATTACAGCTCACCCTCAATTATCTTGGGAAAAATATGAGCAAAGTAAAATCGTTTTAAAATGTTTAGATTCTCTCCCCATGAATTGTCTTTAGTAATCTTAATTACTACAGTATCTTTAGTGGTCCATACTACAAAGTAACACAGATCTCTAGAGAAATACATCTCTCCCTGTGCTTGATGCCAGTAGGCATGGTCTTTTTTGAGGACAATATTTCCATCTTTATCTTTCTTTAGGTAGAAATTTGTTCATAAAATAAGTTAGCTGATCGTCACCAAGTTGTAAAACAAATTGTTCAGATAAAATTATGTCTTCTACTGTTCTTACTGGTAAGGTAACAGGAGGTTTCTCCGGACTCATTAACCAACACAATCCGGTAAACTTCCCATAGTCACAAAGCTCTTTGTATAAAGAAGCTCGATCTTCCGCAATTGGATTTCGTGATAAGGCAGCGTATTTCTTCGGAGGAGGAAACATTTCGTTTACAGCCTCTGTCCTCTGTACAGTTTTTCTTTTCCTCCAGCTACACTAGACGTCTGTTCGACTAGGATTGTGTATTCCGTAGATAAACAACGCTGCTGCGTGACTGCACTTGTATTCGCCCCGAGGGCATTCGCACTCGGTCGAGCGGATCTTCAATTCTTCGTCGAAAAATACCTAAAAGAACGTAAGGATTGCAATGACTGTGTTGCATGGGAATTTAGTATCAACGTGATCAGAAAACTGCATCATTAAGATACTTGAACGAACAAATGCAAAGAATATGGTCAACTCAAACTTATAAAAATATGGCGTCGTAGTTCGGCTTGACATACCGTGACCTTGTAGATTGTTTTCTTCATGCTTGCATGAACTTCTCCTTTCAAAACACCAGGAAGTTACGCAAAGCTCTCTACATGACTGGATCTGCAATGGTTTTCACCTCTATCTATAGATTTCTGCTCTCCCGCGAAAAAAGAAACAAGGGAAGCTATCGAAAGTAACGCCATCTTACACTGTAATCGAACCGAGGAAGGTTTGTTTAGAACCAAGAAATTGGTTACCATGGAACCGTGACGTCAGCACTTTACCACTCTATTCCTGTAGAATCCTTGGCGTTAATTTAATTAGACATCACAGCGATCTGCGAGAAAAACAACAATATCATGTTACATCCGTCACTTCCTTTTTACGACTGAATTTATTCAGGAGTATTGTGGGTAGCCATGGTTGGTCGGTTGGTCCATCATCTGTAGACTTCTCATTGCAACTCCGCTGACCAGCAGATATACTTGTAGAAAGAGTGTAGCAAGGCGGCCGTATAAAAGCGGCCGTATAAAAGCAGTCTTTTAATTTAAAGGGGTTTACAAGAAAAACCAGAAGCAAAGAAACAAAAGATGGCTGACAATTACGTGAAGAATTAAGTAATCGACCGCCAAAAAAGTGAACATTGAGACCCAGTAATCTGCATTAATCGATCGATGACTTTCGTGTCTATCTTTCGAGCTAGCGTAGTACATGTAGTCGAATGTAGGAGCATTCGAAAACTAAATCGGGTTTCACATAAGCTTCATAAGCGATGGATCTATCTAGAAACCAGAGCGTTGGCTAAAATCGAGTGCGGGGCTGCTTGTTCCCAAGAAAAGGAAAAGCTTTTCAGATGAAACAGCACAATATTACATTTGTACCTGAATCAGTCTATTATATTTTTTTTTACAGCGTTATTACTTAACAGCCTACATGTAAATTATTCTGCAATGCATACCTACGGAGCGATATAATAAACAAACCATTTTAGTGCTATGGGTTAAAAAAAGAAAAAAAAAAAGGAAAAAAAAAATAAACCCCCCTCTGGTACTCGAACTCGCGACCTTTCGATCCGCAGTCAGTTGCCTACCCGACTGCGCTACTTAGACGTACTTAGTCACGTGAGACGAAAATATCTTATATCAATGTAATCGACATTCCACCGTTTATCTGTTATCATGTGCATCAAAGGAATGTTTGAATCACCTTGCTGCTCATAAATTTTCAAGGAATGAAAACTAAACTTTTAAACTTGGCAAAAAATTCAGTCGTGGCTCAATGAGCCTTTGATCTTTGATTTGTTCTCCATCGGTTGAACTAACCTCCGTTTTATTTTGTAAAACCTCTGCCGCTTTAGTGTTTGAACATGCTTTCGTGACGGTTCCGACATTTCTTGAAAGAAATCTTCACACTACGTGCTTCTCGGCTTCATGCTTGAGTGAGCGTGTACGAGGCAGAGCGTGTGACGTGTTCACCAGACCGTGGCGAGAGCATGATCTGGTGCACGAAATGCTTTAGCGACAATTTCGGGGGAAAAGCCGCAATTTTTAGCGACAATTTCGGGGGGAAAGTCGCAATTTCGACATTTTATGCTTTGTAATTAATAGTTTGTGCTCTGCTCGTGCACTGTTCTTAAAATTTGTAATTTTTTAGGTCTTTTTCTAAATGCTGAAGGGGACAATGCGGTACGATTCTTGTAGAATCCGTGGCGTTAATTTAATTAGATTTAAACGCATCATAGCAGTCTAAGAGAAAATCAAAGGTATCATGTTACAAACCTTTGCACGAAAAGCACAAACATCTCGTTTGCTGCTTTAATACTGAACTGAAAGGTGAACTCATTTGAATTGTTCTCAAGCGAAATTACCCTGGAAAATTATTATCATGCTGTCGATTGATTGACCATATTGCATTCTGTACTGTCCTTTTGAGTCTCTGAGTTTTATCCCCAAGCTGTGTTGAAAATGGTCGGTTTGCTTCAAATACTAAACTGTTCATTAACCCGAAAAGTATTCAGTTATTTTATAAAAATACAAAGCGTGAAATGTGCGTAAAAAGAATATTGACTTGCCAATACAGAAGCGGCTATAGAAGGTTTAACAAAGGAACTACGTCAAATAACAAAACGGAACATTTCAAGTGGAACGTTGGGCAGAAAGGAAACCAGTGCAGGCCAATAAACCTCTTTAGCTACGTATGTAAATTGCCCATTTCATTATGTGATGTTCTCCAGAGATTTTCGTTTGTCTATATTTGAAAGTTATTTATTCCCTTTAACGTGAATGTGTTTCGATTTGAAAGAGAGGATTTTTAAAGGTAACAACATTACGTGGTCTAAAATGGGACAACAAACAAACGGCTATTTGAGGAAGGAATTTTGACGAAACGGCGTTCGCGGAGTAAATTTTCAAACAGGGATGAAATTTAAAAAGCTAAATACCTTATTATAGGAATATAACGAAGCATTTTAACAACGCGATCAAAATTAACGCGTAATAAAATTAACGCGAATTTAAGAAAAGTTCTGGTTAGATGCTTACCGTAAACGTGTTAACATAAATAAAATTAACGCGAATTTTTGAAATTCGCGTTAATATGTATCGTTAATTTCCTACAATAAGGTATATTTGCAGTCGTAAATAAACAAATTGGTTAATCATGCTTTAGTGATATTGAATCTACAGTATTTTATATAAATGTTCCGTTTTGTCATTCAAATATATATTTTTTCTCATTTTGTCACGATGACTCGACACAGTTTAATAAGTGACTAATATTTCGTTCTGTTTCGCAGTTCAACTTTGAGGAACAAGTTTTGATAAAGGTATGTCAATTTCTCATTCTTAATTCATGTTCAACAGTTTAATGCCTTTGCATGAAGTGTAAAGCTAATAGAAAGTCTAGAAAGCCGTTACAATTTCGGCATACCCTATAAATAAGACTTGGTCTAATATTTACCGAGAGTTTCTCGCCGTTCATCTGTGTATTTAATAGCCAAGTTCGGAAAATCGACCAGTGATTTGTGATACAAAGCAATCTTTGGAAATGTTTCGAAAGCATTCGAATGGTTTCCAGACAATGTTTCAGAAAATTTTCGGAAATTGATCGGTAATGTTCGAATAGCGAAGCCGAACGGTCATTCTTCGGGCAGAAAATAGCAAGTACCATCTTCGTCAGATCTTTGCAAAGTGTTCCAGTGTAAGTTTTGTGGGCATTGAAAGGCCGGAGATTAAGTTGTTGTATATGTTGGCCAATTTTACCCTTGGTACAATTTTGTATTTTCTTAAGTTCTGGTGTATGGTAATATATGATAAAGAATACAAAACAAAGAAAAATACCAAAACCATTAGATATCCAAATATATTACTCAAGCCAAAATTTGGGCCCAATTTGGTGACGTCATTTTCCCGCCAAAAATGCCAAAATCTTCAAAACTAAAAACTTAAAAAAAATTACGAAAGGTTTAATTTCGGGAGGGTTATCGGAATTTTACCGGGCACGTGATATTTCAAGCTTTAGCACAAGAGAGGATTGTATACCAAGTATATAGGTAAAAGGTAAGTTAAAGTCTGTGTCCGAGGCAAGTGGTCC
This sequence comes from Oculina patagonica, assembly GCF_052425735.1. Classification (NCBI taxonomy): domain Eukaryota; kingdom Metazoa; phylum Cnidaria; class Anthozoa; order Scleractinia; family Oculinidae; genus Oculina; species Oculina patagonica. The sequence continues at coordinate 2,835,742 of NC_135768.1, forward strand.
ATACAGCCGAAGCTTATCCCGGTTTCCTTAGCATTAAGCGACTAGGAGTATTGCTACTCCCCCTGGATGGGATGCTAGTCCATCGCAGGGTTACATCCAGCAGTAAATTCGCCGGTACCCATTTATACACCTGGATGGAGAGAGGCACTGTGAGAGTAAAGTGTCTTGCCCAAGAACACAACGCAGCGCCCCGGCCAGGCCTCGCACCCGGGCCGTTAGACTCGAAGTCGGGCGCGCTAACCATTAGGCCACCGAGAATATAGAACCCTGCTTACCAACTTAATTTAATTTTTGCCAACAGGCCAACGGTAAATTTTATCAACTGGCACCAAACGCTTCACTGAACTACCAAACACCATTCAGTCGGTAACGCTACTGTCTGTATGCAAGTCGCTCTGGCGTGAAGGATTCAAAACAAAATGCAAGCTGTGGACTCAACTTGTCGTTTGATCTCAAAGTGTCGCTGTCGATACATAGTGTTGTCTGTTTTTCTCATGATCTTAATAACTCTCTACACAATTATGAACTTGAGAAATTACGGTCTTTATACTGGAAATCATCCTTTATTTGCCGCACAGCCTTGTGAGTATCTCGACAGCAAACAAAAAGACCAGCTTCTAAACATGGCGGAAACTGTGCACAAAATCCTCGATGATTTTGGTATAGAGCACTGGCTGATGTATGGTTCTGTCTTCGGCGCGGTCCGTGCGCAAGGACCCCTCGCCTGGGATAACGACGTGGACATTGGTTTTAACGGTTCGGGGACGTTTTCGACGATGGATTTCAAGGAGTTTTTATCGGCGTTTGAGGCAAAAGGACTGAAAGTTTATTATAAACGATGGTTTACGAGCAACGTGATGAAAGTTTATAGCGACGATCTGCCGCATATAAAAGTCGATCTCTTCGCTTTATATAGGTATGGCGAGTGGATGAAAAGAGCCGGTTTAGAGACATGGATTTTCGCGTTAAGTTATAATCTCCACGATACATTTCCTGCACGATTAGTAGAAAAACCGTGCCCAGCGGTTCCGTTCGGGAACTTTAAGATGCCAGTTCCGAGGGAAGGAATTGAAATCCAGAAGTATCTATACCCAGATGACTGGTTCAAGGAAGTAAAACCGGTCACCTGTGACTGAATAACGCAACGCAAAAGCGTTACAAGCGTTGCGTTACTTTATGTAAGTGACCTGGGTGTCGCGCGTTCAACGCATTCCTCATTGACTCGTAGGTACTCATTAGTTTGACAGAACAGAACTATAGGAGAGACATTAGGAGGGTCTTGATGAGAGTAGTTGAATATTTAAATAATCAGTTGGCGATTTCCCAGCCAATAGTTTAAAGTTCAGATCAGTTAGTTTTGCAGTTCTCAGGTTTCAGTTGAAAAACGCGTTGTTTCTTAGCTGACAGTAAAAATTTTGGTAGTTAAACCCTATCCAAGCCCTCACTCAGAGATGATGTATTTCCGACCTGACGGGTTTATTTACTGCAATTTATGTTTAATTTGTTCATATTTAATTTCAAGTCGAGTCTAGTTAATTTTAACTGTGGAACCCTCTTTGCCTGGAATATAAGCTCGGCTCTTTTTCGTTACCTGGTTAAGTTGTGGGTTAATAGGATTCCAGTGTAATTACTTTGTATTTATTGATAGAGTGGTTTTCAATTGAGTGTCAAAAATGAAGCTATTGAACTAAAAGTAATCACTCTGGCCAATCACAAAGGACACAGACAATCCAGTGAGCCAATCAAAACTCGAAGCAAACACATGCAGCCGGTACGAAGCGCGGGAAAACGTAGTCACGATTGGATTTTACTTCTGCTTAGCTAAGAAAGTGGCGCGAGATTTTTAACCAATCACTAAGCGTTGTAATGCAAAACCAAAGCAAATGCGAATTACTATTGACACTCGACCTGAAAACCGTTCTAATTGAAAATCAATCAATCGTTTTTGTTGTTGTTAGTTATCAGTTCAACAGACTCTTACAAAATCTATTATTTTCTTCAATTGTCAAATCCAAAAGAAATTTATCATATTTAATGAACAATACCAGTCCATGAAAAGAAAAACTTTTTTTAAGATTGTGTAATATAGGAAAAACGTGGTTAAAACATGATCACCTTTAAAATTGTGTGACGATTAATTATTGTTTTTTTAATCATTTTTCGAAACAAAATCACTTACTTTTTGCAATTTCATTCTACAGATCATAGATAAAGGCGAAATTGGAAAGAAAAGAAATATGTTCAGTTTAAAAGTTAAAAGTTGTTCAGAGATTGGCTTGCCTAATCTTTTATAACAACTTTTTTTGAGCCTTGAAAGAAAAGAAGAAAACAGTTTATTTCTTTATTATTTCTTTATTTGTATAAACACACAACATGACAAAAAATATCGAAATTTACAGTATAGAAAGTAGCGAGTGAGCCTGTAGGGAAACCATATGGCGTCTTATGCTAGGATTCTTCGTTACCGGCAATCATAATTAATATAACATTGATAAAAAAAAGAAGCGAGAAAACTTTATTATGATACGCGTGAATACAAAATTCACTCTGTAAGGGGAAAAAAACGTTTTATTTGTTTTTTCTTGACTTGTATTCGTGTTATTAATTATAAACTGCACACATTTTTGCGTCATGGCGATTTTTTCAACTTTGGGGCGGATATGTAGATTGCGTGACGAGTCAAAAGAACGTCTTACAGCTTAAGAGATCGAGCCCACGGAGTTCTTTGAGAAACATCCATAGAACTTTGTCGGCGAATAGTTCGTGGCCCCTTTTGACTGCTTTAATAATTACTTCATTTGGTTAAATCGGCATCCATTTGAGACACCGCGTTCCACTGACGGTTGGACGCCGGGAGAAAAGAAATCCATGTGATGAGTACCGCTACGCTCCTCTTGACTATAAGCATTTGTACTTTTGACATGATCTGAATTCAAATCTGGGGCAAAACATTTGTTTGTGTTATGATTTTGATCCTGGTTAAAGACTTCTTCTGGTGAACTACATTTAGTTTCAAACTTTATTTTTTTACTTTAAACACTATTTTGCTCTTGAACTACTGGTGAAGTTCTTTTTCCTACAAGTTTATTTGTGGTTGTTTGAAAATGGTTTGAGATTTCATCTTTGTTTATGCAATGACTTTCACGAGGTATTGAATTTGTCTTTGTACTTGCATGTGCACTTGTGACTGTTTGGGACTTGTCACAAGTGTTTGTCAAATTTGAAGGTCGAGTTTGGCTTTCTTTTACAGTTTCACTAAAAGTATCAGACACTTTTTGTTCCTTCCCAGCATAATTTTCCTCAATGTTTGATTTTTCTGTAATGTTTATACTCTCATCCACCGTCTTTACAATTTGATCAATGCAATCACCTTCAATGATTAGTTAAAAAACTGCAAAAAACCATCCACCTGGAATTTGCTTCTGCAAACGTTCTAGGCCAACCAACCAAACCAAATTTCGTTCTCCTTGGAGGTTCGATAAATCGGAATTTCACTGTACTAAACAACGTAACTCTAAAGCAGCCTTCACACGACACTCGTGTTGGTAAACTCCAAAACGTTGGCAAACTCACGCCTTCAAAGTTGTCGAAAAAGTTGGCGAGAATAGAGACAAGTTCTATTTGTCGCCAACAGTTTACCAACATGTTTGCCAACTGTTGTTGTAGGGAGGTTATCTTTATTTTTACACGAATAAATCATCAGCTTTTAAAAATACTACATGTAATCCTAATTTACATAAATATTCACTCGCACCAAATATACACGATGTTGCTTTCTGGGTCTATTGAGTCCTTCAATCGTGGATATGTAATGCAAATATTACCAAGCTTGTACTAAAAGAACATGAACAATATTGATACTCCAGCGCGATCCAAAATTAGAAGAAGAAGTTGCGCCCAAAGTAGCGGTCCGCAACCCTCTAGTCTCGCTATAACAACGTCATAAATACATTGTATGAAGCAAAAAGTTGGAATCGGTCTGGAGGGCTACAATGTCCGTGCATATACTGAGGATCGAGTTGAACTTTCACCTACGCGAGGCATAAAGGAGATGCAATCGACAGCGCTCTGAGCGCTGCCTGGGTTGAATGGACTAGTTAAAATATTTTAGAGCCCCAAACCGCGAGAATCTTGATGAACATTCTGCCTGGACCCCAGGCTGGACTTCGGCTGGACTAGATGCTGAATTAATAAAATGTTTCACCATTTTAACGCCGGTCTCGTATTGTTTTACTAAAAAGTAACGCCATCTTTAGAATATGTTTGAAACGAATACACCTCCAGAGGCTCCTTGGGATTAGTGATTGTTATCGATTGCTATCGATTTTTATCGATTTTCTCAATCGATAACAATCGATAATAATTTTTTTCTGTGAGTTCGATTGTTATCGATTACCGATTTCAATCGATATCAATCACCGATTGATATCGATAGTTATCGATTGTATCGATTGATTTCCGATATCGATTTCTATCGATTGACCACGCCTGGTGTGATTGTAACGAGGAATCCTAGAGTGAGAAGCCATATGGTTTCCCTACAGGCTCACTCGCTACATTCTATACTGTAAATTTCGATATTCTTTGTCATGTTGTGCGTTTACAGCTATTTCAATTAACGTTGTCCGGATCAAAGCTTAAAGACAAGACTGAAAGGCAGTATGGGTAGAAGAAGAGGGCAACTGCACGTGCTGAATACTAAAATATATAATGACATGACAAACGCAAAATTACACGTTTACTATTTCTTTAGACATGTGAAACAAGGTGGTTTTAGCCACACTGAATTTAAGAAGATTTTTCAAAACTCAGAACCAAGCGACAGTGAAGGTAAAGCTACAGAAAGTCCTTCTGAGAGGAAAAAACAAACTCGTGAATTCTTCACGTGCGATGATGCTTAATGAAGCTTATATGCAAATTTGTAGTGAATACCCAGGACGCCATACGGTCTTGCCTTTTAGCTTTAAGCTTTGACCCGACAACGTTTATTAAAATAGCTGTATACAAATAAAGAAATAATAAAGAAATAAACTGTTTTCTTCTTTCCTTTCACGGCCAAAAAAGTTGTTATTAAAGATTCGGAAAGCCAATCTCTGAACAACTTTTAACCTTTAAACTAAACACATTTCTCTTCTTTTCATTTCGCTTTTCATCATATGAAATCACAAAAATAAGTGATTTGGTTTCGAAAAATGATTAAAAAACAACAATTTATGGTCACGCAATTTTAAAGGTGATCATGTTCTGAAAAAACTTTTTCCTATATTACACAAACTCAAAATCTTAAAAAAATGTTTTTCTTTTCATCGGCTGGTATTGTCTATTAAATATGATAAATTTTTTTGGATTCGATAAATGAAGTAAATAATAGATTTTGTAAGAGTCTGTTGAACCAACAACAACAAAAACGATTGATTGATTTTCAATTAGAACGGTTTTCACGTCGAGTGTCGAAAGAGGTAAGGGCCGAATCGCACTAGCGGACAAATTTTGTAACAATTGATAGATTTCATCATTAACGTGTCACTTGTCACAGAAAACAAGCGCGAGTGCGTTTTTTGAGACCTAGAACTTGTCCAACATTTCAGGAAAACAAAGAAGCAGTTGTCTTATGATTGGTCCGCGTTGCACGCGCGATAGATGTTGTCAAACAATTGCAAAAACAAGTGCGAACGACTTGTTGGACAAGGGCAAATTTTGTCAAAACGGACAAATCATCAAAGGGGCCGAAGTCCTGCCTCAAGGAAGCAAGACTTTTCATGACAAGTCGCATTCCCATGCCCCTCGTTATGCCAGATAACAATACGTTGTTGATTGGCTATTGTGTTTGGCCCAAATTGCACCGAAAAACAACACGCACTCAAAAGTTGTTGGGATAGTATGCACCGTGATGTGGCTCTCACTATCGTAATCCAGCCGCAAAATCTTTTCGCGAGAGGCAAAGCATATTTATAAGTGAAGTGTTTCGGCCAAATGTAAGAATGAGAAAAGAAAAAGTTATCTTGAGACGACTCATTATTCTACTGCATGAGAACGCGTACTTAAAATGACAATTGTTTTAGATTTTTTACCGCGTTGTATTGCATATTTGATGTTTGCCCAAGACGGCCGTGCTGAGAAATGTACAGGGATGGCAGAAGCACGTGCAGAGCTATTGTACTAATAATTACACCTTTTGTTTTCTTCAAAATGTCTCTGACTTGTCGCGACAATTTTGTTTTTGTAAAAAATGTGTTTGCTTCACTGGATTGTCTGCGTCGTTTGTAATTGGAAAAGTAATTACTTTCAGTGGTTTTAGTTTTTCGACACTCAACTAAAAACTGTTCCATCAAAAAATACAAAGTAAGTACCCAGGAATTCCGTTAACCCGACCGCTTAACGCAGGCAAAGTTGGTCGCATTAACGATCAAGAGGGTTCCACGGTTAAAATTAACTAGAATAGACTTGAAATTGATTATGAACAAATTAAACATAAATTGCAGTAAATAAACCGACAGGTTGGAGAATTCATCAGCTCTGAGTGAGGGCTTGGATAGGGTTTTTTTAACTACCAAAATTTTTACTGTCAACTGAGAAACAACGCGTTTTTAACTGATTCCTGAGATCTTCAAAATTTACTGATCTGAACTTTTAACTATTGGCTGGGAAATCGCCAACTAATTATTTAAATACTCAACTACTCTCATTAAGACCCTCCTAATGTCTCTCCTAGTTCTATTCTGTCAAACTAATAAGTACCTACGAGTCAATGAGGAATGCGTTTATAATAACGCGCGACACCCAGATCACTTATATAAAGTAACGCAACGCTTGTAACGCTTTTGCGTTGCGTTACTCAGTCACAAGTGACCGGTTTTACTTCCTTGAACCAGTCATCTGGGTAAAGATACTTCTGGATTTCAATTCCTTCCCTCGGAACTGGCATCTTAAAGTTCCCGAACGGAACCGCTGGGCACGGTTTTTCTACTAATCGTGCAGGAAATGTATCGTGGAGATTATAATTTAACGCGAAAATCCATGTCTCTAAACCGGCTCTTTTCATCCACTCGCCATACCTATATAAAGCGAACAAGTCGACTTTTATATGCGGCAGGTCGTTGCTATAAACTTTCATCACGTTGCTCGTAAACCATCGTTTATAATAAACTTTCAGCCCTTTCGCCTCAAACGCCGATAAAAACTCCTTGAAATCCATCGTCGCAAACGTCCCCGAACCGTTAAAACCGATGTCCACGTCGTTATCCCACGCGAGGGGTCCTTTAGCACGGACCGCGCCGAAGACTGAACCATACATCAGCCAGTGCTCTATACCAAAATCATCCAGGATCTTGTGTACGGTTTCCGTCATGTTTAGAAGCTGGTCTTTTTGTTTGCTGTCGAGATACTCACAAGGTTGAGCGGCAAATAAAGGATGATTTCCAGTATAAAGACCGTAGTTTCTCAAGTTCATTATTGTATAGAGAGTTATTAAGACCATGAGAAAAATAGACAACACTATGTATCGACAGCGACACTTGGAGATCAATCGGCAAGTTGAGTCTGCAGCCTGCATTCTGTTTTCAATTCTTCACGACAAATACACTCGCATACAGACAGTAGCGTTACCAACTGAATAGTGTTTGGTAGTTCAGTGAGCGTCAGGTGCCAGTTGATGTAATTTACCGTAAGGGCGTTGGCCTGTTGGATAATTAAAATGAAGTTGGTAAGTAGGGTTTTATATACTTGGTGGCCTAATTGTTAGCGCGCTCGACACCGAGTCTAACGGCCCGGGTTCGAGGCCTGGCTGGGGTGCTGCGTTGTGTTCTTGGGCAAGACACTTTACTCTCACAGTGCCTCTCTCCATCCAGGTGTATAAATGGGTACCGGCGAATTTACTGCTGGGGGATAACCCTGTGATGGACTAGCATCCCATCCTGGAGGGAGTAGAAATACTCCTAGTCGCATAATGCTACGGAAACCGGGATAAGCTCCGGCTGTATGGGCCACGGACTTTACCTTACCTTTTACCAATGTACTCGGTATACAATGCTCTCTTGTGCTAAAGCTTGAAATATCACACGCCCAGTAAAATTACGATAAACCTACCGAAATTAAGCCCTTCGGAAAATACCCCCGCCAAATCTTAGACGCAAAATCCTTCTGATAGCCCTCCTTCGATGGACACGGAAGACGCCAAAAATGCATTGTGTGAATAACTTTCCAAGTTTTTAATCAACTATCCCGGCTGGAACTTTGCACCAATAAAGAACTCGCCATTCTCTAAAATCCTATGTTTTTAGTTTTTGGCATTTTTAGCGGGAAATGACGTCACAAAATTGGCCCCAAAGTTTGGCTTGAGTAATATGCGATATCTTTTGGCTCTGGTATTCATTATCATATATAACCATACACTAGAACAAAAGAACAACTAATAACTAACACCAGAACAACTAACAACTGAATGCCCGGCCCTTCAATGCCCACAAAACTTACACTGGAACACTTTGCGAAGATCTGACTAAGATTGTACTTGCCATTTTCAGAAAATTTCCGAGGATTGTCCGACGGCTATTCCGGCGAACGTCATCGATCAATTTCCGAAATTTTCCTGAAAAGTTATCTGGAAACCATCCGAATGCGTTCAAAACATTTTCAAAGATCGTTGTATATCGGCAAAAGAATTCCAAAAATTCCCGAGATCCGAACTCTTTCGACTGTGCACAAAATATACACCAAAAAAAAACTGGTCAATTTTGCGAACTTGGCTATGAAATACACAGATATGATGAACGACGATAAACTCTCGGTTGATATTAGAACAAGTCATATTTATTTCGAAATTATGACGGCTTTCTTGACTTTCTATTAGCTTCACTCTTCATGCAATGATATAAAACTGTTTTACATGAAATAAGAATGAGAAATGAACATACCTTTATTAAAACTTGTTCCACAAAGTTGAACTACGAAACAGAACGAAATATTAGTCACTTATAAATTAAACTGTGCAGAGTAATCGCGACAAAATGAAGAAAAATATATATTTGAATGACAAGAAAGAAAAAACTTTCAAGAAAAAACTTAAGGCAAATAAGAGTCTCTTAAAATCTATCAGTTTCACTAAAGCGTCTTGCTGCGTTTCTAACAAATCTCTGGACTTCATATATTTTTAATTTATTCATTCATTTATCTTTTTACTGTATATTGTTATTAATTCATCTATTTTACCTATCATTATTTATTCAGATATTGTAAATAAATTTTGGATTATGTATTATATAGGATCTTATTGTAATTTATTATTTTAGATAGTGCAGGTCCACATCAGGACTTAACTTCTTGCCAATTATTTTGTAACCTGCTTTATCAAATAAACCATGTATGTATGTATGTATGTATGTACAAAACGAAACGTTTATATAACTTACTGTAGATTCAATATCACTAAAACATGATTAACCAATTTGTTTATTTACGACTTCAAATATATTTAGCTTTTTAAATTTCACCTTTGTTTGAGAATTTACTCCGCGAACGCCGTTTCGTCAATGTTCCTTCGTCAAATAAACCTCTTTAGCTTCGTTTGTTTGTTGTCCCATTTCAGACTACGTGATGTTTAATACCTTTGAGAATTCTCTCTTTCAAATCGAAATACATTCACGTTAAAATGAATGAATAACTTTCAAATAGACGAACAATCTCTGGAGAATACACATGATCTGAAATGAGCAATTTACATACGTAGCTAAAGAGGTTTATTGGTCTGCATTGGTTTCCTTTCTGTCCAACGTTCCACTTGAAATGTTCCGTTTTGTCATTTGACGTGGTTCCTTTGTTAAACTTTCTATAGCCGCCTCTTTAGCAAGTCAATATTCTTTTATACGCACATTTCATGCTTTGCATTTTTATAAAACAACTGAATATTTTTTCGGGTGAATAAACAGATTAGCATTTGAAGCAAATCGACCATTTTACAGTTTGGGTATATAAAAAAAGTAAGAAATAGCCTGCGAGCAGGCTCACGTTGGGGCACGCGCGAATATACCTTGGGGCACACGCGAGTGGCGAGCGTAGCGATAAGGCGGGGAGTGGCGCCAATAAAGTGAGCCTGCTTTGATCTCTGTATATTTTTCATTTCTGCTTTGCCTGAGCAAAGTAAAATACCATTGGCCAAAAGGCGAGAAAGGTGAGAAAACTGTCAATCTGTTTTGTTTGATGAGGTGCGATCAGATCCCCATGGGCCATGGAGTCGTTCAGTTTGCCGCGGGTTGTCGGAAATCAGTCGTCAACAATCAGCAATATTATGGAGAGAGAGTCGAGTGCGTGTATTTCTAATGCTTCAGCGAAGTTCTAGTCTGTTTTTGCTAACCTAAAAAAGGAGCAGGACATGCTGTTAAAAGTTTGTTGATGAACCGAGATGTACTCGCCGTTTTGCTTGAATAGGTCTTCGCTTTCTTCGCATTCGATTTCCCTTTCCGCAGCCCTTTACTGAGCTACAAACGAATACAGCTCGTGCATATTTCTTATTTTCCGTGCACAAGCCTGGCAAACTCTATCGGATTTATTCGCGGAGGCTGTCACTTGTAAACCAACATATTAGCATAGTTAAGCGAGGATAACACCGGCGAAACCTTTCTGCTTTGACGCTTGAAAGGAATTTTCTGTTGCGATCACACGAGCCGACTCTCCATATTGGACTTTTAACGAACACGCACACAATCGGCAGAAATCTCTAACCGAAGGAAGAAGAGGTTTTTTCAACGCTTGCTTTATTTCTTCGGTGTAGCATTCACAACCGACATTATGGAAAGTTTGCATTGGAAATTTTCCCGATAAATCTGAAACTATCAGGCTTATTCGCTGTCAACGTTCCTGTCAAACTTCTATTTCCGGTGAAACTTAATTGACTTATCAGTGTTCTTGCGATTTCCGGGGTGGAAGTGAAAAATTAGCAGAGTTCGATGCAGGCTCACTCGCGGCTTCGCCGCTCACGTGTAGCTCTCGTGCGTGCCCCAAGGTGAGCCTAAGTAGAAAGGGTTTTAAGCGGCCTTCACACGACAAACTAAAGTTGGCAAGCTCGTGTTGGCAAACTTAAGTTGGTGCGAGTGAATATTTGGTGCGAGTGAATATTTGGGTTAGAGTTAGGGTTAGGGTTAGGGTTAGCTTTAGGGTTAGGGTTAGTGTTAGGGTTAGTGTTAGGGTTAGCTTTAGGGTTAGGGTTAGGGCATACTAACCCTAAAGCTAACCCTAACCCTAACCCTAACTCTAACCCAAATATTCACTCGCACCAAATATTCACTCGCACCAACTTAAGTTTGCCAACACGAGCTTGCCAACTTTAGTTTGTCGTGTGAAGGCCGCTTAAAACCCTTTCTACTTAGGCTCACCTTGGGGCACGCACGAGAGCTACACGTGAGCGGCGAAGCCGCGAGTGAGCCTGCATCGAACTCTGCTAATTTTTCACTTCCACCCCGGAAATCGCAAGAACACTGATAAGTCAATTAAGTTTCACCGGAAATAGAAGTTTGACAGGAACGTTGACAGCGAATAAGCCTGATAGTTTCAGATTTATCGGGAAAATTTCCAATGCAAACTTTCCATAATGTCGGTTGTGAATGCTACACCGAAGAAATAAAGCAAGCGTTGAAAAAACCTCTTCTTCCTTCGGTTAGAGATTTCTGCCGATTGTGTGCGTGTTCGTTAAAAGTCCAATATGGAGAGTCGGCTCGTGTGATCGCAACAGAAAATTCCTTTCAAGCGTCAAAGCAGAAAGGTTTCGCCGGTGTTATCCTCGCTTAACTATGCTAATATGTTGGTTTACAAGTGACAGCCTCCGCGAATAAATCCGATAGAGTTTGCCAGGCTTGTGCACGGAAAATAAGAAATATGCACGAGCTGTATTCGTTTGTAGCTCAGTAAAGGGCTGCGGAAAGGGAAATCGAATGCGAAGAAAGCGAAGACCTATTCAAGCAAAACGGCGAGTACATCTCGGTTCATCAACAAACTTTTAACAGCATGTCCTGCTCCTTTTTTAGGTTAGCAAAAACAGACTAGAACTTCGCTGAAGCATTAGAAATACACGCACTCGACTCTCTCTCCATAATATTGCTGATTGTTGACGACTGATTTCCGACAACCCGCGGCAAACTGAACGACTCCATGGCCCATGGGGATCTGATCGCACCTCATCAGACAAAACAGATTGACAGTTTTCTCACCTTTCTCGCCTTTTGGCCAATGGTATTTCACTTTGCTCAGGCAAAGCAGAAATGAAAAATATACAGAGATCAAAGCAGGCTCACTTTATTGGCGCCACTCCCCGCCTTATCGCTACGCTCGCCACTCGCGTGTGCCCCAAGGTATATTCGCGCGTGCCCCAACGTGAGCCTGCTCGCAGGCTATTTCTTACTTTTTTTTATATACCCAAACTGTAAAATGGTCGATTTGCTTCAAATGCTAATCTGTTTATTCACCCGAAAAAATATTCAGTTGTTTTATAAAAATGCAAAGCATGAAATGTGCGTATAAAAGAATATTGACTTGCTAAAGAGGCGGCTATAGAAAGTTTAACAAAGGAACCACGTCAAATGACAAAACGGAACATTTCAAGTGGAACGTTGGACAGAAAGGAAACCAATGCAGACCAATAAACCTCTTTAGCTACGTATGTAAATTGCTCATTTCAGATCATGTGTATTCTCCAGAGATTGTTCGTCTATTTGAAAGTTATTCATTCATTTTAACGTGAATGTATTTCGATTTGAAAGAGAGAATTCTCAAAGGTATTAAACATCACGTAGTCTGAAATGGGACAACAAACAAACGAAGCTAAAGAGGTTTATTTGACGAAGGAACATTGACGAAACTGCGTTCGCGGAGTAAATTCTCAAACAAAGGTGAAATTTAAAAAGCTAAATATATTTGAAGTCGTAAATAAACAAATTGGTTAATCATGTTTTAGTGATATTGAATCTACAGTAAGTTATATAAACGTTTCGTTTTGTCATTCAAATATATTTTTCTTCATTTTGTCGCGATGACTCTGCACAGTTTAATTTATAAGTGACTAATATTTCGTTCTGTTTCGTAGTTCAACTTTGTGGAACAAGTTTTAATAAAGGTATGTTCATTTCTCATTCTTATTTCATGTAAAACAGTTTTATATCATTGCATGAAGAGTGAAGCTAATAGAAAGTCAAGAAAGCCGTCATAATTTCGAAATAAATATGACTTGTTCTAATATCAACCGAGAGTTTATCGCCGTTCATCATATCTGTGTATTTCATAGCCAAGTTCGCAAAATTGACCAGTTTTTTTTTGGTGTATATTTTGTGCACAGTCGAAAGAGTTCGGATCTCGGGAATTTTTGGAATTCTTTTGCCGATATACAACGATCTTTGAAAATGTTTTGAACGCATTCGGATGGTTTCCAGATAACTTTTCAGGAAAATTTCGGAAATTGATCGATGACGTTCGCCGGAATAGCCGTCGGACAATCCTCGGAAATTTTCTGAAAATGGCAAGTACAATCTTAGTCAGATCTTCGCAAAGTGTTCCAGTGTAAGTTTTGTGGGCATTGAAGGGCCGGGCATTCAGTTGTTAGTTGTTCTGGTGTTAGTTATTAGTTGTTCTTTTGTTCTAGTGTATGGTTATATATGATAATGAATACCAGAGCCAAAAGATATCGCATATTACTCAAGCCAAACTTTGGGGCCAATTTTGTGACGTCATTTCCCGCTAAAAATGCCAAAAACTAAAAACATAGGATTTTAGAGAATGGCGAGTTCTTTATTGGTGCAAAGTTCCAGCCGGGATAGTTGATTAAAAACTTGGAAAGTTATTCACACAATGCATTTTTGGCGTCTTCCGTGTCCATCGAAGGAGGGCTATCAGAAGGATTTTGCGTCTAAGATTTGGCGGGGGTATTTTCCGAAGGGCTTAATTTCGGTAGGTTTATCGTAATTTTACTGGGCGTGTGATATTTCAAGCTTTAGCACAAGAGAGCATTGTATACCGAGTACATTGGTAAAAGGTAAGGTAAAGTCCGTGGCCCATACAGCCGGAGCTTATCCCGGTTTCCGTAGCATTATGCGACTAGGAGTATTTCTACTCCCTCCAGGATGGGATGCTAGTCCATCACAGGGTTATCCCCCAGCAGTAAATTCGCCGGTACCCATTTATACACCTGGATGGAGAGAGGCACTGTGAGAGTAAAGTGTCTTGCCCAAGAACACAACGCAGCACCCCAGCCAGGCCTCGAACCCGGGCCGTTAGACTCGGTGTCGAGCGCGCTAACAATTAGGCCACCAAGTATATAAAACCGTACTTACCAACTTCATTTTAATTATCCAACAGGCCAACGCCCTTACGGTAAATTTAATCAACTGGCACCAAACGCTTCACTGAACTACCAAACACTATTCAGTTGGTAACGCTACTGTCTGTATGCGAGTGTATTTGTCGTGAAGAATTGAAAACAGAATGCAGGCTGCAGACTCAACTTGCCGATTGATCTCCAAGTGTCGCTGTCGATACATAGTGTTGTCTATTTTTCTCATGGTCTTAATAACTCTCTATACAATAATGAACTTGAGAAACTACGGTCTTTATACTGGAAATCATCCTTTCTTTGCCGCTCAACCTTGTGAGTATCTCGACAGCAAACAAAAAGACCAGCTTCTAAACATGGCGGAAACCGTACACAAGATCCTGGATGATTTTGGTATAGAGCACTGGCTGATGTATGGTTCTGTCTTCGGCGCGGTCCGTGCTAAAGGACCCCTCGCGTGGGATAACGACGTGGACATCGGTTTTAACGGTTCGGGGACGTTTGCGACGATGGATTTCAAGGAGTTTTTATTGGCGTTTGATGCAAAAGGGCTGAAAGTGTATTATAAACGATGGTTTACGAGCAACGTGATGAAAGTTTATAGCAACGACCTGCCGCATATAAAAGTCGACTTGTTCGCTTTATATAGGTACGGCGAGTGGATGAAAAGAGCCGGTTTAGAGACGTGGATTTTCGCGTTAAATTATAATCTACACGATACATTTCCTGCACGATTAGTAAAAAAACCGTGCCCAGAGGTTCCGTTTGGTAACTTTAAGATGCCTGTTCCAAGGGAAGGAATTGAAATCCAGAAGTATCTATACCCAGATGACTGGTTCAAGGAAGTAAAACCGGTCACCTGTGACTGAATAACGCAACGCAAAAGCGTTACAAGCGTTGCGTTACTTAATATACGTGACCTGCATGTCGCGCGTTATTATAAACGCATTCCTCGTTGACTCGTAGGTACTCATTAGTTTGACAGAATAGAACTAGGAGAGACATTAGGAGGGTCTTGATGGGAGTAGTTGAACATTAAAATAATCAGTTGGCGATTTCCCAGCCAATAGTTTAAAGTTCAGATCAGTAAATTTTGCAGTTCTCAGGTATCAGTTTAAAAACGCGTTGTTTCTCAGATGGCAGTAAAAATTTTGGTAGTTAAAAAAATCCTATCCAAGCCCTCACTCAGAGATGATGTATTACCAACCTGTCGGTTTATTTACTGCAATTTATGTTTAATTTGTTCATATTTAATTTGAAGTCTAGTCTAGTTAATTTTAACCGTCGAACCCTCTTTGCCTGGAATATTAGCTCGGCTCTTTTTCGTTACCTGGTTAAGTTGTGGGTTAATGGAATTCCAGTGTAAATTACTTTGTATTTATTGATTGAGTGGTTTTTAATTGAGTGACAAAAAGCTAAAGCCATTGATCTAAAAGTAATCACTCTAGCCAATCTCAAAGGACGCGGACAATCCAGTAAACCAATCAAAATTAAACTCGAGGCAAACACATGCAGCCGGTGCGGAGCGCGGGAAAACGTGTGTGAGCGAGTCACGCTTGGTTTTGGATTTCTGATTGGATAAGAAAGTGGCGCGAGATTTTTAAACCAATCACTAAGCGTTGTAATGCAAAACCAAAGCAAATTCGAATTACTTTTGACACTCGACCTGAAAACCATTCAAATTGAAAATCAATCAATCGTTTTTGTTGTTGTTTGTCTGTTCAACAGACTCTTACAAATCTATTATTTACTTCAATTGTCGAATCCAAAAGAAATTTATTATATTTCATGGACAATACCAGTCGATGAAAAGAAAAACATTTTTTTAAGATTGTGTAATATAGGAAAAACGTGGTTAAAACATGATCACCTTTAACATTGTGTGACGATGAATTATTGTTTTTTAATCATTTTTCGAAACAAATCACTTATTTTTTGCGATTTCCTATGATGAAAAGCGAAATGAAAAGAAAAGAAAAGAAAAGAAAATGTGTTTAGTTTAAAGGTTAAAAGTTGTTAAGAGATTGGCTTGCCTAGTCTTTTATAACAACTCTATTTGAGCCGTGAAAGAAAAGAAGACAGTTTTTATTTCTTTATTATTTCTTTATTTGTATAAACACAGAACACGAAGAAAGTTATAACATTGATAGAAAAACGGAGCTTGAAAACTTTATTATGATATACGTGATTACAAAATTCACTCTGTAAGGGGAAATAAAAACGTTCTATTTGTTTTTGCTTGACTTTTATTCATGGTATTAATTATAAACTGCACACATTTTTAACAGTTGGTAAGACCCTTTTGACTGCTTAATTACTTCATTTGGTTCAGAATCGGCATCCATTTTAGACCCGCCTTTGACTGACGGTTGGAGGCCGGATGAAAAGAAATCCATGTGATATGTACCGCTCCGTTGGCGGTTGACGGCCCCGCGCCCTGGAAGTACGCCCCGAAAATTTGGGTGATGTGTTCGGTGCTCTTCTCCGAATTTCAAACCAAAATGTGCGATTTTCCCTGCCCTATTTTACCACGCTAGCCTGCGAGGGAGCTCTCTTAGGGGTTTAAGGATTCTATGCTTTCCTTTCTTCTTTCCTTCTTACAGCCTGCTCAAAGGCGAAGACCAAACCTACCCAAGAACTGCTTCTGTTTGTGTCTAGACATTTGAGAACCGCTCCGCATTCCCCAAATTAATTTTATAATCACACTTCTCTAGGTCGATCAAGGGATGAATAATGGTGATGATAAAAATAATTTCTTTCACGAATTATACGATGGAGGGAAGAGAGACGAGACTTTTGCGCTCCAGAAAAGGACTACCTGTGCAGGATGGCAGCGTTCACATCACTACTCAGATTATGACTATTTGACATTTGGTTCAAAAGAGGGGGGAGGTACAGAATAGGGAGAAGGGAGAAATGGCCAAAAAATAGGGAGGGGGGAGAAGTTTTGGCTAAAAAATAGGGAGGAGGGAGAAGTTTTGGCTAAAAAATAGGGAGGAGGGAGAAGTTTTGGCTAAAAAATAGGGAGGAGGGAGAAATTTTAGCTCAAAATGTAGGGAGGAGGGAGAAATTCTCCCTCCCCCCTCTCAAAAGTTTTTTTTTTTTTCAAATTGGCCGAAGAAATGTTTTGAGCGCTCCTGGCGGCTATCCGCTTGAACCATTTATCAGAATGGCGAGTCGGTTCTCATACTTTCTCAAGAGTACTTAATCTTTTTTCTCGCTCTCTTTGCGTAAGCCGAAATCGGCTTTCTTTTTTGATCGCGAGCGGAGCCGAAAAGTTTATGGAATCGGCTTTCTTTTTAGGTCGTGCGCGGAGCCGAAAGGTTTATGGGGTCAGTGAATTGGTAAGATCGTAGCAAACTTGAGTTTCAGTCAAAGAAATTCAGCTCGTGTACAGTAAAGGTTGTTTCTTCCAGGAATTTTCCACGTAGGTTCACAAAAAAGACTGTACCGCGCCCGCATTACAACGGGGTTAGCAGTCTTTTGATTTGCATAATGCGTACTTCCTGTCTGCGCATGCAATTTTTCAAGATGGCGGCTGTAACATGCTGTTTAGAAAACTAGCATTTTTCTGCGTTAAACCTTGCTTCTTCTTTTTCCCAGGGTAGTAATACATGTAAAAGAAAGCTTTTCATTCGGATTATTTCCAGTCATGACGGATTCTGTGGTTTTGGAACCGAGCGATTTGCAAACAACACCTCGTGTTGGCGAAAAGGTTGGTAATTTTTCTTTACTGCGCGGAAGTTTATTTTCGACTTCATTCAAAGCAAGAGAGAAAGCTAAAGATTTTTTTAACAGTGATTATTACTACGTGTTTGTAGGTAGAAGCTCAGGAACATGATTCTCTCTCGACTGCAGTGGAAAATGAAATTCTGGAAGGTTAGAATAAATAGTTTGATTTAAGACTTTAATACTATTAGCTACAATGAACTTAAGCTACGTAATTAAACTTTCTAGAATGTTCGATCATTTTTATTAAGCCGTATTTGACATTTTCTTGTTCTGTTTTCCGCTGTTTCTGAACTTACAGCAAGAACCAAAAATGACAATCAGATACGCGTGTTTAAAGGGCTATCCCTTTTACGAGAATCACGCACGAACTTTTCAAGCAGTGAAGGCTAAACCTTTCTGACAGTAATTTTCCATATTGATAAATAGAGTATTGGAGACTTCTTTATCTAGCAGTCAGCAATGTGCTGTTGTTGAGTACTAGCTGTTATTCTATTGATCAAGTCTAGTGGTCTAAAAGAACTTTGTTTCACCATTATTACAGTTGATTTCAGTTTACTTTGGCCGCCTGCTTTGCGAAGTTCGTTGGAAAACTTTGTTACGAAGTTGCCAATTACATTGCAAAGTTTGGGAATCAAATTGTGAACTTCGATACAAAGTTCCCAACTTCGGCCCAAATTTGATTAAAACCTTCTGTAATTATGTTATCAAAAAGGGCTTTGCTAGGCTAAACTGTTGGAAACAAATGTCACAAAAATACAAATTTTAAAGGTTCGAAAACTTTTATGTTCAGCGAGCCGTAAACATGTTGTCTTGACAAATTAGTCTTCCCTGTCACATCGCGTCGGCTTCGATTAAAATCATTTTTACATATGGGTAAACCATCCAGTTTTATCCGGCTTACAAATGCAGAAGACTTGAAATTGATGATGATGCCTCACAGAAATCATTAAATGTGTATTTTTATACAAAAAAGTTAAAATTTCACCAAATTTCTGCATGCATAAAATTTATTTATCGGCAAATCACTTGCGTGATCGCTGATGCGAAACATTGTCTTACACTTCAAGCTACTTCAACTTTCCTTGACCAGTTCTAAAATCAGCGAGTTCAGATATCGCCATGACTTTCAAGCAACATGTCTTGTTTCTTCTCAACTACTAAACTTAGAAAGTTCAGTCGGGCCGAAGTTGGAGACTTTGTATCGAAGCTCGCAATTTGATTCGCAAACTTCGCAACGTAATTGGCAACTTCGTAACAAAGTTTCCAATTTCCCAACGAACTTCGCAAATCGGGCAGCCAAAGTAAACTGAAATCAACTGTAATAATTTTAAGGCTAACTGGTAGCCCCAGGGGGGTTCTTTGTTCGCAGAACTACTGTACCCAGCCAAGGCACTGCCTCAAACCTTTAGGTTGTTTTTAATACCCAAAAAAATCCCAACTTAAATCAAGCCACCGCAAAATATACTTACCAAATTTTCCTACCCAAAAATATTTTAGAATTGAAAATTTTCAATCCTTCGATCATCCCCATCATTTGAAATCCTGGGAGCTTCCATTTTGCAATAACAGAACAATGGTGGGTGGGAACAGACTTGATCCTTTATTATGGCCCAATCTCTTGTATGACTTAACTGTGTAAATTTTCATCATTCCACACTGAAATGAGTGAACTGTCTGTTCTTGTTCCAAACGTTGGACAAGTTCATACGTGCCACTTACAAACTGACTGGTCCTTTGCCTTTTTGAAGTATATTAATAAAAACAAATACTTTTGAATCCTGATAACATGAACCTTCAAGAAATCCAAAAAAAGGTTTGAGTTATCAGGGGTTCAAGTTATCAATGGTAAAATTATTCACGCTTTTACCGTGCGGTAAAACGCAGTTAATGGAACATGACGTCAGTTCGGTCGAAGCCTATTTTCAGTTCGTCACGCAATCTAGCAATATTTGCCTAGACAACAAACGGTATATAGTTCAACATACAAGGCCTTGTTCTTAAATAAATGTTCCCTTATTTACGCAGTTTGGACAAACGCCTTTCATGTCTAATATTTGAGCTGTTACGTGGTTATGTTGTCTAGAAGTATATCTTAGCTTAACTTGGATTGGTCTTTGCGTTTACAAGTATGCTTTATTCATGGCGAGTAGCTCGCCACGTTGTGTCTATTTAGTTTATAGTACAACCTTACCTATTGGTCGAACTTTGAGACACTGTCTTGCTATAAAAGCAGCGGAACAATATCCCAGGCCATTGTCCTGGCAGCTTTTGCACGAAACAGTTCATTTGTAACAATTAAGTTTTTTACCCAACCTCCCTCCCAGTAGGGAAGGCTTGTGTTATGCGGTTTATATTTTATATGTCAATAAACTGGGGTCACTCTTTGTGGTTCGGTTAAGTCTGCGTAGCGACTTCCCCCAAGCTTTTGGCATTGCTTGTGTCTTGCCATCTCATTGCCTTGCCTTAATCTTGTCCGATCCAGCCCGTGTGGTGCTGGGGGAGATAAGAAAGGCTCTGCCAATACTCTTGTTCTGCCCTACGTTAGTAGGGGGAATAGGTGAGGCTTGTATTTTTTGTACATTACCTCAAGTCGCTTTTAACCGGCTGTGTCCCCCTCTGTTACGCCATAGTTTATTTGCGTGCTTCGTTATTGTCACGGGTGCCATTGCGTTCCATTATATGGATATTTTTATCCTGCGGAATAGTGACATAACTAAAATCAATGGGAATCGTAAAAGGTTCAATTTATTGCAAGCTCAAGTTATTGAGATTTTACTGTAATTTATTTTTCGACAAATTAAGAAGTCAACACCATATATTTTCTTAAGGAATAAACCCTCAGTGTCTCTGTGGCTTAATGCTCTGATAGAGATCATAGCTGTGTTGGCACAATACTTAGGCTTGGTATCTTAATTTGGCTTCTTGGAATTTACAAAACTGATTTTAATTAGTACTCAACCCTCCAAGTTAAGACCATTTTAGTCGCCATTGTGACTAAAATTTTAAAGCTGACAACTAAATTGGAACCGAAGTCGCCAGCCTGGCGACTTAAATTAAGAAGAAAGATTGAAAGCGTGAGCTTAATTTAGTGACTAAAATTTTTCACCAGCGACCAAACTTGAGCTGTCAGTGACCAAATGACCACCAAGGAAAAAAATAAACTTGGAGGGCTGGTACTTGTAACAAATGGTAACAACTTTATTATTTTTTTATTTTTGTCACAGCGAATGAAATACCTGAGGAAAAGCAGCTGATTGAAGAACAGCCAGACAATGAAGTACAACCTGAACATGAAAATGAAGATGATACGCAGCCTCAACATGAAAATGAGGATGCAAAAGCAGAAGTCGAGCCTCAAGTAGTTGAGCCTGCTGCTGTGAGTGAACAAGACGATGAAGTCAAGGACGCATCTGGATCTGAAGAAGCGAGTGAAGAGGAGAGTGACGCAGAGACTGATAGTGAAGGATACACGTCAGAATCTGATTCGTCAGGATCGCATACAGATCACAGTGCTAGTGACAAAGAGGTCAGTTGTTTTGAAGACATTCAAACTTTATTCTGTTATACTTGTAGTTAGGTACTACTAGGTTTAATTAAAAGTAGTTTTTAGAAAGGCTTATGGAAATACTGTGTGAAAATAAAGTAATCATATCATATCTTATTTAAAACTATCAATGGTATATTGCAATTCCTGAGTTTTGATTGGTTAACAGACAATAATATATGAGCTCATATACCACTGACCACAAATATGGTTGGTGTACGCGTCAACGAGTACAGCCGAGGAGCTCAAATATTGCAATTATTTGGGCGATTTTATTAAAACCATTATTCCACTCGTAATAAATTATTGGATACATGATCAGTATATCCAACGAGGCGCGTGGCTATCTTCCTATTTCATATCCAACGCACGCTCATGGAATTTCAACTGTTAAATATCATTTTATATCATATCATTATTTACCATTAACACAGTCCTCCCTGCCATCCATCCCCTCCAACAGAACAGAACCCTGATAATTTTATTATGAATCCCAGTACATGAACACAATCCAGAGCCACCAATGTATGTATACCTGTAAAATCTACTCCAATATGATCTGCGATGAGATGCATATTTTCTCCCACTAAATCACCTGGTGCAGTTTGTCCTAATTTATTTCTTATTGATGCAATTAAAACAGGAAAGTGAGCAAGAAGAAGAAGACGAGCAAGATGAAAATGAGCAAGAAAGTGATGGAGTTATAATAGAGGAAGAAGAGGTTGATAAAGAAGGAGAAGAAGAAAAGAACAAGAAAGAAGAAAATGAATGGGAAGAAGAAGAAAAAAAAGTAGATACAAGAGAACAAGGAGATGGTCAGGTACTGTATTTACTGGAATAAGCGCCGCAGCACTTATTCAGTGCTCGAAATTAGCGGTTGTCCGGTCGTCCGAGACAACTAAAAGTGCGTTCGGGCAACCAGTTTTTTTAGAAAATTTAAGGCCTGGTTGCCCGAGAAAAAAACGCAGTTCTGCAGTTTTGTTTAGGATGAGCTGTTTCACACCGCTGTGAATGTAAAATAAATTTCATCGTCTCACGGCCTGAGAACATACAGACAACCAATTCCTCAGCAGGGCAACCAAACTCAGGGGTTAGGTTGTCCGGCATTTGCCATAAGGACAACCTGGATTTTTTTCTAATTTCGAGCACTGCTTATTAAATTTTTCGCGCCTCAAGTGCAGCGCTTATTCGAGGATGGCGCTTATTTAAGGGCGGCACTAATTTAACAATTTGATGCCACAAATGAAAGATGAACTTAACTTAAAATAGGATCTTTTAATTGTTAGTATTCGTCTGTTACGGAAGAGAGTAGTTGCACTTGCTGTCCTGAAAAAGTTGAAGGCCTTCACAATGTTAACAGAACAATGTATTATAAGAATTTTGGATAGAAGAAAAAAATGGCGAGTGGTAAAATATTATAACTTTGAACTGCGAAACATCGCTTTTGATGAAAAGGAATTTCTAAGGCTGTTCTAGAGTTGCTTTGTCATGCTATTTTTAGTTATACTGAATTCCTCAAATAGGCGCCCTATCGGGACTGCGGCACTTATTCGGGGGCGGCGCTTATTCGAGTACATACGGTAAGTGGCACAAGTATAAACTTGAGAGGAAGATATTCATTTGGTAGATACTGTATTGATTTATTTATTGATTTTTAGGAGGCAGAGGATGAAAAGAACAACCCAGCGTTTATTCCACGTAGAGACACATTTTGGGGACATGATGACAGGTGGACAGATATGCCAGAGGAGGACAGGTACACAAGTAACAATACAAAAATAAAAATGCCATGATTCCTTTTTTTGGAGGCATGGCAGCTTAATGGTTAGCGTGCTGGACTCTGGATTAGTGGTCTGGGCTCGAGCCCTGGCCGGGGTCATTGTGTTGTGTTCTTGGGCAGGACACTTTACTCCCATAGTGCCTCTCTGAACCCAAGGTGTGTAAATGGGTACCTGCGACTTAAATGATGTGGGGTAACCCTGTGTTGGACTACTGTAGAGTAGTATCCCATCCAGTGGGAAGTAGAAAATACTCTTCGTTGCTTTATGCCACCAAAACACGGCTAAGCTCTGGACTGATGGGCCAGTAGGCTCGTATGCAGACTAAACCTTTTACCAAGTTTGTCCATCTATACCCCTTCTTGGGTTTCAAGTGTTTCTGAGTTCTTCTACAGCTTTAAGAGGTTAATGTGATATTTCAATTAATCCAACTTTGATTAATTTGGTTTGATTAGGAGGCCACCAACAACTAGAAAGCTGTGGGACAAAACAACAGACAGATGGGAGCATGATATGTACAGAGAAGAGGAACAAGGGCCAAAAACCAAAGAAGAGCTAGAGGTGTGAGGACAAAAGTGAAACTGAGTACAGTAAAAACCCGCATATAAGAACAAGTGGATTAAGAACACCCAGGCCTGATTTTAGGAAATAAAGTACCATTTATATAAGAACACATTCAGCCTGAAAAATGAAAGTTACTACTTTTCATTGCACACATAATAGTTCCACCCCAATTACAGTACAGTATTGCCTTGATTTATCAATTTTATTAAAATTAAAATACAATTGTGTGCATACATGTATATATTGATTTCATCTATTGGTAGCCTAGTATGTTCCTTATTTTAAGAAACTTTTTTTAAGAACACTTAAGAACACTTACAGGCTGATTTTGCAGATTATAACCCTTTATATAAGAACCAAATCAGCCTGAACCGCCAAAATAGGTGTTCTTATATGCGGCTTTTTACTGTATAGCAATAAGTGTGCCAAAGGCATACAGAAATAATACTGTAATTGTTTGCAGCCTTTAATAAGAACTTTTATTTTTTTGGATAAAACATCATCATCATCATCAACGTCATCATGCTCATCATCATCATCATCATCATCATCTAGTCCTCTTTGTCTCATGGGGGTCATAGGTCATCCACTATTGATTTCCATTTTTGCAGTCTTGAGCCACTTTTTGGCTTCAAACCAAGTCATGTTGATTTCTATCAGGTCTTTCTGGGTGCTTCTGCGTCATGTAGTTCTTGCTTTTCTACATTACTGTGTGCCTTCTGGACTTCAATCCATCGCATGGGATACTATGTTCCTCTCACCCTGCCTCAGTGTATGACCAATCCAGTTGTTATCAATAAACCTTTGTTGGTGATCATCTCAGGCCAATATACTCCCAGAATTCCCCTCCTTGAATAAACATATCAGTATTTAACTTTTTGTAATCCAGAGACGATAACAACATTACTGTCTCTTCCATGTCATCAAGTTCTGGCATAAGGCCTCTTTGAATAGGCACTGCTTCAGAGTTTAAGACGGATTCCGCTGAAAGTTCGAGCAATGAGTGCGAAAATTAAGTACCAAAAATCCACTCATTGTACGGCAACATTTTGTATATTATTTAAAAGATCTCATCGAAATTCATTTGTCT
This sequence comes from Oculina patagonica, assembly GCF_052425735.1. Lineage (NCBI taxonomy): Eukaryota > Metazoa > Cnidaria > Anthozoa > Scleractinia > Oculinidae > Oculina > Oculina patagonica. Next base: position 2,860,758 of record NC_135768.1, read on the forward strand.
TTAGTGACCCCGTAATCAAATTCTAAAGCATTCTCGAGAAAATTAAAGTCAAACCTCAAAAAATGTATAAAACGCGCGCCATTTTGTTTTGAACTGGCGCAAAACGTCCGTTTTAACTGAAATAAAGACAACTTCAAATCCATTTTTCTCTCGTGGGGTCAGCTTGAGTGCTAAATTTTTGGCAAGTTTTTGTTAGCTGTACTAAAACTGTTGCCATACTAAGAGGTCTTTTTGGTAACTTTATTTTTGCCTGTATTGCTCGAAAATTGAGCGGAAACCATCTTAAGTGTTCAAGCACCATGTTGTTTGACACTTTTTCAATGTTTTGTGTTCTAACCAACCAAAGGAAATGTGCTGTTTTATCCACCAATCAGATGCGAAACAAAAACTGGGCTTACATGTATTTCTCACACTTGGTACCATGGCATGTTTTTCCTTTGAGTAGTGATGGGTTTATAGAAATGTTGCCATGCAGTGAAATCCAGACGAATGCATTCTGAAAATCTCTCACTCAGATGTCAAGTGCCCTTGAATTACTGTAAAAGGAAAGGGAAGGGGGCTTATTTTCAGATGGAAATTTGCATTTTAAAGATCATTGGGTTTCTTTGTTAATTTTTGGGCAGATACAAGAATCTCTTAGTTCCTTGCCCCCAGGTGGGGGATAGGGCCGGACATCAATGCTCACCATCTGTCCCTATTCTTGGCCACAGCTGCTGCTGTGGCCCACGATTTTAAGATCGTGGATACAAGAATGCCACATAGTAAAACTCTCTAAACATGACAATATGAAACCCAAAACAAGGAAATGATAGGTTTTACTATAGATTTTCAATCCTGTGAAACTTCATCTAATTAGAATTGTATATTCACAGGAAACTAAACAAATGCTTGAGAGGAGAGGTGGTCGTCCTGGCAGAAGAAGATATGAGCTACAGGAATTTGTTAGAGGCGGAGGAAGACGAGGAGGCAGGGGAGGAGGACGTACAGAAAACAGAATGAGAATGGATGACGAAGAATTCCAAGAAAATGAAAGAAATAAAGAAAACAAAGCTCCAGAGCAAAGACAACAAAATGACAGGCCTGAAGATCGGCGGAGAAGAAGGAGGCAGACGTCTGAAGGCTCTGAGGAAGAAAGGGGAAGAGGGGGATTTGGAAGGCAAGACAGGGATACAAGGCGGCAGAATAGAGACGAAGATGATGGTGAGAGGGAAAGGGGCAGAAGATCGAATCAGAGAAGAAACTGGGGCGATGAAGAAGAGGAGCTTGACGAAGGAGTGCAAAGACGGAATGAGAGAAATCGTCGGCAAAGAAGAGATTACAATGACAGGGAATATGATGGCGATAGAAGGCGTGATCGTGATAGAAAAAGGGGTGAGGATGACAGAGGATATGAGGACAATAGAAGGCGCGATCGCAATAGAAGAAGGGGTGAGAATGATGGAGCAGGAGAATACGAAGACAATAGAAGAGGTGATTATGATAGAAGGTCTGATCGTGACCACGGTGCAAGGAATGATTTTGAAAGAAATAGAGAGCAGAGACCACCTAGGAGAAGAGAAGATGAAGAAAGAAGGACTGAAGGAAGATACAATTCTGAGGATCGACGAGGCAGAAGATTTGGTGAGAGAAGTAGAGATCAAAGGCAAGATAGGAGACGGAATGAGGACAACAGAGAAAGTCAAAATAGGCGAGGTGGAGGATTTGGCAGTCCACAAAAAGACAGGTACATGTATGTGAAATAAAATAAATTCAACTTGTTGGTGGCAAGGGCCAAAAATTAGTTTTATTATAGTATATGCGTGAGTTTGGGTTTACAAAAATGGGCTACAATTTATAGTAAGTTTATTTGTGATTCTAAAGCATGTATATGTACAAAGTTGTGAGAGGCATGGTGAACTAATGGATAGTGTGCTGGACTCCAGATCAGGAAGTCTGGGTTCGAGGTCTGGCAATGGGTCACTGTGTTGTGTTCTTGGACAAGACACTTAACTCTCACAGTGACTCTCTCCACCCAGGCAGGTATAAATAGGTACAGGCAAATTCATTGCTTGGGGTGATGCTGCAGTGGACTAGCATCCCATCTGGGAAGAAGTAAAATTACTCCTAGCTGCTTAATGCTACAGAAATTAGGACAAGCTCTAGTCTGATGGGCCATTAGGCCCAAATGCAGACTTAACCTATAAGGAAGTTATCCATTAAGGCTTGAGTCAGATAACAGCTGTCGCAAGATCCTACATGAATGGCTCAATATCCTTTAAGAGACCAATAGAACAAACAACACTAGAGAACCAGTAGTAGTATTACAAGCTTACGAGAGCTGCTACACTACTGAAACTTTCCCCAGTGTTTTTTTGTTTTGGATCAATGTGCGATGTCCTCTCGATATGATGACAAGGAATTTGTATTTATTAATTAACTAATTAATTTGTATTTATAATTATTGTAGAAATAAAAGTGATACAAGAGAGACAAGACCATCAAAATATCAAAGGGATGACAACCAATTCCACAATGAAGAGACATCATCTACATCAGATGTGCAAGCAAAACCACCCCCTGGTGCTACCACCCACAGTTACAGTAAACTCCGAGGGAGGGGTAGGGGTAGAGGACAGACTCAGGAGTTGAAGAAGCCTAGGAAGAATGCTGCAGATTTCACTCGCGAACGGGAAGAAGCCAGGAGGAAAGAAGCGTTGGAGAAGAAGAAACAGGCTAAAGAAGAAGAGCACTTTGAAGGTGAGTGGAAAATTGGAAAAGTAACAAAAGACAGTGAAGGTTTTTTTTCTGAAATTGAGACTTACTACACATCCATTGAGCAGTCCTTTCATGTGGTACTGTTCATTATGCTGTACAACGTGGTTCTTACTTTTAAGTCTGTGGATGAAACCCTAGTGTGTGACCATTCAAATGAAAGCTATTGAGCAGTACTTTCATGTGGTACTGGTTATTATGCTGTACAAAGTGGTTCTAACTTTTAAGTCTGTGGATAAAACTCTAGTGTGTGGCCATTCAAATGAAAGCTATTGCGCAGTACTTTCATGTGGTACTGTTATTTATGCTGTACAAGGTGGTTCTAACTTTAAAGTCTTTGGATGAAGCCCTTGTGTGTGATCATTCGATTGAAAGCTATTGAGCAGTTCTTTCATGTGGTACTGTTTATTATGCTGGAGAGGGTGGTTTTAACTTTAAAGTCTTTGGATGAAGCCCTTGTGTGTGATCATTCGATTGAAAGCTATCAAACAGTACTTTCATGTGGTACTGTTTATTATGCTGGAGAAGGTGGTTGTAACTTTAAAGTTTGTGGATGAAACCCTTGTGTGTGATCATTCGATTGAAAGCTATTGAGCAGTACTTTCATGTGGTACTGTTTATCATGTTGAACAAGGTGGTTCTTACTTTTAAGTCTGTGGATGAAACCCTAGTGTGTGACCATTCAAATGAAAGCTATTGAACAGTACTTTTATGTGGTAATTATGCTGTACAAGGTGGTTCTAACTTTTAAGTCTGTGGATGAAACCCTAGTGTGTGACCATTCAAATGAAAGCTATTAAGCAGTACTTTCATGTGGTACTGTTTATTATGCTGTACAAGGTGGTTCTAACTTTTACATCTGTGGATGAAACCCTTGTGTGTGACCGCTATTGAGCAGTACTTTCATGTCGTACTGTTTCTTTTTTGGTATTTTTGTTAAGTGAAATTTGAGTCCCTTAGTCTAACTCACTGTGTCGATGTGGTATTTTGTTACAGATGCTGAGGAAGCAGGTGGAGATATGCTTGTAGAAGATGAATACGATGATGGTGAAGAAGCGCTAGAAAATGAACAGCAAGAGGAAGCAGAGGGTTATGAAGATGAAGATGAGGAGGAAGAGGAGGAGGAGGAGGAGGAGGTGAAATAATTGTGTTTATTATAGTTTTACATTAGTTCTTTGACTTTTGCAAGTTTTCTAGAAATAAACACAATGTGTTTCGTTTTAAAAAATTTGTAAAACATGTTTTGATGTGACTGACATCTTTGTCAGTTAAGGTGGCTAGTATTGCTTTTCAGCACTTTTCAGCTCTTATACTTTGACGGGTCAGTACTACAATTTTTTATCAGTTGCTGCTACAATAATGGTATCAAATAACTGACCAATGATTGGTGAATACGTTTTGGTAATTTTTATTGATGTCACTGGTTACCATAGCAACAGTATAAGACGCACCCCAATTTTGGCATTAACCTCCCACAGAAAAACAGATTTTTCTCGAAAAAAAACTGTGCGCCTTAGAACAGAATAACTATGGTATCTTAACATGCTGATCAATGTTCAATGATTTTTGCTCGTTTTTGAGTTATAAGCAGTTAAAGCCAAAATCAAGGTGTTTTAAACAGGTTACACTGTTGCTATGGTAACCAGTGATGTCAATAAAATTACCAAAACGTATTCACCAATCATTGCGCATTTATTTGATATCATTATTGTAGCATCAACTGATAAAGATTTGTAGTACTGATCCATCAAAGTATAAGAGCTTTTAAAATGCTGAAAACCGATACCAGCTACCTTGAAAAACCGTTTGAATTTACAACAACCTAAAGAAGCATGCATAATTAACTGCAGGGTCATCAGGCAATCATCCATGATAAGTAAATTTTCCTGGTGTGCAAGAAACTTTTCATACTTGTTTGCAACATACAGTGCGCTAACCATTAGGACACCATGCCTTCCATCACTGTAATAAAGGAACATTATTTTATTTTTGTCCTTGAATATCTCTTTAGGTTGTTGAAGAAGAAACACCTGAACAAGCTAGTAAGTTGATCTTTCCTGATCTTTGAATTTAAATCATTTTTTTTATGAATAAAATGTGACTAAGCTGTCTGACTGACTGACTGACTGATAGACTTATCAACTGACTACCGACAGACTGACTGACTTATTTACTGACTGTCTGACAGACTGACTAACTGACTGTCTGGCTGACTGACTGACTCTCCAGCCAACTGACAGGCAGACAAGTAGCCAAAATAATTTCTGACAATCCTAAAATCCTATTGTTTTCTCTCAGCAATATATTAAAGATTGCAGTCATGAACCAGAACATCAGTGTGGCAGCGACTGAAATCATCGATGTAATGCAGAGAGAGAAAAATAGGGTTTTAGGAGGGTCAATAGTTATAATAGATAATTACTTTGGCTCACAACATTATTGGGTATATTGCAGGCAGCTTTGGCCACTGTGAGCCTCAGTAATTATCTATTAAATAACCCATTTCGTGTAACCCCTGTAATTTTGAAAGTTTTTTTGTTAAATTCTTCTGTTTTGCTGCCATTTTAGCTGGAAAGCAGAAAAAGACAACCAAGAAACAGGACATCAAGAAATCAAAACAGTCCTCACCCAAAAAAGGCACTGGCGCATCACAGAATGCAGCGCAATCACAGGCTGCCCCTGCTGCAAAACCTAAACGTTATTCCTCACAGAGACAGCGACAAACTCAGCAGATGCCACTCCCAGTGCAACAGACCATGATGCCGCAGATGGGGGCAATGTACCCAGACCAAGCTTACTACGAACAAATGGGTGAGTGACATGGTCTAACTTTTAAAGTCTAGCGTGCGACTATTCAAATGAGAGCCTTTGAGCAGTATTTTGATGAGGTACTGTTTATTACCGGTATGCTGTACAAGGTGGTTCTAAGATTTTAGTCTGTGTATGAAACCCTTGGTTAAGACCATTAAAATGAAAGCTACTGAGCAGTACTCTCATGTGGTTCTGTTTATTATGCTGTACAAGGTGGTTCTAACTTTTAAGTCTGTGGATGAAACCCTAGTGTGTGACCATTCAAATGAAAGCTAATGAGCAGTTCTTTCATATGGTACTGTTTATTATGCTGCACAAGGTGGTCCTAACTTGTAAGTCTGTGGATGAAACCCTAGTGTGTGACCCTTCAAATGAAAGCTATTGAGCAGTACTTTCATGTGGTACTGTCTATTTAGCTGTACAAGGTGGTTCTAAGATTTAGTCTGTGGATGAAACCCTAGTGTAAGACCATTTAAATGAAAGCTATTGAACAGTACTTTCATATGGTACTGTTTATTTAGCTGTACAAGGTGGTTCTAACTTGAAGTGGATGGATAAAATCCCAGCCTGTGACCATTCAATCGCTATAGAGGAGTGTGTACTTTCGTGCGGTCTTGACATGCAAGGAATTTCCTTCTCTTGGAAAACGTTAGACTTCAAAGCACACAGTGTGATAGGCTGATATGGGTAACATTGTTACCTTCATCTCAGAAAACTAAGGAATGCCTGCTTTGTCTTTTCCAGCCTATCAGGGTCTGTATGTCCCTGCAGGGACTCCACCCGCGCAATCTGTCTCTATGCCAGTTATTCAGCAACAACCTGACGTCATTCTGCGACAAGAAATGGCAGTAGCTCCTGGTAAGAATAATAACATTGCGTTGTCACTGATTTCCCCCATTTTGTACCTTCTTGGAGATCAACGTACCTGTACAAAGATAATACTGATAACATCATAAAATAAAATAAATAAATCACTTTATTTTAAGTGTCACTTTAATTGTCAATGTATTTAGCACTGCTGTGCAGTTGAGGACACTGTAAATAAATGAACAAAATGTTGTAAATCAAACACGAACTTGTTAAATCCCAACTAGCAGGAGGCTGACCAGTTGGCTATTTACAAAGCATAAGGGAGTTGAATAGACCATATTCGTATTCTCGGTATTGGACTGGACCTAGCTTGCAATGGAGGCTGATGTGGTGGAATATCCATTCTCGTCCCCATAGCCCTTTCGTTTCTCTTAGCCGGCTTGGCCTTGGCACGAGGAAACGAAGGGCTCTGGGGACACAGAATTTCCAGTCCTAGATTCTAGGACTTCCGGTCTTCATGTATGCAGTCATGACGTTTCAAAAGAATGTATGAGAGAGTCGTTTGGTTTTCGACTTCCGTTTAGGAATTCTTTGTTCCAAACAGCCAATCAAAAAAATTTGAATTAATTCAAAAATCCTATGTCCCCAGAGCCCTCCGTTTTCTCGTGCCAAGCCGGCTAAGAGAAACGAAAGGGGACGAGAATGGGGAATATCATTGAAAAGAGCTTCATGTGATTTGCATTTGAAAAGTTTACCCGCATTAGCCTCCATTGCAAGCTAGTTCCAGTCCAATACTGAGAATACAAATATGGTCTATTCTGGACTACTGATTACAAGTCCAGTGCCGGCCACACTGCCTAAATTGCCCTAATTGCTGCCTTAATTTTCATGTTTATTTTGTTCACAGGTGACCAGCCTGAAATGCCTGCTGGGATGCCAATGACAGCACCAGGTCCTCAACCAATGGGGGCTCTCCAGCATGAGACCATGATGCATCAACAGCTTGCAGCCCTTCAATCAGCTGTAGCAGCTCAACAAAACATGGGCCAAGAGGGAATGCCACCTCAGAGAGTTCCTCAGCCAGGAATGAGCCCTCAGCAACAACAGGCTTTAGCTGCACATTTACAGATGCAAGCTCAACAAGGTAAGATCTACATCATTTTCACTGTAATGCAATAAAAATATAAATCGAATCAAAGGCTCTTCGAGCAACCTTATGGTAATGTGGTGAAGTGCCGACCTTCGCATTTTTTTTCCAAATAAGCGACCAACAATGTAACGCAATCTCACTTCACTTGCCTTTGAATGTTTTATTTTTCCATGGGAGTTGCGTCATTGATGGTTCATGCTCTCAAGCTTTGTAGTGCGAATTCTATTTTTTTCACCACCAAAATATTTAAGTGTAACCTTTGATCCTTTTTAGCATTAAGTTAATCTGTTTTGTAAATATGTTAACTTTTCTGTCAGCAAGTATATAACGTTATTTTTGAGCAGCGGATAAAATTCGCATTAATTTATTGCGGTTTATTATCAGAATGAAGAGAGTGAGTGAGTGTTCGAGTGAGTGAAACACATGACTTCGAGAATGCTAACTAAACCTCATTACCATGAGGTAAAAACCATTCACTGAATCAAGTCAAGAAAGTGGGATACTATAGGGGAGATAAATAAAAAAGTCAATTTTTGAGTCTGTACGTTATCTCGAACCTCAGATATTCGCCGAAACGTTTTGCACAAAGTTTCAGAGCCCAGTATAGAGCCGCCATATTGGGGCTTCGACAAAACGCTGACGCCCTACTGACACCGCTTACCATCCCCCTTAAAAATCAGCAGGGAAAAAATAGAAAGCCCAGCACTTTTTGTGAGGCTAATTCAAATTCACAAATAAAAACTAGCTTACTTGAAAGTTCCAAGATGGCGGATGAGCGTTGCAGGGTCTAAGTCGTTTCCACTTTCGTTACAAGTACAGGTTATTTTCACAAATAAACGAGCACAAAATAAGTTCGAACATTATCAAGGGTAATAATTGTACCCATCAAAGAAATTTAGCGATGAAAACAACGAAAGAAGAAACACTGGTCAAATACGATAAATGTAAACACAAACTCTGACACGAGTGACACGCACTTAAGGTCATAGCCCTGTATTGCATTGCGCATCCTTAATGCGCAGAATTTTACGCGTAATTAGTGCGCGCACGTAAACAAAATTAATGGCGGCTTTTTTCTATGCGGCTTAGTCCGCAAGAAAAATAAATTGTCTCTTTCTCGAAAACGAGTATGGTGACCTATCAATTTTTTCTCAGATTTTGGGTGTAGCGATCAAGTTCTGTCTGTGAAACGAAAACGTATCAACTTATATTTGAAAAATAAATTATCACTGGAAATGTGTACTTTGCCAGTACTCGCAAGGGAATTATTAAGGAATTATGCGGTATATACAAGGTCTCCCTGCTCCTAAACGAAAATGGGAACCCCACTTTTTTATTTCAAAATTTAAGTCTCTTTAAGGTGATCAACCAAAAGGCAAAGTTTGGTTGAAAATCTCTGTTCAGTTCTACTTCGGGGCAATGACCTTAACTCGTGAATGTGTTGTTTGTTTAGGTGTGCAAGGTCCGATGGGTCCCGTCCCTCAACCGAACATCTTAGCATCTGGGGTGAGCCCACAGTCATCAGCAGGATTCGTACCTGGCATGAATGTACAACACCCTAGCTACACTGGAGTCCAGTCCTTCACAGGCCAGCCCATGATGTACAACAATTCACAGTGAGTTGACATTGTAATTAATTGTCATTGACTGACTCACACCGACTCACTTACTAGCGTGCTCACTTACCTGTACTCGCTTGTTCATGAGTTCACTTGTTTGCTTGCTTACACACACTTGCACTTGCACTCTAGGCTTGCCTACTGACACACACTAAGTTACTTGTACTTTAAGTGTGTTTGTCACAGAAAACATGATATTTCTTACTGTTTTTTTTGGCAGATATCCAATGATGAATGTGGGAATGAATCCTTTCCTTGGACAACAGGTAGGTTATGATCAACAGCTAAATTCTCATAACTGTGTTCCCTTATTTGCCTTAAATACAGTAATGAGAAATTGAACCCAGGATCGAGTTAGAGTTTGAGCCCTGACCAAGATTTTTCTCTTGTACTTTTGGCTCTCACGACTCTTTACTCTCACTTGGTTTATATAGTCTTACCTTTTTAGTGCAGAATGCACTATTGTGATGGTTTGTTGGGGCTGTCGTCCACTAACCCGCTAGTGCGCTAACGTGTAAACTTTAATAGTCAATTAATTAATTAATATCAATTAATTAATTATTCCTGTGGAGGGGGTTGGGGTGGGAGCACCTGACCATACCCCCCAAGTAAAACGTGAAGCACATCTACGTTACTTTTATATGAGGATCTCCAAGGTATATATTTGTTTCAGTAAAACCTTTGCTCTCCTTGTGGTACTACTCAACGTAATTTACACCAAACGCATGCGCAGATTAGTCTACGTTGTTTTCTGGAACTATCATGAACATCGCTTGTACTGCGTGTTTGCGGTAGGCTGCAGACTTCTTGGCGCCAAGTAAAAACCGCAAATTAATTAAATTAGATTTTGAGACTTTCACAGCGCTTTCGTAATTAGGTATGCAAAAACTTGCACCGGGATTTTCGGCGTGAACACCTGACAACCAGGAAACAAATATCCTAGCTGTACTGCGTTTTAAAAAACCTGTCGAAAAATATGTTTTTTGATTAGATTTGTTTCTTTAGTTTTTGAGAATCGTCTTTCGTGCAGTCTAAACCGTAACTTAATTAAATTAAACAAATGTCATCGATGCCGCCGTAAAACAAACAAAAAACAAAAGTTTCATGTTATCGCATTTTCAAGGAAGACAAAAGTATTTTGTTACAAACGAACAAAAGTGTCGTGTTACGGTTGCAAAGATTAGCGTAAGGAACACCTGGGAAAGTAGCCTGTGAACAGTTTTTTCCGAAAGTAAAATAAAGCAAATAAACACGAACATATATAAAACATCATACTTTCAATTGTTCCATATTGCATTCTGCACTTACCAAATCATCGAGATTTTTTTAAATACATCTTGCATGTGTAAAGATCGTTAATCTTTCTAGTAAAGGTGCTTCCCTGCCGCTTTCTTCTGACTTTAGAATTTTCCTTTTCCTCCCTGTAACACACTCTGTCTCTGTCCATAGATGTACGGGCTGCCAATGCAGGGAGGAGGTACATTTTATCCTCCACAAGCGGCCATGATGCAACAACAGCAGCAACAGCAGCAGCAACAACAGTCACAACAGCCTCAAGTTGAACCATCACAACAACCACAGACTAGACGCCGACCAACTGCTGCCATACCCATCAAACCACCACAGGTGTGTCACTTAAACCGTTACGTCTCAGATGGAACAACGGGCGTTAAGACGGCTGTACAGGCCCGCAAATGATCCCGACCCGCAAATGATCCCGGGACTGCAAATGATCCTCAAATTGGACCGCAAATGATCCCAGGACCGCAAATGATCCTCAAATTGGACCGCAAATGATCCCAGGACTAGAAATGATCCCCAAATTTAACCGCAAATGATCCTCAGACCGGAAACAGTCTCCTAACCGTAAAAGATGGATATGCGTGGACTAAAGAATTTCGACAGGGGATTTAAATTTATTTAATCCATTTCTTTATTAATAATACAACAATTAGAAAAACAATTAACGCGAGAGAATGTACCGTATTTGAACGATTTACTAAAGTAAATTTATCACAATCAATATAGCTGATAAATATGCACCGATTAGTAACCTAAAACGTGGCATAAAGTTTAACAATCCAACCAACAGAAATATGAACTCTCTCCAATCAAGGGATGATTTATTTACGGCGAAATGCTTTTAGCTGATAGCCATTCATTCACACGCTGTTACGCAGCGTTCATAGCGACATTAGAAATATCAGCTACCTTCAGATTGGACTAAAAGTACGAGTTTGAGTACGAGTACGAGTTTTCAAACAAAATTCGTGTGCTTCCTATAATCACTTATCAGTTATCACACCAATCTTATCCCTAACGTTTATTTATGTGTTAGTCAGCAACAGGGAAGAGTTAAAGTTTGGGGATATAATTCTGTCGACATTCCAAAGTCGTACGCGTACTCGATCTCGTACTCGTAGTCAAATCTGAAGGTCGCTAATGTCTAGACGAAAAGTCTGGAAGAAAGTCGACTTTCGTTGCTGATTTCTATCATATCGATCTCCGACTCTTGTTATCGAGCTACTCTCTTTCGAAATCTGTGGTTTATTTTTTTCTTTGAATGTCTTTATCAAGTCACTGAAATAAATTCTGACACAGGATTTTCAGAACGTTCTAGAGCTTAAAGGCAACTGAAAATTCTCTAAAAAACTGACTTCATTTTCGCATAGCTTTCAGTACAGATTAATTGACAGTAAGAAATTTGCACGTGCAAAAGTTGACAGCTCTACGCGTGCGGTATGCTAATAAATCTACCCAGAGACGCTGTAACCGTTTACTGTATTTCATTTAATATTTGCAAAATAAGCTACAAATCTGTCATAATCTCCAAAATTCGCACATAGACATTTTGTGCGCTTCCAAGAAAAAGGAGGCTTGTGTCTACCTAGGCAGCATTGTACAGGAAAAAAATTCTAAGACTAGTTAGACAGCGGAGGCGTCTTCGAAGATTCATGTTTTTTCGGTGCGTTAGATAGTCGCATGTTAATTTTGTTATTTCGTGCGTTATTTTCTGTCTTTTATAAAAATACATCCATAGACTATTCATAAAGTCCATGCCATTCCAAGTATTCCGTTGTATCATTTACACGAATCATTTCCGGTACTGGGATCATTTGCGGTCCAATTTGGGATCACTTGCGGTCCCGGGATCATTTTCGGGCCGGGATCATTTGCGGGCCTGTACACGGCCAGGACTTCGAGTATTAATTGGACAAATTTAAATTATGTATCAAAATTATTTACATCTTTTTGCAAACTTTTGTGTTACTGTTTCAAATGCCTTTTCACAAGAAATCATTTCTAATTGCACCAAACATCGAAAACAAATTTCGAAGTTCTACTGAATTCCACTGAATCGCTTAAAAGGCGATTTTACTAAATTGCTACACGTGAGATTTTACCTATAGTTTACATGGTTCCTGAGAACTTTGAAATTCATTTTCTCAGGCTCTGATAAGAAATAATTGTTGGTGTTATCACGGATAATTACTTACATCTTGAGCTTTTAAAAAGGGTAGAAAATAACGCCATAGGATTTAAATTATTCTGGTTCTCGATTTTTGTCCAATTAAAATTAATATTACTTAATTTCCTGATGGATTCCGTCTTAAAAAGCCTTGCCTCCATTTCTGTATTTTTCTTTCATCCGCTAGTGGGTGATAAGCCTCTTCATGGGTGTCACCATAAGCCAGCACATTTTTGGGTTGCTTCAGGGAGACCTTCATGGTTTCCGTAGCGACCCAGGAAGGACCGGGAGACATATTTGTTTGCAATGCAGCTATGGTATTGTCATTTACATCCATAGAAGTAATTTCTTCTCTAACATTAAGTTTCATAGCGAGTATTTGGTGAAACGTTTATCAAAACAGACTAAACTCAGTCGTGACACAGTTCATTTTCGCACCCGATGCAGGGGGAGTAGCCAACCTCGTTCCCAGGGTCTCTCTCCCTGGGAACGAGGTTGGGGGAGTAGCAATGCTTCTAGTCACTTCATGCAGTTCACTTAGCTCAGAGTACAAACTGTACCTTACCTTCTTTTTCATCTTTGTGTTCCTCAGGAAAGAACGTGAATTTTATGAAACACGCCTTGTCGACAATGACAAAATGGATACAGCTCTGAGTCGAGTGCGGAAGAATGGCGTAAATAAAGAACATGTGACCAGCTCGAATGTTCTCAGACAAGGAAGGAACTTGGTAAAGTCAAGGAAATGTTCGTTCGCAAGACGCAGGATCAGTACACGTGTATCCACATGAAAGATACCCTTATTATTCTTGAAGAGACCGAAAAAATGCTAAAAGCATTTTACGGAAAATTATTTAAGGGCTTGGAGTATAGGGCGGTGTTAAGTCACCACGTGTAATTTTATGAGCAAGTCTCTTGTTTGGTTTTTGCTGTTCGCCTGTCGCAGTTGACAGGATCTTGCCAGAAATTGGCAATAGCAATGTCGCTTGTCACAAATCCATTTTAAAGAAGCAACGTACGCATGGCGAGTTTCAAAGGGTGCGTTCCTTTAGAATGATCCGGATCAGGATCAGTGATGCTGCTGCATCCGCTCTGGGCAGAGATTCATCGGTTCCTTTGATGCGCGATGATCCGAGTTATCTTAAATCATTGGTCCTGATGCGCGGTTGGCCACGCGCAACCAGTTTTCCCGCGCTTGACCCCGTTGTTTGTTTGTTTTCGCCGCTTTCTGCGCGTACCACCGGTTGTGTATTTTATTTTCCCGCGCCTTCTGCGCATACCACCATATTTTATTTCCCCGCGCTTTCTGCGCTTACCACCGGTTGCGCATTATATTTTCCCCGCTCTTTTCCCCGTTTCCACTTCTGCTTCAAATTTTTCTTGAGTGGCAGCTCTGCTGATCCGGATCATTCCAAAAGGAACGCGCCGTAACACATTCGCCAATTAAATTTTTAAATTCGTTGTTTGTACTCCTTTTCAATCTTTCCCAGAATAAGGCAAATTTGACCATGTTTGTTTATTTAAGATTTATTGACTGAAAATGAAACCAAAATGGTAGCTCTTTGTAACTCTTTTTAAAAGAAAAGTTTTCTATCACTGTTTACAATGTATCTTTTTAAACTTATGGGTCTGAGGTAAACACGGTGTTTAGTTTCTTTAATCAATCGTACATATGTTTCCGTTATCGGAACAGTTGTTAATTCACGCTGAAGAAAATGAGAAACGTTTAAGTAAACAGCAGGCTTTTTAGTGACTTTTCAGCATCCCTTGTCGTTTGTTAAGTTAATAAAACTTGAAAATGAATGGCCTGTCAATACAATGTTCATTGAAAACGCACGTGGTTCACTCAAAAATGTCATTTTTTTTCGTTTTGCCACGCGCAACCAGTTTTCGCGCGCTTTCTGCGCATACCACCGGTTGCGTATTATATTTTGCCGCGCTTTCTTCCATTTTTACTTCTGCGTCAAATTTTTCTTTACAATTACTTTGGTTTTAAAATGTGATAGATAGATATCACATGCCGCTCTTACTTTATAAGGAAAAGTCAGTTTCTTATTATATTTGCATTTACATGTTTCCAAGCTTTTAAACTCTTAGAACGGGTTGTATAATATTATTCGGGTGACGTATTCTTTCTGTTTTAGTTTATGGTGTTTCGTTAGCAGCGTTTTATAATAGCAATAAAAATAAATTTGTAACGCGACCTTGTCCGAGTGTGTTTCCTGATAACCAAGCAAAGTGTTTTTATTGTCCTGTTCTACTCACGTAAGCTACCACAGATTATATTTTAATTCAGAAGAAATGGAACTTGAATGTAACTCAAGTTCAAATATGTTGGGGGGGCCGTTACTCTTTTGATAGCCAGTAAAGCAATTATCAAAGGGATGTTTTCATTGTATCTTTATTTCTCATAAATTGTAATAAATACGTGCAACAACATAGTTTATAGCGGAGAATGGTTTTGAAACCCGGGAAATTTCAAATGCAGAGATTTATGTTGGGAGGTTCAAATCCCTTCACAATCTTTTGTTTTGCGGTCAATATACATGAATTACGAAACCGAAATGTTTCTGTCGGTGAGTTACTCAGACAGAAGTAAACACCTATTGTGTTTTGTGCACGGTCAAAGCCATAAAAACGAATAAAAACGTGGAACAAAACTTTGTCAAGCTGCCTAACCATTTTCCTCCGTTTACTGTGCTAATAGCACAAAAGTGTCGAAAAGGTGTTTCTAGTCTGTGTGTCACGTACGCCTATTATTTTACATCATTTTTAGCTCATTCTCAAGAATGAGGTATTAGAATCGTACAGATGTTGACGGAAGTTGTTTTGCATGCGTGTGCGTGTACCAAAATTGTGTGGACGGAAGTTGTAGAACGGAAGTAATTTTACATGCTACCCTTCCCCCCTTAGTAACGTCAAAAATAACTTCAATAAAGCTCAGATGCAAATGTGAAAAGAAATGAAATCCTTGTATAGGGTAATAAATAAATTTAGATGAAATCACAATTTCGGAACTGTCTACAATGAACCAAAGATAAAGCTACGTCAACTCTCTTAATTGTAGTAATGCACGACCCGCACGCGTCGTTATTACAAAAATTTATCAAATGTAAATTTTCATTTTTTTCTTTTCTAAGACCCCTCAACATGTCTTCGACCCTGACCCCAATCTGTCTACGTCCAAGAGAAAGTATAAAGAGCGATCTAAAAAATAAAATATTCAATGGAATTTTTTGGTACGTTTGAAGCAGAGTTGGTTTTAGCTGGTGACGTGACGCAGCTGATGTTCACCCGCACGCGACCCTGCACGCATTTCTGTTCGTGCACAATGAACCAAAAATAAAATTACGTCAACTCTCTTTTTAGAAATGCACGATCTGCGCACGTGGCAAAATTAGTATCAAATATCTATTTTTTAGCTCTTTCTAAAAGAATGAGTATTATAGTGGATCAGATGTGGACGGAAGCGGTTGTCGTCCAGCGCGTGGGCAAAAAATGTGTGGACAAAAAATGTGTGGACGGAAGTTGTAGAACGGAAGTAATTTTACATGCTACCCCTCCCCCCTAATGTGAAAAGAAACGAAATCCTTTTATAGTTTAATAAATAAATTCACATCAAAACACAATTTCGGAACTTTTAAAAAGGGAAACGTGTATCAAAAAGTCGAAATGTTGACAACCTGGGGGTTCATTTTATCATGTGCTGACACGTAATCAAGGTTCATTTTAACGTGCGCTGTTACACGCAATGAAGTCCCGCCAGGCAACCGGAAGTAAATTTAATACACTACCCCTCTCCCGTTAGTAAAAGTCAAAAATAAGTTCCATGAAGAAATCTCAATATGGAGTGACGCTTGCCATATAACGTGTTCTAATTACGTTTATAAAGCTCACTGATAAAAACACGATATCCGAGCAGCACGTTTTTGTCTCCTGTCACGTCATCTCATTTCCCGTGACTCACGTCATCCGTTTAACACGACGTGTTCGTGCGCATCTTTCTCTCAAATTTCATTCGCTGCTCAATCATGAAAATGATTGTCACTGCCCGGTAGATGCGTGCTGACAGTTTTCACATGTGTATCTGAGCTTCGTGGAAGATGTGAACTATTTACACACTATCCAGCCAGAAGAAAGCTCGTAACCACAATGTCCACACGTTTTAGCAGTAAAAACATGTTCTTTAAATAACGAAATTATATTTGTCAAGAAGACGAAAAGCTTTGCAGTTTAATTACACAATAGAAATACCAAACGACTGCGATCCTTCTAAGATCGATTAAAGCGATTTATTGGTGAAAAATATTGTGAAAGCCCTTTCCGTGTTTAATTGTTATGTAAATATTCTAGCTTTTCTGTCTATGTTGTTGTTGACTTTGTACATTTTCCATCAATAATAGCGCTAAGAAGAGCAAACAAGATGATGTCTTCGGATGTCTCGTGTGTTTGCTGGCACAGAAGGGTAAAGGAATGTGCATGCATGCAAAAACTCCACTGTTTCGCAATTCCTCCCCGCGTAATACTGATTCTCGACCTAGGATCTTCTCTTCTTATCATTTATATTTTTATTTTGCTTATCGTTCCGCGATCCGGAAACGAAATACTATTTCTTTTTTAAATAACTGCTTGTGGACATTTACGTAGCGGGGAATGGGGCCATGTAAAATTACTTCCGGCTGCCTCAATGGACTTGATCGCTTGTGTCAGCGCGTGTTAAAATACGTGAAAATACGTTTAGGGTCCCTTAGGTCTAAACAGCTGGGCACTTGATCACGTTCACCATTTTAAGAAGATGTGAAATTGTGATTTCATTTCTTTTCACATGCGTATCGGATTTTGACTTTACAAGGGACTGTACTTGACTTACTGTACCAGTACATTTTCATTACCCACCACCACTCCCAAACCCTACCCCCCCCCCCCCGAAAAAGGCAGAAGAATGAGCTGGCTCTAAGTGCCCTTTGATTTGGAGAGGAATTAAATAAAACATAAGAGAGATTAGGCATGACGTTATACGGCAAACGCGAGCTTCCCTTTCATTTTGTTACCTTTTTATTGAATTCTAAAATCAATCTCATAAGAATAGGGAAAAAATCCCATATTCACGAAAAACAAAACTACTCATTGTCGCGTATGAACGCCAAAAGGCAGAAGTTGAATTTTTGCCGTTCGCGGGAAAAAATAAACGTCATGCTTAATCTCTCTATGCACTAATACTGATACACACAGACCAGCTGTCTAAAGTAAGGTGTAAATAAAAATCATTGGGAACAATGATCACCATATACTCAATTGACCACTCCTCGAATGAGGCTTTTCAGGCCCAATGTTAAACAAATTTTAAAAATGAACGTAAAAATCCCAACTGGCAGGAGGCAGACCAGTTGGCTATTTACAAGCATAGCTGAAGAATTCAACTCGGGACTACCGAGAACAACACCAGCTAGTAGTCAGAACGAAACTCGAACCCGAGATTACGGCGCTCTAACACCTGGGCCACCAGATAATCTAAAGTTCATATAATCTCTACTTCCACCACTCAAGAAAATTATTAATTAGATTTAGCCAAGCGTAAAAGCGGAGCTCCCCGGTTATTTACTTCACCCTTTTCGAAAATCCGAATTTACTGACCGATAACAGAAAAAATAGAGCACTTAAGCCCGCGATCCAATGCAAAACATTACCTGGTCAGCGGTAAACTTAAAAAAAACATTGGTATGTGAGCCCGCGATATGGTCATGTTATACTGGTCAGCGGATACCTTGTTTTGACAGCTGTCAATTGACCATGACATGGATGTCCAATATCAAAGATGTAAGCTGGCGTTAACCATAACCTTAAACCTATTTCTGGAGTATGGCCGCCATGTTGGGGCAACATGAACACCAAGAAAAACCAAAAGCATGCCGCTGGGAGCTCCGCTATTAATTATGCTTGTGTCCAAAGTATCTGATCCGATGATCTAGCCCTCCCACGGCTAGGCCGAATAACCAAGGATCCGGGAACAAGACTGTGAACATTGCTGAAGAATACAATTGTCCACTGTCAATAGTTCAGGGTCAATAGAAGTTAAAACAATTAAAGGGTTCGCTGTTTATTTGAGAGCGAATTACAAATGTCCAGCAGTGTCTTCACACGCTGCTTCCTGCCATCTTGTTTCGCAGGCTGGACGTTTGGGATTTTCGGCAGGAATGGAACTGAACTGTTTTTTTCCTCTGATGTTTCTCCTTGATTTTCAGGAGAACTTGTCACTGATTGGTCGTCTTTTAATAAAGATTTCTCGTGCTTGTGCCCCTCCGTAGTGGTACTTGGTCTCACAAGGGTCTTCCTCGTGGGTGGATGTGGAACTCGCGGGATCTCGGGATAAACAAAGTGCCTGCCCTGAATTGGAGCGCTCTTGGGGGTTTTGGGCGAGTTATTTGACGGCTTGATCTTGCATCTTGTCAAATCGGAAGAATTTTGAGGCACAGGACCATTTAAACGGATTGAGCGGATGGTTGGTCTTGAAAGCAGTCGAGTGGTTTCTGCAGTAATTCCTTTCGGTTTCATGCTTTCCTCTCGTGATTCATCTGGCAATTTATTGGAAGTTCCACGCGTGAGTTTCCGGCGCAGAGCAAGATGGCTTGTAGGAGGGATCACAGAATGGGAAGGCAAGGCATTTGGTTCCACTACTGAGGTTTCTCCAGCTGACATCTGCCGAGAGGAAGATGACCCCTGTTTGGTGGCGTGGGACCTGGGAAAAGGTTGGAGGCCCTGTGGTGCCTCGGCGCAGGACTCTACTGACGTTTGTAACGACGAACCCGATTGATCATGTGATTGATCACGCGGTGATTGATCACGTGATCACGCTGTCGGGGCTGGCAGATTTTTGGAGAAGATGGAATTGAACTGTTCACTTCCTGTGGTGTTTTTTTGTGCTCTTCATGTGAAGTACTCGTATTTGTTTGGCAGTGTATCGATTTCCCTGGCTCATGTCCCTTTTCAATACTGTTCAGTATTTTATTTTCATCTTGTGATTTAGCTGGCGATGGATTGAAAGTTACACGCTTGAGTTTCCGACGCTGAGCGAGATGAGTTGTAGGAGGGTCGACGGAAACGGACTGTATGGCATTTAGATCAAGTATTGAGGTTTCTCCACTTGAATTCTGTATGGAAAAAGATGACCCCTGTATTGCCTCGACGCATGCTTTTTCTGACGTGCAAAAAGATGAACCCAATTGATCACGTGATTGCCTCCGCTGTCGGGGCTTGCAGATTCTTGGCCGAGATTGTACTGGTACTGAACTGTTTGTTTCTGGTGATGGTTCTTTGTGCTTTTCTTGTGAAGTTCTTTTGGACTTGCGAAATAGCTCGCTCAACTTGCGGGATTTCCTGCGTGACTTGCTGCGTGATTTTCGTGGTGATTTTTGAGACGCAGGGAAACTTAAATGGTTTGGCGCCGGGGAGATATTTGGCAGAAATGGAATTGTTGCTTTTCTGTTCCTTTCCTGAAAATTTTCTCCGTATTTCTCATGTGTGCTTGTCTCCGATTGGCCGCCTTTAAGTGAAGGTGTTTCTTGCTTGCGCGCCTTCCTAGTGAAGCCAGGGCCCACGCGGCACTTTCTTGTGGGTGGACGTGGAACTCGCGGGATCTCGGGATAAACAAAAAGCCCACCTTGAATCGGAGCGTTTTTGGAGATTTTGGATCCGCGACTTGACTGGTTGATCATGTCAGATTTTCTTTGTGATTTTAAAGACACTGGCGCATTTTCCTCGCTTGATTTAGCTGGCAATGGATGTTGGGAGGCTTGGACTTTCAATTTTCGTCGCAGAGCTAGATGACTTCTGGACGGGATGACAAAATGGGACGCAACATTATTTTGATGCGTTGTTGGACTCTCCGACCCGCTTTGTTGTTTGGCTTTCTGAGTGGAATCTCTTCTTGAAACACCTGTGTCTTTCGCGCTATTTCGTTCTTGACCAATCAGCTGTCCTGTTGGTTGGTCCCACGTCACGTGATTGTAGTCATCTTGGCCTGAAGTTGCCGCAGTGATTTCACCGCTCACGCTGTCCATTTTAATCATGAACTCGCTTTTTAACCCGATACCACTGTCAGAACTGACCTTTGTTTGGTGCTCTTTGATCTGATTTTCATCGGTGATGACGAATTCTATGTCACACAAAGAAACAGGAGATAGTGCTTCAAAACAGTCATTGCTATCGGAAGACAGCGGTAGCAGATGAAGCTGATACAAGGGACTCGATGGCGGACTAGAGCTGTCGATGTAGCAACTCTTTGCATCACTTCCTGGTATAGGTTGGTCGCATGACTGAGAATTTTCCAGTTCAGTTGGATCAGATGGAAACTGAACCTCGTCAGTATAAATTTTGGGGCTTTTGTCCATGATTTCACCCTCGGAGTCAACGAGAACTGTGATCTGCTATCTGCTGTCGAAAAATTTTTTCTAGTATCCATCCACATTCACAAAAGTCTTTAGTATCAATTGCAACCTCCATTAGCTACGGAGTAAACAAATAAACAAACAAAGTTTCCAAGGAAACAGTTTAACGAAGAGCAAACGCTAAATGGGACCGATGTAACTTTAATTTTACTCCGAAACGTATTTCACAAAGAAAATTTACTATTGTAGCGAGGTTTCTTAGTTTTCCCTTTTTATTCTTTACTTTGTTAAATATAAGATTTTCTCTGGATTAACTACTCCTGATTTATGCCGAGTTCGGTGAAACAAACAACTAGTTTCCGTGAACGTCCGGAAACAGCACAGATTGATGGAGGTATGGACGAAGTACATCAGGCCTCTGAGTGACGATGAGCCGGAACGAAGTAGACGATGCCAACAACCCCTGTATCAGATCCCACTCTGCTGGGGGTCTGGCTGTCCACCACAATGAGCAGGCAGTTTGGATCTGAAAAGGCGCCGAACGACTCCTGATTTGTGTGAGTTCGGTGAAACAAACAGCTAGTTTCCGTAGAAACAACCTGACAAACAGCAAACACTAGGAGAGACCTCACGTAACAGTTGACCTTGAAATTTGTTCATGTTAGGTCATTTGGGCGTAGAACACATTTCAGGGTCTTCCCTTGTTTTGATAGTGACGACACTTCAGTTTCCCAGGTAACGAAGTCAGTGCGATGTTTTATCTTGTTTTATACAGTTGAACCCCGGTAACTCGAACTCGGATAACTCGAACACCCCGCTAACTCGAATTAAATTTTATTTCCCTTGATCAAAACCTGCGTCAAATTTACCCCGATAACTCGAATTCCGGTCTTGCAACTCGTCACGGTTGCCCATCGATTAGAGCAACGAACAGATCACGTATTTGAAGGTCATTTTCTATTCTTATCATAAGAATGTATGGTCGTGTTAGAGTTTCAGACGAGAAAAGTTTAATTTGCACTGTACTGCATACTAAAATGCTGAAAAATCAGTAAACTATCAATTATTAACTTGGCAAATGAAATATTCAATCGACCCCGATAACTTGAACTGTTTTTCGTTTCCCTTCAGAGTTCGAGGTACCGGGGTTCTACTGTATTTTATCGTTGTTTTATATTTTTGCTTGGGGTCTGGGTTCTTGTTTGCCTTAAACCTTTTCACGTGATTCACGCATGCTACGTTCGTCGGCAAAATGTACCAATAGGCGTTAAGCACTATGATGTTATTGGACTGCAATAAAATAAAAACAACTTTCTAGTTAACCTCGATGTTTTTTAATCTATTCAAGAGAATATAAAGTATTCTCTTGATTCATTTCAAAACTTCCGGGAATGTGCTAGTTCAAAAGTATTTACTATTAAAATAATTTTCTTGCACATCAAAGTAAAATTTAAAAAGCGATAACCAAGCAATCTGAAATTGGAAAACAAGGCCGGTAAAGGTACAGGCAAAGGGAAATGACGTCATTTGAAAAACCTTAAAACGAATGGGTTACGCCCTTTTATTTTTTAGCTCACGGTAAAGAACAACATTTGCTTTTGCTAAGGTAGTCAAAGGCGCGTTTCTGAACTGTATATCGCTGTATATCGCCAAAATAAGAGCTTTAGTTTGGATTTCTCAGCATAAACACACGCTTCTTACGGTAATTCATAAGAATTTTTGTAGTTAGGTCGTACGTATTGTTAGCACTGCGTTCGTCACTTGTGACGAAAACACCGTCAAAATCAAAACAAGAGAAGACCTTGAAATGTGATTTTTGAGTTATATTAATAGCAACTTTATGCATGTACGTCAGTTGATGTACGTCCGTACGCAAATTTACCCGCCTAGATATTGGTTACTTATTAAACGAACCTAATTTAAAAAGATAAGTGAGATTGAAAACTAAAAAAACTGTTTTTCTAACAGTAAATTGAGTTAGTAAAGATCGCTGAGAAAACAAATTACGTGTAAAACTGTCACCTCATGCCGTTTGCTATTTGCTGCAGTGTTGTTTGTTTTGCAGACACAAGTAGGGCGTGGCATTTACGATAGTAATTGATCGTTTTTACGTCATCGAAATTGTTTTGCAAGCCTTTTGTGAGTGTGTGTGGTGCTATAAATTTCGCGTTACCAGGTCAGAAAATCACAGAAGTATCAAGCCATAAGATGGATACGGATGAAGTTCAATTTCTATCTTTTCCACGCGAACTGAAAATGTCCGATTCAAGCGACCAGCTTGTACCAGAAGATGACACAAAGAGCTCAGTCATGACCAGTCCGCTGTGCAGTCCTTCATATCGACTCGATTTACTACGGTTGTCTTCCGAAAGCGATGAATGCTTCGAAATGTTATCTCCTTTCTCCCCGTGTGCCATGGAATTCGCGATTACCGACGAGACCAAATGGAAGGGAGAGGTGCAGATCGACGAGCACCAAACAAAGGTCAGTTTTGACAGTGGTAGCGAAATGAATGACCAGGTTATGATTGAAATGGAGAGCATGAATGATGAAGTAACCGTGGCAAAATCGGGTCAAGAAGACGAAGAAGGTAGACGTCCTCGGAGCAACAGTTTAAAGCCACATTTAGAAGACAAACCAACAGGACAGCCGGTTGCTGAAGAACGAAATAGCGACAAAGACACACGTGCTTCAAGACGAAACTCCAGTCCAAAGGCCAAGGAGCAAAATGACCCGGAGAGAGAAACAACGCATCAAAATACTGCCCCGTCCCATTTGCAGATCCCGTCCTCAAGTCATCTCGCTCTACGCCGAAGACTCAAACGCCAAGCTTGCCAAGATCCATCGCGAGCTAAACCAAACGAGCAAAACGCGCACGCGAGTCGTCATGTACCTCTCAAATCACCCAGAAAATCCCCCGTGCCGACAACACGCAAGATCAAACTGTCAACCCGCGGGTCCAAAACCCCCAGAAACGCTCCAATCGAAGGCGGGCACTTTGTTTATCCAGAGATCCCACAAGTTCCACGTCCACCCACGAAAAAGTCCCGCATGCGCCCTGGCATCAACGGGGAAGGGCACAAGCAAGAAACACCTTCACTTAAAAGCGGCCAAACAGAGACAAGTCCACCAGAAAAACACGGAGAAACATTCCAGGAAAGGAACAGAAAAGCAACGATCCCATTCCTACCAAAAATTTGCCCGCCAAACCGTTTAAGTTGTCCTATGTCACAAAAATCACCCAGAAAATCCCCAAGAAAATCGCCCAGGAAATCAGCCGTCTTTGCAACACGCAAGATCAGCCAGCTAAAACACTCGTCTAAAAGCCCAAGGAGCGCCATGGTCAAGCATAGCTACTTTTTGTATCCAGAGACTTTGCAAGTTCTGCCACCACCCAAGACAAGGGTTCGCCTGGGATCTTCAGGGGCGTTTAAAGCACGCAGGATGAGTAGTGTTCCAAAGGGAGACAAGCCAGGGAACTCTAAATCGAAAGACGGCCAAACAGAGACAAGAACTTCACCAGAAAAGCGCGGAGAACCATCACCAGAAATAAACAGTTCAGTACCATCTTTGCCAAAAATCCGCCAGCCCCGACAACGGAGACAATCACGTGATCAAGAGGGTTCATCATTACATACGTCTGTAGAGTCATGCGCCGTGGCGCCACAGGGTCCCCAATCTCCCCAATGTTCTCCCAGGTCCCGCGCAGCCAAACAGGGATCGTCTTCATCTCTGCAGATGTCAGATGAAAAAATCTCAGTGTTGGATCCAAATGCCATCCCGTCCGTTTTTGTGGTCCCTCCTGCAGGTCATCTCGCTCAGCGCCGGAAACTCACGCAGGGAACGTCTAGTCCTTTGCAAGCTGAATCACGTGACAAAAGCACGGATCCCGCACAAGCACCTCGACTCCTTTCAAGACCATCCGTCAGTCCAAACCGTTTAGGCTGTCCTGTGCCTAAAAAATCACCCAGAAAATCTCCCGGGTCGAGAACACGCAAAATCAAGCAGTCGACTCGCGCGTCCAAAACTCCCAAGAGCGCTCTGGTCAAAGACAGACAATTTGTTTTTCCAGAGATCCCGCCGCGAGTTCCACGTACACCCACGAGGAAGACTCGCGCGGGGCCTCGTACCGCGTGGGAAGGACACAAGCAAGGGAAATCTTTGTTGAAAAACGACCAAGCAGTGACAAGTACTCCTGAAAAACACGTAGAAACATCAGAACAAAGAAACAGCTCAGTCCCATCCCTGCCGAAAATCCCAAACGTCCAGCCTACGAAAGAAAAGTTCGGGGAGCAGCGAGTGAAGTCACTCTTGGACATTTGTAATTCGCTTTCAACTAAACGAACTGTTCTATTTTAATTTCTATTGACGCTGAATAGTTATCAGTGGACCACTGCAACCTTAAAACTCTCTCAAACTCTCGGCCTGGGTTTAATGTAAATAGGTAAGCTTAAAGGAGCTACGTCAGGGAGATTTAGTGCTAATTGAAAATCACAGAGCGGTTTTCACTTGAGTGTCGAAAGTATTTGTGTTTGCTTTGGTTTTGCATTACTACGCTTGTGATTGGTTTAAAATCTCGCGCCACTTCATAGCCAATCAGAAATAAAACCAAAACCAATCTTGACTCGCTCACGCACGTTTTCCCGCGCTTCGTGCCTGCGACATGTATTTACTTCGAGTTTTGATTGGCTGACTATTGGTCTGTGTCCTTTGATTGGCCAGAGTAATTACTTTGGTCTTGGTTTTACGACACTCAATTGAAAACTGCTCTATGAAGGTGTTGGTATTAATTGGAAATTCACTTTTAGTGTCCTGGCTTTGCTAAAACGTAACTGTACTAGTCATGAAAATTGTTACAAAGCGGCGTGGCTATGGATGGGCAGGAAGAAAGTGGCTTAAAACTTGAAAACGTCGGCCAGACGATTTCAAGTTTGACAGTGTTTCTTGGGAGAAAATCACATAAAGCCATTAATTAGGGTTTATAGACAACTTGGAAAATGAATTAATGCCTTTTTAAAAAAATTTATGGGAGGCGTAGTGACTTGATGGTTAGCGCGCCGGACTCCGGAGCGGACGTTCCGGGTTCGAGCCCTGGCCGGGGTCACTGTGTTGTGTTCTTGGGCAAGACACTTTACTCTAATAGTGCCTCTCTCCACCCAGGTGTATAAATGGGTACTGCAAATTTGGGGGTAGGGGGGGTACCCTGCGATGGACTAGCCTCCTATCCACTGGGGAATAGAAATACTCCTAGTCGCTTAATGCTACAGAAACCGGGATAAGCTCCGACCTGATGAGCCACTTGGCTCGACAGCATGCTTTACCTTTTTCTTTTTACCTTATCTTAGACAGCAGGTCTGTGTGTTTATACATGTATGTCTATGTCAATTTCTTCCCACGTGGTAAATAATGGGCAATGGACGCGTGTTTTATACGCAGGCTGGAGACAGAGTTTGTTGTTGTACCAAATATTTATCAAAATTTACGTAAAATAAACATACAAGAAAATACATGTTTGAAAGTCGCTTTATTTCCTATCAAAAATAACGACATATAAACAATTTAAAATTACTTTTATTTAATGTCATTAGCAATACAAAGCAATGATCGGGCTCTTAGCGCATTTGGAAACAGTCACGCGAGTCATACAAGTCACGCAAGTCATACATAGTGTCGTCACGAGGAGCGTTGCGTGACGACGCTAAAAACGACTGCGAGGGAGACTATACAAGCGCAGATGGATTGCGTATACCTCATTATAGGAAATAAGTTCTTGAATTAGGGAAAATTTTTGGCGCGGCTATATTCTAGGAGTTTCCACGTTTCTGCTTGCTTTGGAAATAATTTTAAATATTTGCTACAAAAGCGAAAACTTAAAAAAAGCGTTTTAAAAAAGTGTAAAAGTTCAAGTATTCGTTCCGATCAAACACTTGAATGGCACAGAAAAAGGACTTCATTACAAAACGCGTTTGAGAAAAATAAAACGTTTACGATCGATTTGTCTATTGAGCGAGCGAGCAGATTTCCACCCAGCTTCTAAAATTCTTTCATTGCGCGAATTTAAAAAGAAAGCCTTCAGGAAGAGTCACCATCTCAATTTTTAACAGGATATCAATAATTCATAGAAAAGTTGAAGTTTACAGTCTGCCGTAAAAAGAAAAATACAACTGTTTGAAATTATACCTTTATAGGGTAATAAGAACAATTTATTTTCACAATTTCCGTGCGGCGCGTTTAAAAACCTCGACGCGCTTACAAAGTTAAAACAAATTAAGGTCCTATAGGACTAAAAGAAATCAATTGTTTAACGAACGATCTATCAAGTTAATTTTAAAACACACTTTTTGCCACAGGATAACAAATTTCAAAATAGAATTCAAAATAGAAAAATAAATTTGTACACTCTAGTATAAGCAGCACAGAAATTTCATGTAACATTGTACTAATCTAGCCATCGAAAGCAATAATTCTAACTTATCTTTAGTTAGGTAAATGTAGGAAGGAAATATTTCCTTCTATATTAAGTAAGTGAATTATTCCTGATAATTGAAGGGTTACCTCACACGATTTAAATAAGTTCTAATTTTTGAAATTTGCATTTCATATAATAAGGCAAGATGAATTGCAACAACACACCAATGTATCTACTCGTTGCTTGCATTTTTAATGCGAAGACTTCTTCTGACGGGCGCATTCTGTTGAATAAAAAAACACACCATTGGCATTTATAAACAACAACTACAGTGGCCAACGATTAATTTTCACGCACTCTCATTGGACAAAACACATCACGTGATCACACTGATTTTGTTTTATAAAATCCTTATCAGGGTTTCACTGTAGCTGTAAGACCTGTAAAGGACTTCTGTGTGTGTATAGTCTCATACATGAAATAAGCTTCTTCAAAAGTGCTTTAACGACCACATTATTGCGGACACAAATGTTTGGCTGTGCGCGCAACATTTGTTGTGGACACAAAATTTGTGCCCATTTTGTGTCCACAACAAATGTTTTCCCAGCATGGAAACAAAACATTTGTTTTGAGTCCCGCTCGTTTGCTCACCCAAGAAGTTGCCTGCTCCAGGTGTACGGTTTGCTCGCCGTTTACTTTTCGTGCCGTTTCTCACTAACCGAACGTCTGGAACAGGCTACAACAATGTGCCCTCGTTTGCCACGGCTTTTAGTTTGCGCTCAAACCGTTGAGCAAGAAAAAAGTAACGCCATTGTCCATGCGCGTATTATGGCATAGAAGCGATGAAGAGTTGTGCTCACGAAAAATTTTAAATAAACTTGAAATCCACGTTCAAGCCCAAAAAGGGACACGTGTTCCGAGCTTTAAGAACAACCGCGTTTCCTCGCATTTTCTTATAGCTGTCTCAACATTTACCTGAAATTTTTCACCAGCACAAGACAAGATGATATTTTTTTCCCTAGTTGATGATTTTTTATATTGTCATCGCGTGTCTATACATAGTTTATAGAGAGAAATGGTTATGAAGCCCGACAAAGTTCTTTGTAACCAATTAAAACTTTGCAATTACGTAACTTGTGCATAGTGTATGAGCCCCGGGGGGGGGGGGGGACTCGCATATGAAAGTGACGGGGATGCTCGTCGTCTCGCTTAAGGGTGTAAATGTCGGTTTTTTGGTCTCGCTTAGGGTGTTCTGGGCAAAACGCCAATATATGCCAATATTTTAAGCCATAATGGTCTCGTTTAGGGTTCCACACGAAGAAATATACAAATATAAATTCCATTCTTAGTTTTTTGGTATCTTTTAGGGGTCAAGAAAAGCTTGAGCCACACCCAGATTGGTCTCTTTTAGGGGTTCTTTTCAAATTTTCCGACGAGCATCCCCGTCCGTTTCATATAGGAGTCCCCCCCCCCTCGGGGTATGAGCGCAAAACAAAGGATATACACTCTCATGGACCTTCCAACCTAAATCTTGGCCTCTTTGTTTGCTCCTTTGATGTTTGCCGGGCTTCTTATCAATTTTCCTCTATTAACTATGGTCTATATGACATTTTATTAATACTGTGAGCCAGGAGACTGTTGATCACTTTAAAGGAGTTAAGCATTAAAAGTTACCTTCACTTTCGGTGTTTTTGCTTTGCTTTCTTTCTTAACAACTTTTTTCTTGCTTACTTCTATTAAAAAAAGGAAAGAAGAATATTAAGGACGTTCAAGCGAAAATCTTAAATGTTTCTTCCAGCCTTCAATGGTATTAAATCAGCGATGTTACAGTTTTAACTTTCCCCGACTTCTCAGCAAAAGGTCAATTTTTTTCCTGACTCGAAATAAAATTCCCTGACTTTTCCTTGACCTTCAAGAAATTTACTTTTCCCTGACCATTTCTAGACTACAAACAGTCCCTATTTTTTGCAGATTCCATCTCTACTCGTAGTCTAGGCCATTTCCTGACCTGTGGAAACTCTGTATTACAATAATTATTAAATTCGTAGGCCTGCAATGTGTGCAGATAAGGTAGTTAATAACTGAAGCAAAAGAAATATTAAAAATAAAACCACACATAAGTAGAGTACCAACCTGTCTTATTTTTCACCTTTGATTGTGTTTTTGGTTTAGTCTTTTTAGGGGGAGAAGGTTCCTGAAAAATAATAAAAGAATGATTTCCTATTTAAAATATTATTATAAATATTTTATGACTTTTAACTGTAAATACAAATCAAAAAGCTAGCATATAAAAGTAAACTCTTTTAAACTTACCATTTTAACTTCCACATTTCCATTAACTTCTTTCTCTACTTTGTCTGGTTTTCTCTTTCTAGATTTTTGCATCCCTCTAGATTTTGCTTCTAAAAGATGAAGAAAAGCAGTTATTTGCAACTAGGAATCTGTGATCATCTGTACAAGAACATCCTTATTGTGAAAGGTGGAGGATGGGAAACCAAATAAAAACATTTGTACGCAATATTTAGGGAATTTAAGTATAAAGCACCTTCAAGTCATTTTTTGCAAGCATGCCAACTTCTTTTGTCTACAGTTTAGTTTAGTCATGTAAACACCACAGCTGTACAGACTGCTTGTTACACATGTAGTTAATACCTTTTGAGAATTTGGCCAAATGAGTCATTAAAAAAAATAATATACATTTTATTTCCTCATTAGCAAATATTACCGATAGCAAACAAAGGGTAAATTTAAGATCTCTGAGTAGGAAGTATGCACAATAAGTCAGAAATCAAACATAATAAGATACTGTGTATCTAAAAATGTCGAATTAATTTTTCTCTCATGCCGTGGTATGTATGGCAAGAGGCTTTAGAAAGCTTAGATGGATAGATAGACCTTACATCCTAGTAAACTCACTAATGAAGCAGTTGTAAGAAGGTTTTAAAAATCTCTTTTCCTTTCAAACTGGCATTGATTAGTAATTAAGTTTACATGTATCCTGTACAAAATGGGTTTTGCTACATTTTTGCTGCAGGTCCTCTGCTTACCTTTTGGAACCAATGGACCAGCCTCACCCTGACAGAAAAATTATAAACAGATCATTGGTAACAATGAAAATTTATTGTAAAGACAGCAGTTTTTGGTGCCAAATTATTTATGAGTAAAAAAATAAAAGAGAAATGGGCCCTTTGCAGTTTATGGCCACATGGTGCAAAATCCGCCATGCTGAAGGGCAAGCTCCGCTCTGGGACATTCAAAACAAAAGAAAAACAAGCATGACTGGTTGAAGTTGCTTTGTTTTGGATGTCCCAGCACGTAGCTAGCTGTCCGACAAGGAGTTATTTTGTATCATTCGACCATTAGCTGCAAAGTGCCCATCAATCAATTTCTGTCACCAGTGCTGAATATTAACTCGGGCATCTCATCAACTCTTGGACAATATTTCAAGCTACCTTAAACCACATGGTCCTTCCATCATGGTCCACAATGTTTCTCATTTCTGGGTTGTAGTAACACTGAAGCCAGTCATTAAAAGCTGAGTAATCTGAATGATTTCCTGAAGGATCATAACCTTTACCAGCTAGGAAAATAATTTTAAAATACAATTATTAGAGAGAAAAAACTTCAAAGTCATGAAGTACCTTAATTTACAGCCAGCACACCTTGAAAAGAATGGCCAATTGTGACTCTTAATCTTTCTCAGCCATAATTTAAGCCACCCTTGTCTATTTTTGGATTATTATTACTGCTTTGTTGTTTTTCTGCCTTAGGAAACTATTTCAAAGTTACCTTCAAAGTAAAAGTATGGTAATTTTGAAGTGATCGATTTATTTAGTTTTGGTTTTATGATCCACACTCAGTTAAAAAACGTCTCTATATAGTAAATTGTTTTCTCTTTATTTAATTTGTGCCTGGTAATTAGAATAATAATTGTTAAGGACAAGACAAAAACCAACACTGGACTCACGCAAGTTTATCACTTCTTTGGGTACCATATTGCAGAGCTCTAGGATGTCAGGATGTTTAAGTTTACATTTGCTTTCTTTTGAGATCTGCAAAAGACAAAAAAAGTTAAACATTTTCATATGGAAATACCTGTCAATGTTAGATAATAAAAGTAATTATTATATCAACACCAATGAAATACCATGTAATCTTTCACATGAAAAAATCATATCTTCACACGTGAGAATAACATGTAAAAGATATCAATTTCAAAAGATTTCCTGACAAATATGCCCTGTTTCAATGCTAAATGAGCCAAAATCAATCAACATTAAGTCGAAACATCTTTGGATCTTCCTCGGCAATCTTCGGAAATCTTCGGAAAAGTTCGGGAAATGTTTGGAAATGTTCATATGACTGTCGGAAAACATTTTGAAAATCTTTGGAAAATTTTCAAAATCATTGTAATTAGTAGGTTTATATA
Source organism: Oculina patagonica (assembly GCF_052425735.1). Lineage (NCBI taxonomy): Eukaryota > Metazoa > Cnidaria > Anthozoa > Scleractinia > Oculinidae > Oculina > Oculina patagonica. The sequence goes on from NC_135768.1 coordinate 2,892,587, forward strand.
ATAAAAAGAATAATACATGGTTGTTTGGAGATATGACATTTATCTTCTCATGCTCTAATCGATATAGGCAGCAAACAAGTGAGATATCGATTTGAACACTCAAAGATAAATTTCATATCTCTGCGCAACCATGTATTATCCTCTATTTCTATCGAATCGCTTACTCACTAAGGCCAGCCTTTTTAAATGTAAATGACAGTTTAACCTTTTTGCTATAATTTAGCAAATTTAGCATCCCATCTAGAGAGGAGTAGAAATATTCTAATAGCTTCATGCTATGGAAACTGGGATAAGCTCCGGCCTGATGGGCCACTAGGCTCGAACACAGACTTTACTTTTTACCCCTTTTGGGCAGAACCTGATCGTGGTATAGCCCAAACACACACAAAATAGCCCAAGCCTTGGAGGCCCATAAACCCAAACCTTTGGACCTCAGTTTGCCATATGTTATGACCTTATTTGACTGTAACTAATTTAGCAGTCACATGTACCTTGGAAACTTCTTCTACCTCCTGTTTAATCTTAAGCTTTTCAAATGCAGATCTAGCACAAGAAAATGGAGGAATTCCAGCCCTAAAAAAACAAAAATTCAAAAAGTTTTAAATTTTTAAGGTTAGATTAAAAGCAAAATAAGAAAATGAATACAGGTAATATCAAAGAGAAAAATCATAAAATCAGGAAGTTAAAAACATAAACACAACCTTATCCTTAAAAAGCAATCAGAATGCATGTACTAAGTAAGAGAAGGCAGAATTTTACCAGGTTTCTTACCAAACATATCACTGTACAAAAATAAACTTTTTAAGCTGGTTCAATAACTGAGACACAAGAAAAAAAATGAAATTTGACTTCATCAAGGAAATACAGCATATTTGATGCTAACCTGAATATTATCTCAGCTCTGAGGTAGTTTCCAATGCCATTAAAGTACTTCTGGTTGTGCATGACTTCACAAAGAGGTTTGTCAAATATCTTGTCCTCTAGATTGTCGAGAATGTTTGATATGAATTCCTTGTGCTCAAACATTGGATCAGGTCCTCGGTCTTTAGACCACGTATCCGTCAATTCCCAACGACCAAATCTAAACAGTAAGAGATCAATTAATTATATACCCTTACACTGACGACCACCATTTACCCCAGTCTGACCTTTGGTCCAATATTATTGTGGTTATTGTGGATGAAACCCGGAAGGGGGGACACTCCCATATATATTAGCTATATAGGTATATGCCACTGTGAAAGGTATGGTTTTTAAGCAGTTTAGTCTGGGACAAGGTATAAAAATCAGAGAGTTTGTTTTGTTTCAGGAATTTTGTTTTGTTCTAGCAGATTTTGAGCTATTTAGTGCAGTTTTAGTTCATCATCATCATCATCATCATCATTTATTTGCCACTTCAGAATTAAACATACAAATTAAAATAACTTAAAAAGATAGGGCGAGGAGACCTCCAAGAAACCACAAGGCTTATGGGGGAGGCCACCTCGGGTTAGCAATAAGTTTGTAATTTTGCTGTGAATGTGCAGCTAGGCCAATTTCAGACTCATTTCCAGCAGTTGCCCTCTCTATATATAAAATGCACTAAATAGCTCAAAATCAGCCAAAAAAACACACAGCACACAAAGGGAGCAACAAAGGAGTTAAGGTGAGCAGTTTTTATTGTAATATGATGGCTATTTTTTCGTTCTTTTCAGCTTTATTTATTTCCCCATACAATCCTTATAAATATGCAAATCACGCGAATTATGTAACAGTGCAAAGGTCATCTTCATACTCATATATCGAGCTTGGGCTACCTGTGATTTGACCTTTGTTTACACCTGCCTTATAATCTTAACTGGAACCCTAGGTAAAAAGGAATTTTTCTTAACTCTCGCTGAAGTGGAATTCATTTGATGTGTGGAATGGAGATTCTGTCATGCATACAAAAGTTATAAAGTTAAAAAACTCGCACATGCATGGACATATTCTGCAGACAGCTTCTCTTACTTATCCCCGGGATATCGAATCAAACAAAATCGAACCAAAAATCAATTGAACTCAATCGAACATCAATCGTTTGATTGGGTTTAGTAATTGAACAAAATCGAACTTCTATTTTACTGTGAGTTCGATTTTTGAACCAATCGAATCAATCAAACCAATCGAACACAATCAAACTCAATCCGATTCGATTTTGTTCGCAATCCGTCTCTTGATAAGTAAATCACGCAGGGCTAATCAAGGGGACGGTGCACCATGAGTATGATTGTCGACTGTTTGGTAATCAAACGTTTGATTTTGTTCGATTGTCGTCTGTTCGGTAATCGAACGTTCAATTTTGTTCAATAGACCGAGTTCGATTATGTTCGATTGCCGAACCTAATCGAACGATTGGCGTTTGATTGGGTTTGATTACCGAACGTTCGATTGGATACGCAGGGCTTATCACGTGTGGGTTTGAGCTCTTCTGACATAAACAGGGTTTAGATCTCTAGAAAACTAAACGAAAACATTAACAAAGCATAACTGGAAAAGAAACAAACCTTCTAACGTCCACAAAACTCAACACCATCACCGGCTTCTCTTTGGTATAAAAGTTCAAATGTGCATGTTTATGAATATCTTTGACCGGGCCAAATGTAAACTTTCCAGACATTCCAAAACGAAAAAGAATCCTCGTCTTATTCTGTTCAGAGTCTTTTTCCTTCTTGCTTCGTTTTCCTTTGTCATCTGAGTTCAGTGATGTTAAAATAAGCGCCATTTCTTTTCCTCTTGACTCGGAGTGTATGCAATAATCACAGGCGGGAAAATTGACGTCCGGGTTCTTGGTGCTTACTTCTGATTTTACGATCTTGCCGCTGAAAATTCTTCCTTTACAAACCATATTTACGAATTGGCTGTTTTTGTGAAGTTCTGGTCCTTCTGGCATTGTAGAATTCTCAAAAAGTTGTGCAGAAATCTGATGTATTACATAAGCGGCGATCTTGCATCTATAAACTACGAAAACCCCCAGGCGTTAAAAACACCAGAGCCCAGTTTCTTCTCACAATCAACTGTAGTTTTCAGGCCTCGGGCGGCCATGCATGCTGCTTTCACCAATTCTGGACTTCTCAACATCGATCGTTTTGATTTTTTACATCGGAAAGTTTTTTTTAACTTTTCCTGAACGAACACAATGATTTATTGATACTCTCTTCGTCGCAAAGTTGTTCCCCTCGTTTCCCGAACAGCAAATACCCAAGGGCGGCGTCACAGCTTATGTACACTAGAACGATTGAGTAGGCGCACTTTTTACCAAATCACGACTTCCTTTAGAAAAAATTTGCAACAACTTTTTAAAGGGGAAGACATAGTTTGTTAGTGGTTGAACGCTGACTGTTTATGTTATGTTACTTTCAAGACGTTTCTGCTAGTGCTTAAGCCTTCATCTGTTGAAACCTTAAAGCTGTTACATGTGGCTCAAAAAAGGTAGCGCGCCCAGTTTCTTGATTTGCTGTGAACGCCGAAACATCACCAGAATCTCTAAAACAGTCAGGGGCACCCATCGAGAATATAGTTCAAAACCACTTAAAGATAGCACCGTTGAACATATTTTAGTATTAAAACGGTAGATATAGGCATATTTTTATCCCCTAAATCTTTCGGATTTCCTAGCTGAAAGTCTAGTGATCCGAAAGTTATATAGGGATCAAACTTACCTTTCGAAAAATTCCAGCCAGAGAAGGGCCCCGAAAATCTAGGTGACCTTAGATAAAAATCCGTTAAAAATGAACAATTTACCATTTTTTAGATATCGAATCCTAGGAAAGGCAGGCAAGCAAAAAATTACAATGAATGTTCCAAAATTCTGATCCAATCGTCTTCGAACAGATTTTAACGAAATATTCCGTTGGGTGAACAGTGGCAATAAGCCAACGGTCAGCCGCTTACCACTTATCATATTTAAACAATGTATTCAAGAAAATTGGTTCGCAATTCTTAATGGCCTTAATGACAAGGCAAAGGCAGCTCAGGCAGGCCTCATTTGTGTGGCAGCAGAAAAAATTAAACTGCAAAATTTGGTAACAGCTGGCAGCTGCACCGAAAATCTATTACGTTTTCTGCGCTCCGTGTTGAACAAAAGTCCTGGAAAGGGATTCCACAATTATTCTTCTACATCGAAAATACACTTCTTTGTACATTAGTTTGTAGATGTACATCAGTTTTTACAAGCGTCCCAAGTAAGTTTATCAGACGTAGTTGTACTTAACCTGAGATCATGCCCCCCTCCCTCCCTACTTATCACTTTTTCCTCTCTCCCTTTAGATAGACTGTCCACAACCTCTCGATTTTTAAACGCAAAAAAGCAAACGAAGCGAGCGAGCGACCGCAAAGCGCGAGCGCGCGGGGGGAGGGGGGCGGGAAGCGAGCGAAGCGAACGAAAGGAAAACAGAGAGGCTGTAAAAGTGAACTTTCTTTCGCTCGCTTTATGCCGCCTACCCCGCGCGGACGCGCTCGCGCTCGCTCGCTCGCTTCGTTTGCTTTTTTGCGTTGAAAAATCGAAAGGCTATGGACAGTCTACTCTCCCTTTCGAAAAAAGAACGCCTATCATTTACGGTTGAGATAACCTCGATCTGTGTTAATAACGTATTTTTTAGCAATTTCGAACGTTCATTCGGCACTTTTCTGATGCCTAAGAAGTCTACAGTAGAAAGTCCCCAAAAAGGTTTGTACACTCAGCCATTTGGAGCTTGGATTGACTAAAAAAAGGTTGTCACAAAGTTTTACATGCAGTCGTTCGCTTCTTGATTAGCTGAGAAGTCTGGAAAACCATAAGAAAGATGTCAAAAAGTTGTTCGTGTGGTTAGTATGCTCTTTGATTAGCTGAGGAGTTTGAAAAACCACCAAAAAATGTTTAAAAGTTGTACGTGCGATTACTTGTTCTTTGATGGTGCATGTTTGATTGGCAAATAAGATGTCAAAAAGTTGTACGTGGGGTTGTTTGTTCTTTGATTGGCTAAGAAGTTTGGAAAACCAACAAAAAGATGTCAAAAAGTTGTACGTGCGGTTGTTTGTTCTTTGATTGGCTGAGAAGTTTGGAAAACCAACAGAAAGATGTCAAAAAGTTACACGTGCGGTTGCTTGTTCTTTGATTGGCTGAGAAGTTTGGAAAACCAACGAAAAGATGTCAAAAAGTTGTACGTGCGGTTGTTTGTTCTTTGATTGGCTGAGAAGTTTGGAAAACCAACAGAAAGATGTCAAAAAGTTGTACGTGCGGTTGTTTGTTCTTTGATTGGCTGAGAAGTTTGGAAAACCAACGAAAAGATGTCAAAAAGTTGTACGTGCGGTTGCTTGTTCTTTGATTGGCTGAGAAGTTTGGAAAACCAACAGAAAGATGTCAAAAAATTGTACGCGCGCATTGTTCTTTGGTGGGAAAAGGAAACAAAAACCGGTTGCTTGTTCTTTGATTGGCTGAGAAGTTTGAAAAACCAACGAAAAGATGTCAAAAAGTTGTACGTGCAGTTGTTTGTTCTTTGATTGGCTAAGAATTTTGGAAAACTAACAAAAAATGCTCAAAAGTTGCACGTGGGGTTGTTTGCTCTTTGATTGGCTGAGACATTTTGAAAACCGATAGAAAGTCGTCAAAAAGGCGTAACACTTCAAAGCTGAAGTTTACAAACCAAAAAGAACGTAAAAACAACATGTGTCTGAATGTAGAGGCCTAGAAAACCACGTGCTTAGTGTAGATGTTGTCACGCGCGCTATGGGATTTGAACTCTCGAACTTTCCTAAAAGGTTTTTACCAATCCGATATTTACCTAGGGTGCTTATAACCATGTACAACAAAGAAGTGCAAATGTTGCCCGGGTAATAACAACAGGAAGAGATCGAATCCTGCACGGAAAGTCAAACAATAAGGCCACCAAAACTCGCGCCACGCGGGCGCGCTGTTGTATTCAGATTTGATTGGCCCGTTTCTATTGTGAATAAGTGAAAGAATGCGAACAATTTGCGGCAACACATCTGACTGTCTTAGATTCTCTATCACTATCTTTAAGTTCCCTCTAACAAAAAGGTACAGCTTTCTCATTCAGTATGGTATTACCTAAAGCAATTTCATGAGCTTTTATCTCCAACTAAACCAGTTCTCGAAAACAACTCTTCGCGGCTAGAAGAAAGGTGTTATTGTTTGCGGAAAATAAAAGTGTTACTAAGTTGTTTAAAAACAACTTTTAAGAATAACCTGTTCGGAAGATAACGGTGTATCACTTATGGTGTATTCATTTGCTTTCAGGCTAACACTTGGCATGTATCGTCGAACACGTTTTCTTTATACAATACAAAGGTAATTAAAACGTCGATTACTGACCTTAAATTACTTGCGAATAACAGTCATATCTCATTAAGAAATTAGAGAATGATTTATTACCGACTGGTTGTTTATGAAATAACCGTGTTTTGAGACTACTCGTTAAAAAGGAGGAATAGAATAAAACCTGCTCTTTAAAGAGCAGAAGCGCAGATTTGTAAAAAAAAGACTATCTAGAGCCTTGGTGTCCAGTGTTGAATCTTGAGCTCCCTAGTTTCTGCAATGCTCGTTTTTACATTTATAAGAATTCTTTTACAAACTCAATTCGATTTGAATTAGTTCAAGTTCACGCATAATTATACAGAGTCAGATAAACTATTTTTAGGGAGAAGTCGAGTGCAGTTCAGTAATATCATAGTTTCCATGCGCATTTTTTTTACAGTAATAATTAATGGTCCTTCGCTCTTCAGGGCAGTAAAAAAAACTAGCATGTGCCTGCATATGACTTGTGCGTGCTTTGAGAGATACTTCGGCTTTGATTTTAATTAGTGATGATAAATCATGTTTATTTTAGAATTGGATCAAATAGTGGCATATCCCAAATGCTTGCGTATCCTTTCTCAACAGCATGTAGTTCCGAAAATGTACAACTGTTGCTGTCGTGTGGTAAACCAAACAACACGCAGAGCGAAAGTTAGTTTTAGGACCTGTTACACTGAATGACTTCTAAGAGAGTAAACATTGTCGTGATTCTTTCGCCCGTGCCTGTCACAGCAGTATTTGGAACATTTTAATTCACTGTAGAGAGGGATAATGCATTTTTTGAGACAGAAGCGAGGACAGGTTTTTTTTATGTCGAGGAACACCTGGCCTTCTTGGAACCGCACGAGTTTTGAATAGATTAGCAAGCGGAACATGCTGGAACTGGTTTACCTCTGGAATTTAGCTGATCATTTGAGGGTTTTTAACAAACCACAATTAATATACATTAGATATAACAGCGAAGGAGAAAAGAAAAAAGATAGGATTGTAAAGAAATCAAGTTTTAGCTTGACCAGAAATGTTTCATCAGCACGTTCGTGACCGGAATATGGAACAAATTCATGTATGACGTCATCACGCCATAATGGCGTTTCGCTACGCTTAGCTTCACATCAAATACCCAAGACTGGTTATTAAAATGTACTTAGACATAAAAGCACTTTTATTTTTAGGCAGCGGAGAGTTAAAAAAAGGATAAAAATGGAATTTATAACGGCAGTAAACAGAATAACGTGGTATAAAAGAAATGCCAAGGTCGCAAAAACTGAAAAGGGCGTCCGGAAATGTGTCCCTCGAAGTGAAAAGTTGAATTGCCGCCCTTGAACAATGTTGGACATGTTTACCGCCTAGCTAATAATTATTCCTGTTGCTAAATGGCCATATGGCTTTCTCTGACAGACTTAAAATGTGCTCTCATTTGTATGAGATGAGCTTAAGTTGACTGTGCAGATAAGCCAGCAAGCATGTGAACATATGTTGTTTTTTGACAGGTTTGTTTACAACAGACAATTTTTCCATGTTTTAATTGCACCGATTTTCCCGCCTTTAGTCTGGCTGCACGTATGGACCAGCTGCTCTTAATTGCTGTGTTTTTGAACACGCTTGTTACAATTGAACATGTGACCATATTTTCACCTAGTTTCATTTCACCGTTACAAAAACAAGGTTTTTTAAATAGAGACAGCATTTGAAGCGAGATTTGTTTGTACACTTTACAGCGCGCGCACGTGGAAATCGCAGTTGTTGTGAGTTGCTGTTTTTTCCTTCAACGGCACAATCAACTACAAGAAAATTTGTTTTCCAAATCAGTAAAACATTATGTAGAACACGGTTTTGGCCAACTGGAACGAAATGGCATCGTTACTTAGGCAGTTTAGTTACAAAGGCGCCTTTGTCTTTCTAACGAATTACGGTACAGCGACTTCATTCCCCCGCTGTTACACGGTATACAGATTAAGGCTGTGACAGACTACACAAAATAAAGTACCATTTATTAAATCTTAACAACCAGACTGAGCGATTATGTCTCATAATTAACAATTCAAACACAAAAAATACACAATCAAGTGAAATCAAAACTTCAATCTTTCTGTATTTCATATAATCAAAATATCTCCACATATAAAATATTAACATTCTCAAACTTTCTGTACAAATATTGGCGACGACTTTTCAACTGTAACATGCGTCTCTATATATATACACTCGATCTGCGCTACGCTTTACAAGAAAATATACACAGTATATAATATAACTTAACAACTAATTTTTCCATAGAACTGGATATAACTTTATGTGTTATGAAATTGTTTTCAGTGTTCGCATAAGGTCTGCACAAGGAGCGAAAAACGTGTTCTTAAAATTGCGTTACAATATATTTCGTTGGTACGTGTTATATGGTAATTTGCTACAGCAACGTTCGAAAGCTGTCTCAAGGAATTTGAACCTTGTTCGTTTTCTTTCGAAGAGAGGCACTTTAAATCACCAGCTACGTTTTCTCCGAAGGGCAAACTATTCTTCAAACCACGTCCTGCCATTTTTTTTGGTATTGGTCATCGACTGTTCCCAGGTTTGCGTTCCCCAGAATATTCACGAGGCTGTTGGCAAAATCTTGACCCCTCGAGCAACAAGAATTTGTTCAATTCTCTCATGTCCCTTTTTCACTGAAAGTTGTTACCGCTTTCAAAGTGAAGTATTTGTTCCAGGTCGTGTATATACTCCATAGCAAGTTTCAGCACTTCGAGATCCGAGAGGTTCTGATGGCTCGCGTTCTGCGGTAAAATCTCTCTGAGCGCTCTAAAAGCGCATTCAACAGGCTCCATGTCAAATCCTTCAGTCTCCATGAGCTCGCTGGAGTTTGACTTCATCTCTGTGATATACTTAACACTCTCTCGCATCTTGATAGCCATGGCGCTTTCTTGGGGGAAGAAAAAACTTCTGCTCGTCTTGTGTTGGTCCGTTAACAGCTGAGGCTAAACTCTAACTGACCGTGTCGCGGTGACGCGTTGATTTAATAGCATGATTTGTTTATTGTTTTCTGCCAACGAAGATATTACCGCTATTGTTTTCAAGGCATCCTCCTGAATCATGAGTCACTCCTCCAAACTAATCTATAAACATGAGTTCGGGCTGGTGACATCACAGTAGAAGCCTTTCCGGTACGCCGACCTTCGCATATAAAATTTGTTCTATCGCGAGCGTTTTAGCGGGCACGTTTTCGTTCTACGTCTAGAACATTTCCTTAACAGCTGCCAGAAGTGAAGTACTGGAACTTTGAAAGTTGTCAAAGTGTTTTGTGGATGACAAATGAACAAGCCTTTCCGAGGCGCCAAATTCGCTAGGCAATAATGGTATTACTGAAGCGTTACTTAGATATCTTTTATGAACACAGGTGTGCGATGAAATTTGCTAGCGCTATTGTTCAACGCATCGTCAATAACAACACAGGCGCCTTAAAAGCATTGTTCTCTGTGATAAGGCCGAATATGCACAATGCAAGCGGATCGTGGGAACCTTAACACATTGCTACCTTACTATTTCGTGCCTAATATCATTTAAGCTGTGAAAAATTCCTTCATAACCAAGCTGCCTTCGAAATCGTCAAGGCGACGGAATGACACGCAAATCGAGCGCAAATTGCGCGCCGCGAAAAATAAATTTCAAAAACGTTAACTTAAGGTGTTTCATCTGTTTCTGCCAGACGCGAAACGTTGAGGGCCAAAACATCTGGCTACAGGTCTTAAGCTATGCGAGACTCGAGAACTCGTGCGCGCTAAGTTATGGAATGTTTAGATTTACATAGGCCGATATAGAAAGTTCTAATGTGTATAGTAATGCATAACAGTGGCCCAAGCAACCGAAAGCAGATTAAGCCCTGACCAGCCTGCTTTCTAAAGCAGTACTGGTTGGACTACGGGTAGAAATTCGGACAGGCTGACTTGTGTGATTGCCAGCGGGGGAGCTAAAAACACGTGGATCCTTAGCGCAGATTGTTGAGACCGTAAATAGAAAGCGTGGGAAAATTCAGCCTGGATGAGACTCAATTATTTGTTTGAGCTTAGCTTTAATACAAATTAATTCCTTCAGGGATTTCGATGTGTTGACAGCGACACTCCTTATCAGTTTAGCATTTAATTAGTTAATGAACTGTTAAAAGGCCCAAGGGAATTAAAAATAAACCCCTCGCGGAGCTCTGATGTGAGTTATATTGCTGGGTTGGGTTTTAAAGATATTAAAGTGGTTTAAGTCTTGCTTTTGCAACTCGTGGTCTTGTCCGTTGGTTTAAGAATCTGTCGAACGCGTGTCGTGTGGCAGGAATAATGGCGCTAGCGGCGTAGAGTTGTTTTCTTGCAAAATGCCACCTGTTTTGGAAATAATGACTGTTTTTAAAATGAAAAGTGAACTGAAAAACAACCAAACAACTGGCAATACATCACGAGAAACGAAGCTGCGGGGAAAAAGCGTTTTTTTAAAAGGAAAATAAAAAAATAACAGTTAACGGAAAATGAAAGTTAAACCGGAAAGTTCCAGGTTAAATTTAAAATTACAATTTCCTTGTCAAGATTGTATCATTAAAAACTTGCTGCATTTCATTCACAGGTTTCTTTGTTGACCATTATAATTAGGCCCCGGGTTAGCAGGAGAATTGAGCAAACATTTGCGGAACAATTCAAAAGTGATGTGACTACCCGTAATTTGACCATTTGGTTGCTAGGTATTATGAACAAGAAGGGACTTTGGAATGCACGCAAGGAGTTAAAATGTTTGCGCCGTCTAATGCCTAGTTAGCCATAATTAATCGACGACAGGAACCTGTTTAGAAGTATTTATATAAATCTTAACTCATTAAGAAAGTCAGTTTGCCGTATGCCGGAAAGGAAATTGTCAATACTCAATCAACATGCTTTGCAAAAACCGGCTATTCACTGCATTGTTTTACCCCCGATTGTCTTAAACGGAAGTAGCGGTTGTTTAATGAGGCCGGATATTAATGTTGAAGGTTGCTCATTAATTTTCAAGTCGTGTATAAGTTCTGCTCATAAGCACAAGCTCACCAACTGTGACGTCATAAATGACTTCTGGATCCTTGCGCCATCATGTTAGCCTCGTCTCCAGAAAGAGAAGGGGTCCTGAGAACGAGGCATGGGGCTAGTTTCTATGGGAACTGTCGCTATCTGTCACCAGGTTGTTCAAAGCATGATTAAGCTAATCGTGGATTAGCGTGGAATTTGATTTCAGTTTTACAACATTTCATTGAGTTCAGTTTTCTGTTGATATTTTCTTTCCCCCAGTTTTGACATGGACCAATCTCAAACTTCACAAAACATTAGCTATGGAAAACCCCTTAAAACAAGAGAAATTAAAACCTCGATCATCTTTTATTCCTGGTTTAGCGTTAATCTCCTTTCGAACAAGCGGAGGCAAGCGTGGCCGAGTGGTTTGGGGCGCTGGTGTTGTAATCCGGAGGTCCCCGGTTCAAGACCTGCCCTGTCCACTAGCTGGATTTGTTTCTCGGTTGTCCCGAGTTCAAATCCTCGACCACGCTTTGTATATAGCCAACTGGTTTGCCTCCTGCCAGTTAGGATTTTTAACCTTGTTATGTTCATTTAAAAATATTTGTTTCCTCTGTTTCAGTGGCATGCCTGTAAACTAGCTATCTCGTAGAGATATGAAGCTAAGTGCATGACCAGTAAAAACACCTTTTTAACAACCCGGCCAAGGATCGGGGAAAAAAATCGCTCATATTATTATAATGGTAAGGTATATACCACATCAAACTTGGCAAAACACCATTACATTTATTGGATAAAGTCAAAGTGTTTCGTGAAAATACATTTTCATAATTCGCAGCTATGTGTTGATTTTAACTGGTCTAGAATTATTTCGCTGAAAAAGTATATCCGTTAAACAATTGATGTGTCCGTACAACACCCGCAACAGTCTTATCTACTGAATAATCGATAATCGATGAAGTTTATTCGTAAAATGGGATGCTCGCTTTGCAGACTTCCTGGTCTATAATTGACTTATCTGGCGTAATATTAGGCACCGTTTACACGGACACGGTTTCATTTGTAACCGCATCGAAAGCGATGCGGTTACGCCTGTCGTTTACACGGCACCGATCGAGACCACTACTGTAACCGGGTGGTTTTGAAAACGCTGTCAAAAGTGGAGCGTTTTCAAAACGATACGGTTTCGTTGTCGTGTAAACGATCAAAAACGGCGAAACCGCATCGATTTGAAAACGGCCATGTATTTTGGCACGAACAAGCTGGCTTGCGAAGGGTAAACATGGTGAAACACGCATAGAGAGCAGCGCTTGCTTATACAATCACATTCGAAAACAGTCGGAAAATCGTTATATAGGCTCCGTGTAAACACTTCGAAACCGTGTCGTTTTCAATGCGGTTTCGAGGTCATGAAACCGTGTCGATTGATAACCGTGTCCGTGTAAACGTAGCCTAATTAGTCTTACCAGTGGCAAAGCAATTAATAAAAACGGCCCTTTCAATTTGGGGCGGTCATGAAGCAGTTCTCGCAAGGTCTCACATGAATGGCTCGCTACCCTTCAAAAGAACAATACAACAAACAACAGGAACTATGTCCCTAGCTCCCCCAAAATAATAGAAATCGCCTATGATACACTACGAATAAGGGACGGACCATTATTTTTTTGAGGGGGGGGGGGGGGGGATGAAAAATATTGAAAAAAATTGTTTGCAGGGCCTGGAAAGACAAAATAAATTGTTTGCAAAAACGATATGTATAACAAAAAAAATAGTAAGAATTTCGAAAAAAAATGTTTGCAGCGGTGCATAAACTAAAAAAAAGTTTGCAGAGGAAAATTTTTCATTCCCCCCTCCAAGAAAATAATGGTCCGTCCCTAAGCATGGTGTCAAAGAACAGGTGGATGTCACATTTTCAAATATGTCCACATCGTAATCCATTTTGGTCCTCGTCGCCGTTCATTAATCTTATTTCCTAATGTGTTATTTTCACTTGTCAAGCACTTTTCTTCAAAGTCAATACATTCTTGATTTCATTGCTATTATAAAAGAAAGATTTCGAGCTTCCCGGAAACATGCTGCAAGTGATGTATTCCAAGAGCTTACCGCTGATTTGTGACATTAACTTCATCAAGCAGTTATAGCTAAGCTCTCTTACTTCACTTCCAGGTACAAATTTCCGCCATCGTGGTGGAAAGTTTGTTGCTCTCATTCCTTTATTTCACCAACATTCACAGGGATCCCAGCTATCTCCACAATGGCTTCATTGGCTTGTAATTGGTCCAAACCATTCGCACCACTCAACTGGTTTTCACCACCATCCGTCCCAGGCCCTTGGAAATCATCCACGGCCACCTGTGGCCGAGGTGTCGTGAGCCCGAGGTCAGCAGTTCTGCTGTACCCGTATAACAACTGATCTTTTTCCTTGGGGTCGACGCGGGGCAACCGGGAGCGAGACCTCTCGGGGATCCCCGCCTCGCGGGGAGAATAGAGTTTTGCTTGTGCTTCTCGCTGCAGACGCCTCTGCGCGCGACATTTGCTGTCAATTCTGGGTTTTAGGAACTGCCATCGTAACTCTTCTTTATTGGGATCAATTGGAAACTTGTAATTAATATGAACTGAAAAAAGAAAACCGAATAAAATGTGTAAAACATCATACTCAAGCACAAAACGTAAAGGGAAGGATCGATGCTTAAAAGGGCCTACGTCACTGGGATTTCGCAGATTTTTGGTCTTAACTGTTCTGAATTTTGTGGTAGGCAACTTAACCCATGAAAAAGATTATCATTGGACATCTAAAGGAAGATATGAGCGTAATTTGTGGATAGAAATCAAACTTCGGCTATAAATATCAGATCGATTTTTTTGAACACGCACGGAAACAACTTGAAAGGTTTAGCCTCAACGTTTCAAGTTGCAATCCATTTCCATCCTAGCTATCTGCAGCCAAAGACGCTTGTCAACAGTTTCAGTGCTCTAGTATAGACATTTTTTATACAAATGGACCATTATTTTTAGGTTTCCTACGACTCAAATATAAATTTCGTTTTTTTTTTTTCATATATTTGTTAAAATCCGTGACAAATCCCCCGTTAGAGCAGTTTTCACTTGAGTGTCGAAAGTTAATTGCGTTTGCTTTGATTTTGCATTGCTACGCTTAGTGATTGGTTTAAAAATCTCGCGCCACTTTCTCAGCCAATCAGAAGTAAAACCAAAACCATTCGTGTCTTCCGCGCGCACGTTTTCCCGCGCTTCGTGCCGGCTACATGTATTTGCTTTGAGTTTTGATTGGTTCACTGAATTGTCTGTGTTTTTTGTGATTGGCTAAAGTAATTACTTTGGTTTTACTTTTGGTTTTGGTTTTACGACACTCAATTGAAAACTGCTTTAGGGCTTGTTTTCACTAACAACGGAGTCAGTGTCGCAAGCCAGCGCACAGTGTTACGATCTAGTGAAAATCAAACCGACGGAGTCGTAAGCAGAGTTTTCGATTCCGCTTAGGACTCCGTGGCTTATGATCCAGTAAAAACTAGATTGTCAGAGTCGAAAGCAGTAAGAAAGTATTCAGTCGGAGGTACTAACAACTAGCATTGTGATTGGTTTGTTCTTCCGCTTCTGCTTGCGACTCCGACAATCTAGTTTTCACTGAGTCACAAGCGACGGAGTCATAAGCGAAATCGGAAGAAAACGAAAATGTTCGGAATCTTCCGACTCCGATTCTGATTTTCGATTTTCATTAGGTCGTACGCGCTCTAACGACTCCGACTTTGACTTCGTCGCTAGTAAAAACAAACCTTTATTGATGCCGACGCTTAAAACAACTAGTCCAGGAACAATCATTGTGTGACACCCTGGTTGAATGTTGGTGTTTTTCCAAAATATAACCGTCCGAAATTTATGGCGCTTACTATTTATGATTCGATTTACGGTTAAGGTTTTGCCTTTATGGGATGCTGGAAACGGGATAAGCGAACAGATTATACCGTTCAGAACTTTTTGACGATTACTTCCCTTCTAATCGGAATGAAAGAATTACCTAAAAAGAAGGCCAACAATTTCCGAACGGATTTTCCGGAAAATTATTGTACCATTTTCTTTCCGGCCGAAATTTTTCGAGATTTTTAGTCAAATTGCAAGCACCCAATCTATTGCCCATTTTTTCCAACCTTCCGTAAAAGGACACTTACACTTGGTCCCGAGGGTGACCCGAGGGCGACCCGCGGGTGTCCGCTTACAGGAGGTTTTTCGACAATTCCTGGGAAAATCAAGAGACTTAACTTGTAAAACTAAGTGTAAAACCGACCTTGAATGCCCTTTATTTTGATTGGATCTAGCAGTTCTCTCCCACGTGCTCCATTGATGTTGGAAGCTGCCATCTCTTCTCTAACGAAAAACGCCTCCAGCAAATTGAGCGAAAGTTTGGCGGGATTCGTTCCCGACGCCTCTGAACGATTCAGCACCTTGGGATTCCCACAGAACCACACACGGGAAAGAGGGTTGGTTTTATCGCCAAGCCAACAGCCTTGCGAATAAGACACATGTTCCAGACCTGATTAAAAAATAATAATAATAATAATTCGTGATTTTTATGGAGCGGTTTTCAACTGAGTCTCGTAAAACCAAAGTAATCACTCTGGCCAATCACAAAGGACACAGACATACCAGTAAACCAATCAAAACTCGAAGCAGCTACATGAAGCCGGCGGGAAGCGCGGGAAACAAGCACGAGTTTGTATTATGGGTAGTGGTTGACAACAAATGGGTTTAAAATCCTCTCTCCATTCGTGGGCACGTATCTCCCCCGCCCTGCACCCCCTCTGCATTCCTTTTACCCAAGAGCTTTTTGAGACCCCATTCTCGTCCCCATAGCCCTTTCGTTTCTCTTAGCCGGCTGGGCCTTGGCACGAGGAAACAAAGGGCTCTGGGGACACAGGATTTCCAGTCCGAGATTCTAGGACTTCCGGTCTTCATGTATGCAGTCATGACGTTTCAAAAGAATGTATGAGAGAGTCGTTACGTTTTCGACTTGCGTTTAGGAATTCTTTGTTCCAAACAACCAATCAAAAAAATTCGAATTAATTCAAAAATCCTATGTCCCCAGAGCCCTCCGTTTTCTCGTGCCAATCCGGCTAAGAGAAACGAAAGGGCTATGGGGACGAGAATGTCTGAGACCCTAGCTAAATATCACTTACTGATGACGTAGCTCTCGTTACCAGGGCGCTTCTCACTTCAAATTTGAGAAGAGATTATTTGATAGGAAAAGTGCCCAGGCAACGAGATGGTATTTTACATACCTTCCAAAGTGCAGGGAGCCCCATTAATAATATCTTTTAGCGGAACTTGTATAGTAACACTTTTCCTTTCTCTATCCACCAGTGAAACAATAACTGGAACTAGCACGTCTTCATCTTCCTCCACTTCTTCTCTCTCTGCACCCCTGGACAATGGTTCCAGCTTTGCTTCCAGTGTAACCGGCCTCGTCGCTGATTCTGCTCCCTGTCCTAATGCTGCGCTCAGCCTAGGCTGCAGCTCTTGAGGAGCAGTCTGCGGAGTTTGCCTTGCTGTGCCATCAAGCCCTTGCTGGAATCCTTGGCTCCAGCCTACAGAATTGTGTATGGTGGCTGGAGTCTCGATGTGCGCGGCATAAGGACTCAGCCCTGGCGACAGACACATGCTGGGTGACTTGGTGCTGTCTGCCGGGGCTGGTATGTTGGTGACCCTGGGGCTAACTACTGCCTTGTTAGATGACATGCCATTGCTTGTAGGCACAGGCATCCCACTGTCTGCCTCTGGTGCTACCGGGTGACTTAAGGTCATCTGGAAAAGAACAGCGAGAGGAGCATTACATTGGTTGACCACAAAATTTAACAGTATGGAAAAAAAACATGCTGACCTGAGCATTAAATTGATTGAATACTAAATTGAACAAATTATGGGGTGCACGCATGTGTTAGGCATAGTGGTTGTTACCTTGCGTAAATTATGAAATATGATACGCACGCAACGCATGTAGATGGCTATATGGTTTTAGGGTATTTTTTGCTTTTTGTTATTAAACATGCTTCTTAAATTTTCTGTTAGTAGATGTTTTTTTGTACATAGTAAGTGTAGCCTTAAACAAATAACAATTAAAAAAAATAACAGAAAAGGTGATGTAGAAATGCACTGTAAGTTAAAGTGATGTAAGTACATTAATGTACTGTAGTGTAAAGTAAGTATAGTGATCTGAATAAGATAAAAAAGAATGTCACCTTGGACAAAATTCAAATACGACAACTCCCTTACCAAATCTGCCTTCCTCTTTTTTGTTTTGGCAAGCTTGCCTGAGTCACTTGTCAGAAAGCTTTCAATCTTGCATCCCAGGGTCTCAAGAAACTTTTCAATATTCTCCAGTTTTTTGTTGTTTGCTTGAACCATATCGCTGACATAACACTAAGAAAGGAAAGCACACCACATAACTGTCAGTGAAAAATAAGCCCTGGGTTAATGTTTGTTCAATCTCCCTTTCAGGTGGGCTTATAAAAAAATGGGGAAGGGGGGAGGGGCACTTATTTTCAGATGAAGATTTGTTACGCTTCACACTAAGTTGCGGCCAGAGTCCCAAGTTGAAAACTTGCGTCTACTTGCAACACTGCTTGGCCAGGACTTGGGTGCACTTCCATTGACTTGCGATGACTTGCGTTCACTTTGGCCTTGATCAAATTAGCTTGCAAGTTAGCACAAGTTTTTCACCGTTTAAAGTCAATGCAAGTCTTGTTGTTTACTTTAGGTACTGAATTGCAGTGTGGGCAGTAGCATTGAAATGGTTTTTTTGACAACTTGTGTGCACTTGCGAGCAAACTTGCAAGTTCGTTTGGCTACCCAATGCAAGTCTGTATGCAAGTTGAACTTGCAAATTCTTGTGCCTCTGTTCGACCAGGCCTTTAGTCTTTGGATTTTTATTTGGATATGATACAACAATAACACATAGTAAAACTATCTAAACATAAAGATTTAACATTCAAAACAAGCCCTACAGTTCCTCTGAGCATTCTCTTACAACTCACAATACAAAACAACCTGGCAAATAACCCCTGTAGGTATTTTTAAAATGCAACTGCATTCAACAGGTGACAAATAGGTTAAACAAAAAGCCAGATGGCCTCCCTTACCAAAGATTTTGTGTAATTGTCTGCGACAAATGAAGAATCTGTCTGTGTATACACATCTAGTTTCAGACAAGAGTTGGACGTCCACATGGGTGGTCTGTCATTTTTCACATATTTTCCCTAAAAACCAAAACAAAGCAAAACTGTCCATGTGCATTGTCTAATTGACACAAACAGTTGTTTTAGGATGTCAAAAAATAAATAAAAGTACGTATTGGGTAGCTGCCCCCCAGGGGGGGGGGGGCACTCGCATATATGGGCTATATAGGTATGTGCCGCTGTGAAGGGTATGGTTTTCAAGCAGTTTAGTCTGGGATAGGGCATAGAAATCAGAGAATATATAAAAAAACGTTTTCGAAACAAACCATGGCAATGTTGATCAAAATATGTTTTTAGTGCAGAATGCACTATTGTGATGGTTTGGTGGGTTGGCGTTTGCTAAACCCCTAAACCACTAAACCACTAAGCCACTAAACCGCTAACGCGGTGTAAACTTTTCATCACCAATTAATTAATTAATATCAATTAATTAATTATTTCTGTAAAGGGGGGAGGGGATGGAGAGCACCTGACCGTGTGCCCTTGGTAAATCGGGGAGTCCATTACGATACTTACAATTGAAGAACTCAAGGTATATATTTGTTTCAGAAAGCACTATGCTCTCCTTGTGGTACAATTCTTTCTGGAAAAAATACTTTGTGCTAAACGCATGCGCAGATCAGTCTTCATCACGAACATTGCGTTTTTCTTCTGCAGAAGGATTCGTGTAGACTCCGTGGCCCCAAGTTAAAACCACAAATTAATTGAATTAGACAGTAAGGCGTCATAGCAGATCATGTGAAATATTTCTTGATATGGCAATGCTGTTTTCTTAGAAAAGGTGATCTAGCATCTCATAATTAATTGATAACCTGATAACATCTGTGTTATAATCAATGTCGCCTTCTTTGCAGAAAATAAATCACGTTACCATAAACATCATGTTACATCCGTTTTTGACAAAAACAAAAGTATGTTACATGTTTTTGACAAAAACAAAAGTATCTCGTTTGCTGTTTCAATAACAAACTGAAATTCAAGCTATCGAAAATTAAAATAACAGTGACGTGTTTAGAAATTTTGTATTAAAGCCTAACGTGGTGTGCTTTTCAATGCGGTTGAATTCCTGTAGAATCCGTGGCGTTAATTTAATTAGACTTAAAAGGCATCACAGCGATCTGCGAGAAAAAAACAACAATATCATGTTACATCCGTCACTTCCTTTCCTTTTATTTGTTCTCCATCGGTTGAACTAACCTCCGTTTTATTTTGTAAAACCTCTGCCGCTTTAGTGTTTGAACATGCTTTCGTGACGGTTCCGACATTTCTTGAAAGAAATCTTCACACTACGTGCTTCTCGGCTTCATGCTTGAGTGAGCGTGTGACGTGTTCACAGCGCTTTCGTAAATCGTAATTAGGTATGCAAAAACTTGCACCGGGATTTTCGGCGTGAACACCTGATAACCAGGAAACAAATATCGTAGCTGTACTGCGTTTTAAAAACCCTTTCGAAAAAGATGTTTTTTGATTAGATTTGTTCTTTAGTTTTGAGAATCGTCTTTCGTGCAGTTTAAACCGTAACTTAATTAAATTAAACAAATGTCATCGATGTCGCCGTAAAACAAACAAAAAACAAGAGTTTCATGTTACGGCATTTTCAAGGAAAACAAAAGTATTTTGTTACAAACGAACGAAAGTGTCGTGTTACGTTTGCAAAGATTAACGTAAGGAACACCTAGGAAAGAATACAAGTAGCCTGTGAACAGTTTTTCCGAAAGTAAAGTAAAGCAAATAAACACGAACATATATAAAACATCATACTTTCAATTGTTCCATATTGCATTCTGCACTTACCAAATCATCGAGATTTTTTTCATTCGGCAGGAGGGGGGCTTATATCTAGCCTGCGAGAGCAGACGCATTTCCGGCCGTCTCTTCTCTCCGCCGAAAAATAGCGTCTGCGAAACCGAGCCAGGAAACGATTTCTGTGACGTCGCATCTTTTGTTTTCTCTTTGGCCAATTAGATTACGCGATAGAATAAAACACGAGTGCACACCACGCGGCTCCCTCGCGACAAAGCTGTAACGAGCTGTCTGCGAGATGCTATGGCAATTTTTCTGAAACATCGAAGGTTTCTTACCCCGGTGAAAGTAGTTCTTTGCAGAAGAACATTTTCAGTTGCAAAGGAGGTTAATGTATTTTTCGGCGGAGAGAAGCGACGGCCGGAAATGCGTCTGCTCTCGCAGGCTAGCTTATATCTGGAGGAGGGAAGGTTAAAATCAGATGCATTTTTTTGTTTACAGGTAGATGGGCCTATAACCTGAAGGGGGCTTATAACCATAATTTTACAGTACACTTTGAAAGCTCAAATTTCAATGGAGAAAGAGATGACACAGAATTTTTAACCTAAACTTTGCTACCGCCGACCGGTTAGCTCAGTTGGTAGAGCGCCGGACTACTGTGCGGAAGGTCTCGGGTTCGAGTCCCAGACCGGACCAACACTCAGGGTCTTAAAATAACTGAGAAGAATATGCTGCCTTTGCAATGACATCTGCGAATGATTAGATATTCTAGTCTTCTTGGATAAGGACGATAAACCGTAGGTCCCGTCTCCTGCATCTTCAGTGTTAAGGTCAGCAGGGGACGTAAAAGAACCCACACACTTATCGTAAAGAGTAGGGCATGGAGTTCCCGGTGTTGTGGTCTGGTCTTTGCCCATTGTGCTGTGTACTGTTAAAATGCTCGGAGATATTAGCTGTACAAGCTACTCTGAAATCCGAGGGTAAAAAACATAATGAAAAACATAATGATGAAGCTTACTGCACCTTTCGATAACATACAAACTTTGCTCTTTACATTGGTAGTTACATATTTTGCCTCAGTCAATTATCTAAGTGGACCTCTTAGGAAACAAAAGTTTACTTCAACGCATTCAAAAGGTCATGTCTGTCAGTTGTGGTCGGAAGATTTCGATCAATTTTGTTTGTTTCTGTTTTTCAAGCTTTATTATTGTTGGCTGTGTATTTGCAATCGTTAGTCAGGTTTTAAACTTTACAGTTCGCGTGTTATTGAAAGCCGCAGTAATGTGGTAATGTACACAATCCATGCCACTGACCCCGGGTCCCACAGGCAAACTACTTTTGTCTTTGGGCGACATGTATACATTGTAGTTTTGCTATCAAAAGAGGTTTTTAAAGCTGGGCACCCAAGATTTCTTACATAGAGCCTTCAGGCACTCTGCAATTATTTTAAGAGCATATGGCTTTGAAGGGTCACAGAAACTTTATTGTCAACTGATCTATTTACTCAGACATTGAATAAGACCATGTGTGGTTTCTGGAAACATACCAGTCCAATACCAAAACCCGAGGGGGAAAAAGCAAAGAGTTTAAAGATTTTAATCATTTATTGATTTTAAAACTTTGACAACAGGTGGGTTACAATTGAATCTTGTAAGTTGAAACAAAATGAAAGGAAAACAAACTCTAATACCAGTAGAGAGTTTAATTTCTTAGTATAACTTAAACTTAATAAACTTTTACTTTAAGTCATTTTATTCCTTTTTAAGGCATAAAAATAATAATCTTGAGTAAATAACATTCAAAGAGGTCTCAACTATAATGGCTAATAAACCTGTCTGATACTGTACAACCATGTCACGTATACATGTTCAGAAAATCTCTTGAATATCAAGTGCTGATAATATATATCTCAATAAACAAGTTTCTCCACAAAAATAAATATGCAAAAAAAAGAGCTTTCTGTGACCTGTGAATATTAACTTAACAAAGTTTCAGATAGGACAAAACAATTAAACATAATATATTTTTTGTTTACTTACAAAATAAATATTAAGGTTCTGATTGACTGTGTCTTAAGTTTGACTGTAAGAAGTAAGAAGGGTATTAAAACAGTTTTAAAAACTGATATTATTTTGATACCAAGTTCAAGTATTAAAAAGTAAGAAATATACAGCAGAGGGCTATATTGTTAAAAACATTATTTGAAAAAGGATTTGCAAAAAATGTTTCAAAGATTTGTAGATTGAACTAGTCTAGAAAAATGTTACAGTATATATTAAAGATTTAACTACAGTTAATAACATCACTATTTTACAGAGTTTAAATCCACAAATCTATGTTTTATGATCACAATGGGAATTAAAAAGTAGGCTGTGGCTATAAAAACTAGTTTAGAAAATGCTTTGTATTTAAATGCAGCTGGCAGTTCCTGGTCAGTTTGTACACTTTGACATCTGCTTCAATTCATCATGTTTAGACAGCTTGTTTCTTCTGCAATTTTAAGAGTTATAGAAGATTTTATTAGCTCAAATGGTTCAATAATTAATCTTCACAGTTAGTGGTTTTGTTTTTGCAAGTTCTGACTGCTAAAGTTATGAGCGTCTTGCTGAAATCTATAGAAGAATTCAAAATCAAGAATTCCCCGCCCCCCCCTATTATCAAAAAAGATACTAAAAATTATTTTCCTATAATTAAAGAAAATTTCACATTTTGAAATATTATTGATCAATTTCTGTTAATTAAACTACAAGTCAAGAAGTATTTAAAGTTAAATTACATCATGTATGTCAGGTACCAGTAAGTCAATTCTGTGATTAAAACTTTGACTCAAATTAACTTACATGTTATTTTAGCTAAATGTAAATGAAATTAGAAGTAGTTTTTTATGTTTTGATGGTTTACATATTAATTAATGCATCTTGTTAGACTGGAATCTTTCACATGAGCGAGGAAAATCACATAAAGTAATTGAGGGGGGGGGGGATAAAATTTTACAAGGGGAGGCTCCACCTAAACCAAACCTCATCCTTTTCTTTACCATTTTGGAGAGTAAAATTAATCCTTTGGAACACCTTCCATGAAAAATGGTACCGCTTTCACATATCTACAGTAAAACTGAAAGACTTAAACCTTTTCTTAAGTTTTAACTTGAACACTAATGAGAGAACATTGGGGTCCGTGGGGGGCTTCGATATACAATTAAGTATAAAAATAAGCAAAAATAAGCCACGACGTTTCGAACTCATCTTGAGTTCATTATCAAGTAGATATGAGTAAAATAACGGTCGACACTGTGAACGCTATTGACCGCGAAACACTGCTTTTAAAAAATTCTAATATACTCTATCACCTCTATTTGCATTTAAACTTAACTGGACCGTTATTTTACTCATATCTACTTGATAATGAACTCTGGTAAGATGAGTTCGAAACGTCGTGGCTTATTTTCGCTTATTTTTATATTTAACTTGAATAACCCTTAAAATACTTGGAGGAATTAGCCATTAGGGGCAAACCTTAATTTCAGCTTTTCCTCCCCTTTTCTATACTTAACCTCTAAAATCTCTACCTTTTTTACACCTCCAGCTTGCAAAAAGTACCCCTTTCAGGCAAAACCACCCTGTATAATCTACTATAAAAGTACCCTCCCCCCACCCCACCCTGGGGCTCTACCCCGACTCCTGACAATAAAAGTTGTAACTGTAGCTTGCAGGTTTTTAAACCTGAAAAACTTGCAATCTTAACTCTCTTTCAGTACCTGAGAAATGCCACTTTGGAGATCGTCTGCTGCTCTCCGTTTAACACCAGGCTTTGAGTTGGTTATGTTGTTATTGTAGTAATCATCATCCATAGGTTCAACACTAACTGAATTATTTTCCCTGAGAAATAGAAACACACTTAGTTTAGTACCATGATGAATATAACCATAAAAGGATCACTTACATCCTACATTCTTTATAGCTAGCTGTGGACCATTCAATTTTATATCCACCTGATCCCCAACCCTGCCACCCCCCAGGTACATAGGGCAACCTAGAAAATCCATTTTCTCTGCACACTGACAAATCTGCTTTTGACTCTGGAATTTCACTGAAAGTGTGATACAGTCCCCCAGGGAGGCTAAATCATGTATTTGTTTTATCCTGAAGCTTCAGCTCCTTGGAATGTTCCATTTTTTATCAGCACCCCCCTTAGGATGACAGGAATCCAAAGCCTCAGTTTTTTGTTGGTGCCCTTTGAAAAATGAAATCCGAAGGGTTGATTGTTTGTCGGCACCTTAGGAAAAAATTCAGAATGGTCCAAATTTTGTTGGCTTCTTTGAAGAAAAAATCCCCTCCCCCTTGGCAAAAACCCACCATCCTTAGGGGGGGGGGGAATAAAAAAATGGAATGTCCCCTTGCTCCTTTCACTTGAGAAATCACCTCGTCCTCCCCTCCTCTCCCCTCCCCCACTGGAGTTTATGCAAGGACATTTGAACAAAGCAATGCTAAACTTCACGTACTTTTACTGGTGTCAAATTTCACTTTCACTGTATTTCAGTCTACAAATGAACCGAAGCAAGCTACATTTTACAGTTGCTTTTGCCCAATTTAACTATTGAATATCCCCAAAACTTAAACAAAAGCGCGAGTAGCCCGTTAATACGCGGTAGCTTCGTGCGTGAAAAGTGAACTTGTGAGAGAATTTAATAAGGTTCAATGCTGAGCGAAAAAGCGACGATACTTTGAATAAAATTATATCACCGCCGCGTAGCGTGAAGCTTAGCCTCTGTAGAAGTTATGCCAATATACATATAATCAACTAAGAAGCCTATATTTATTCTAAACTAAAGTTAAATGTGTTCTTTCCGAGAAAACAAAAGCGTGTTTTGCGCGCGTGCAAGCAGAAGCCGTTACGTGCCAAACCGAGAAACGAGGGACCGCCATTAAATGCGGGCTATTTACAGCTTTCTCGTCTATTTGCTGAGTAAAAAAGGAGTGCACTTACTTTGAAGTTTGCATTGTCGACAACAGCTTTTGCTGCAAGTTTTGAAAGTGCGTATTTAACGCGCTGTAACGCCAAGCTTCCATGGACTAAACGATCCCGCACCGCATTCCAGCGCCATCACACTCCTCCGAAATCAGCCGTGATCTGCGCGATCAAACACGCGCACGGTGCGTGATCATTGCGATAACCGTTTATCACTAGGGTCCCCTCAAAAAAGTTACTTCGTAAAACACAATTTTCTCCTAGTCCTTCCTTCAAAAATCGCATTTTGTAACTTTTGGAGAAGAAATATTGTACGTAAAGATTAATTTAAGCTTGCACATAAAAGCGAAAGTTTATTTTAAAAAAAGAAAAGAGAACGAGACAGGTTGACTCTCCCCTCCCTCGTATTTATTCCCGCTTCGTAAAGCTAGTATTGAATATGCGCCTATGTGAAGGTCCGCTGTCCACAAAACTGTTTCGGTCCAAGTTCGTCCGACAGGGTCCCGACAGGATCGTCCGACAGTTCGTCCAAGTTTCCATTATGGAGAATGGAAAAATACTATACAAGTTTAATTTATTTTTCTGACCAAATTAGGAATTCTCAGGATGCCAATACATAAGAACGATCCTTCATAGCTTTTATAAGTATTTGGTTTAACTTTTAAAGAGACTTGAAAATGTGGCACGAGGCGAGAAAGCAAGAGAAGAAATTACGAGGGATGATGGTGGACTATCGCAAGAGAGCAGAAAGGAGAAGGGCTTTCTACGAGAGGATGGTTGGATTTCTTTTTCTTTTTTATATTTTTATCGTAGATCAAGGATTTTGAGGCATGGAAGGTAACACTGCAGCCTATCAAAGGGCTCGGATCCTAAAAACAAAAAAAAACATTTTTTACTGATGCAAATTATACAATTGCAAAGAGGTTATAAGCTTATGTACACACTGCCATATAAGCTTAAGCAGATATTTACAAGCTTACAGCATGTAATTTTTTGCCAGCAAGCCAATCTCGTCCCCAGAGGCCGCAATCCTTCTGGTCTGCGCCAGGGATCGGGACCTCTGGGCTAGTCTGAAAGCCCTAAAAAAAACATGGCCAAATCTAATTATCATTCGATGCAATTTTTTCTTCCTTTTCATTGGCTGAGAGCCCACCACGTGATCTGCGAATAACTGCCTACAAATAATGGTCTGCTCGTGCGTATTAGCATCTGACAGTGATTTTGCTACAAATAATATTTTGCTCATGTGTAGTTGTGTCCACTTCCGAGAAAAATAGCAGCTCGTTTTCCAGAGATGAAGAAGAGCGGCTGGATTTGTCTACTAGGCCCGAAAAAACAGCAAAACTACAAAGAAGGCAATGGAATTTCCTCTTATTGTATTACAGCAATATTCTGAAAGAATTGGATGAAGACCAGCTCATATTATCGAAGGCAAAGTTACGCTTTCGTCTGCATTAATTCAGCAAGAAATAGTGCAGTTTCCACACAGTTCCCGAAGGTACTTTGTGCGAAACAAATTCAGTGATTGAATGATAAAACAATTATTGAACTCGGTTCTCGCAAAATATTGTGATTTGTCAGTGTCTCGCAGATCAATTATTTGCCTCAGCCTTTGGCTTCGGCAAATAATTAATCTGCTCGCCACTGACAAATCATGATATTTTGCTCAACCTCGCCCAATAACTGTTAATTGGCTGTTGAAACCTTGTTCATTTCATCCACAATATTCTAGTGCATGCACACAATCAAACCAGAACCAGGATTTCCTGGTTCGGGTTTTGAATTCATCGAGAGCCAACTGCTGTTTCCCAACCGCTGGTCAAGGGGAATACAGGCTCTAGGAACGAGATTGACAGCAAGCTAGCTTAATAAGTTGCAAATATTGGCATAATTGAAGCTTGCATACCATTAGTAAATTTATAAAACATTTCATACCAAAAATAATGTGCCAACTGAATACTGTGAATCATAAATGCATGAACACTAAAATGACTTGCATAATTAAGGGTCATTCCATTTTTCAACCCCCCACCCCACTGCCGTAGACGATATTCTCCCCTAAGGATAAAAGTTAAAGTGCCAACATGATACCCCCTTAGAAGTAACCCAAGCAACCCCCTCAGAAGTGACCTTTCAAGACCTTTTAGACAATCTTGTTGACATGGGGTGGGTGGCTAGCCTTCCACGAAGTCATTTTTAGGGGCAATCATGGGAAGGAGTGAAACATCACCCTTAAAACGACTGCCTGGGAGGCTAGTGGGTGGGGGGGGTATAAAATGGTGTTGCCCCTATTCTCATGTTTCGAGGGAAAAACAATCAGATATGACATCAATTAACTGCAACTCTAATGTAAATTGTTTTTGAGCTGTGGTTTTGATTTTTTGCTATATCAAAGCCTCACGTAAGTCTCTTAATTAAAAGTAGCATGTGTATATTAGTTTATTAGTAAGACTCAGAATCGCCAAAATTTGGTGTGTCAATATAGAACTTAGGTTAAACGTCTGATAATAATAGTACAAGGTAAGTTTAAAACTGAAATATTCTTTAAGTTTAGTCCAATGTGCGAGTTGGCCATAAAATTTGACTCAAATTCTGTAAGACAATTTTTTTGATGGACCATTCACCACTCCTTAAATTTTAACCATAACCAATGGCTTCATTTTACACTGCCAACAATTATCTTTATTAACCTGTAGCAGATGTCTCAGGAAACATTCATCAGGTTCAAAACATTGCATCATGTTTGTTAATTTCATTCAAAATATGTTTGCTTTTTCTCCAAGTCTGTAATAATAAATTATTATT
Organism: Oculina patagonica; assembly: GCF_052425735.1. Classification (NCBI taxonomy): domain Eukaryota; kingdom Metazoa; phylum Cnidaria; class Anthozoa; order Scleractinia; family Oculinidae; genus Oculina; species Oculina patagonica. Next base: position 2,920,672 of record NC_135768.1, read on the forward strand.
GTTAGTTGGTTTTGAACTTCAGAGTTTGTAGATTACTTAAAATTACGTTACAGTGCAACAACTCCAACTAACTGAAGGCCACCTGACAAAATTCGCGCAAAATTTAGAATGAAAACCTTGTATGTTAACAATAGATTTCCCACAAATTGTGGATCTACACCAGCTGCATGCTACAAGAGCAATTTATTTTTTGACAATCTTTATTGTTTCAACATACACACTGTTGGTCAATTTGTGAAGAATTTGCTTGGGTGTCCTTGGTTGGAGTAGCCAAACTGTAAATGCAAGATTAATCTTATTTCAATCAATAACTTCAATGATTACACTAGAGTTAATCATGTTTCATGCCATTTTTTATTTAAAAGATTCTTTTCTTTTCTTTTTAATTTATATTTGCAGAGACTAGATCCAACTCAGTTTCTCAGGATTTATGGACAGAAATGTAAAATCCACATTGACCCACAGCTGTCAGCAGCAGGAGACGGAAAGACTGTAATGTATGTACAAGTGACGTCAATTTACTTGAAGACTTGTTAGAAAACAAGCCCAGTCCATAGGTGGCGGAGCAGGTGGGGCCAGGTGGGCTGTAGCCCCCCTGAAGGAAAAATTTGGGGGTCTCAACCCTCCCATGTTTTGGTGTCGAAAATATCGCAAACGCTGCGTAAAATGTTTTTGTCAATATATACCATCTTGTGAGTTAATTCAAACATCTCTGAAACTTCCTTAAAAGGTCTTCGGGAAACTTATTTTTCATTAGACAAGTTCAAAAAAAAGATCAAAAAAGGTTCATTTGGCCTTGAAACAACAATCCCAAATTCATCAGAAATCTCTGATCTAGAATCTGCTTAGGAAACAAAAAGTTGCTAAAATGAAAAAAAGTTGTCCCAATTGTAAAAACCTGCCTAGTGTTTTTGGGACAGTCTTAGCCCCCCACGTTGCAAAATGCTCTGCCACCTCTGCAGTCTGCTCTTTCTAAAAATCAACAACTAATAATGATATCTTTTTTTCAATCTGTTCAGGATGCCGTGGCAGGGAGATGCTAACAATATGATTGACAGGTAACATCTACTTTATAGCTAACATTGGCAATGGGTTTATTGATCAGCACTGTGGCAAAACTATTTGTTAATTAAAATTATCTCTCCAGGTTTGATGTCAGGGCCCATCTGGATATAATCCCAGAAAAATCTTCATCAAGCACTATAGGGTAAGTGTACAAAAAAATTGATTCATTATAATCACATATTTCAGTATTAAACAAAAACTAAATTATTCTCAGATAAACCGGGATGAGCTCCAGCAGTATGGGCCGCATGGCTCGAGGCTCCCCCCTTTACTGTAATAGATAGGATTCGAAAGAGGTGGTAGTGATGCAAGAAATCCCAATTAGCCATGTTCAAAACGAGCAGGGGACTGGGTACAAATATTCAATATCGATTGCACTGAAAAACTGGGCCCGTCATCTGAAAGAGCATCTAAGAATTAGTAACTCAACCAAATTTGAGAGTTATTGGTTTAAACGCATAGGTATGGTTCACTTTTAGAAATTGCTAAAATAAGAGAGCTTAGTATGGATTGGAGGGACAGCTGTCCATCCAGCCATACTAAGCTCTCTTATTTTAACGATTTTTAAAAGAGTCCCATGCCTTTGCGTTTAAACCAATAACTCTCAAATTTGGTTGAGTTACTAATTTTTAGATGCTCTTTCAGATGACAGGCCCAGTTTTTCAGTGCAATCGATATTGAATATTCGTACCCAGTTCCCTGCTCGTTTTGAACATGGCTAATTTTGCTGTTTTTGTTCCTTCACTAGGGCTTTGATGGAAACTGATCCTGAGGAACACAGGTTAAATTATGAGAGATACAGGACACTGGTAATGATAGACTACAGTGGAGGTCAGTCTATAAATAACTTATTGCCCTTATAGGCTTTGAGATAGTTATGCAGGGAAAATTAACTGGCTCTTTGCAGCTGCCGTTGAAAAAAAGGTTGTGTGGCAGACAAATGTGGTCACCTACAGTAGAAACTTTCATCTTATAGGTCAAGTAATTATCTGAGCTTGATGGTTACTTATTATGGAACCATGGAAACATATACCGTAAAGTTCCGTGTATAAGCCGCACCCGTAGATAAGCCGCACCCCCGATTTGGAAGCTCAAATTTTGGGAAAAAAATATACAGACAATAAAGTTTGAAGTTCAAGTGAAGTTCTATTGGTGAACTAACAAGGGCAAACAAGCAAGGTTTCAAAACACTGACACGGGTTGTTGCAATGTTTAATATAAATTAAGTCTTTTGAAAGCAAAATTTCAATTGTTATACCTCCTTTTTTGTTTTATTTCATAATATCTTAAACTTGGATGCTCTCTTGATATCATTTTTTCGAGATCATCACTTCTAAACACTCCCGAAACATTTGTAATTCAATTAACAACTTGCAAATATATATGGAAACAACAAGCGACGACGAAAATGCAAAACAAGTTGGGGCTCAGGAATTAGAAAGAAAAAAGGCAGAATTGGAGAATATAATTGACTACCGCACCAAAGGTGCAATCTTAAGATCGAAATGTAGATGGTATAATGAGGGAGAAAGAAACACAAAATACTTTTTAAACATGGAAAAAAGGCACTACAAACAGGGAGTAATAAGTCAGCTTAAAATTAATGATGATGAAACAGTAAACACTGATAAAGAAATCCTAAATCAGTGTGAATCCTTTTACAGAAACCTTTATAGCTCTCATATGAATAACAACGACACTTATGTTAATAACATGTTTTTCGACGAGAATAATACTAAGATGCTGAACCCAGACGAGCAAATGTCATGCGAAGGCCTGCTGTCCAAAGAGGAATGTTTACAAGCCTTAAAAAATACAGAAACAAATAAAACACCAGGCTCAGACGGAATACCTGCAGAATTCTATAAAGTTTTCTGGAATGATTTGTCGGACTTCCTTGTTAATTCGATTAATTTTGCATATCAAACAGGGCAATTTTCGGTAACCCAGAGACGCGGAATCATTAAATTAATCCCCAAAAAAGATGCAGAACCTTACCTTATTAAGAACTGGAGACCAATAACCCTTTTGAACTGCAACTACAAAATTGCGACCAAAGCTATTGCGAATAGACTAAAAAAAGTTCTACCGAACCTTGTAGATAACGATCAAACTGGATTTCTCAAAGATAGGTTTATCGGGGAGAATATTAGACTCATTGACAGCATAATCCATTACGCAACGGCCAACAAAGTCCCTGGTCTTCTACTTTTTCTCGACTTCGAAAAAGCATTTGATACAGTAGAGTGGCCGTTCATTCAAAAAACATTTAAATATTACAACTTTGGACAATCACTAATCAACTGGATTAAACTATGCTACCATAACACAGAAAGCTGCATTCTCAATAACGGATGGGCCAGCCACTTTTTTAAGCTCGAACGAGGAGTAAGGCAGGGCTGCCCCCTTTCTCCGTATCTTTTTATTCTCTGTGTTGAGGTTCTAGCGGATGCAATCAGGAAAAACCAAAATGTCAAAGGCATCTTTGTGGATGGAAATGAAATAAAAATTAGTCAGTATGCGGATGACACCACTTTAATCCTCGATGGTTCTAAGGAATCTCTTACATCTTCTCTGCATATATTGGATAATTTTCAACGGATATCTGGCCTTAAATTAAATAACAAAAAGACGGAAGCCCTTTGGATTGGTGCTAATGCTGAAAAAGAAGACAAATTATGCCCAGAAAGAGACCTAAAATGGGTTAAAGGAAAGACCAAAGCTCTTGGAGTATGGTTCTCGACTAACCCTGACCTAACCGCAGAGCTGAACTACAACGAAAAATTGATAAAAATAAAGAATAGCCTAAGCTGTTGGGAGTGCCGTCGACTTACCCTTTTTGGCAAAATTACTGTTCTAAAAAGTTTAATTGCGTCCCAACTTGTATACATTTTGTCTCCCCTCACAACTAATCACCGTGTCTTAAGGGAAATCAATAGGCTCTTCTATGATTTCTTATGGAACGGCAAAGGCGACAAAGTTAAGAGGGAAGTAATGATTAATGACTATGAAAAAGGCGGCTTAAAAATGATTGATATTGAATCCTTCAATAAAGGATTGAAAACCATCTGGGTCAAAAAATATACCGATGTAAACAATCACGGAAAATGGAAATATTTTTTTGACTTAGAACTCCGGAACTACGGTGGCAGAGCCTTTTCAGCGGCAACCTTAGCAAAAGTGACCTGTCAAAGTATGTCATTTTATCCTATCCATTTATTGTGGAAATCTTAAATATCTGGTCTGAAATCACTTACGAGAATAATACGGACCATTTTTGCTCTCAGAGCCTCTGGCACAACTCCCTTATAAGAATCGATAACAGACCAATCTTCTACAAAAAATGGCAGCAAAAAGGGATTTACAGGGTTTCGCATTTGATGAAAGATTCAAATACTTTCCTATCCTTTGCTGAATTCAAAGATCGGTATGGTATCACTGAAACAAATTATCTTGCTTTTTACGGGCTGTTATCCGCTTTAAAAAAAATCAGAGCACCCTTACACAATAATACAAATATACAATACGAAAGCTTTTATACGAAATTTATGAAAGCAAGTAAGCCAAGCAGACAGGCCTATAAAAAGTTAATTAGTCTTAAACAAAGGTGTCCAACCAATAGTCAAGAAAAATGGGCTACGGATTGCGCCTTTGAAGCCCATGAACCAATAGACTGGAATGCAGCTTACCAGCTATCTTTCCAGTGTACCAAATCTACAAAACTAATTGTATTTCAATTCAAATTGCTGCATAGACGACTGGCGACTAATGATTTTCTTAAAAAAGTAGGAATAAAAGATAACGATCTCTGTAGTTTCTGCAAAACTGAGAAGGAAAGCCTAATTCATCTTTTCTGGTCCTGTAGAGTTGTCTCTACCTTCTGGCAAAACTTTAAGGAACTTCTTGTAAGCCAAAATCTTGCGCTGAGAACATACAACCTTTCTTTAAATATAGTTCTAGGCCTAAGGCCAGACACATCCAAAAATAAACAGAAACTTAATTTTAATTTTCTTGTGGCGAGATATTATATATGGTCCTGTAGGACACGCAACTTGTCCCCTGAAATGAAACATTTCTCTGTCTTTCTGGCATGTTACAACAGCCTCAAAACTGGAGCAGCGTCAAATGATAATCGTTAGAAATCTAAGTGGGTGATAATTATAATTAAACGTATTTAGCAACAAGCAACTGTTAAAAAAAAATGAAGAAAACCCTAAGGCTAACACTGTACGGAAATAATTGTATTGTAGGCACTTTGTTAGTATTGTAAGTAACCTGTATTGTATGTAAGTAGTCTCTTTAAATGTAACTTAATGTAGTGTAAGTAATGTAAGCAATTGTATTGTAAGTAATTATTTAGTAAGTGATGTAGGTAATTGTCCCGTAAGCAATGTAAGTAAGTGAACTGTAAGTTGTTTTGTAATTCGTACGAATCGTACGCGAATGATGAATGCTTAGTAGCCAAGCTCTGAAATATAGAGAGGAGTCTGGGCATCAAAAATAAACATGGAGGCACTTTCTTCAGAAGAAACCATGTTTTCAAGATTCTTGGAAACTGCTACCCGCAACACGATAAAAACTTCATGCAGAATAAGAGTTTGATAATCCAGCAGATGCATTTGCTGTGAAGGTCAATAAAAAAGCGAAGCGGTCGGCCATTTGCCTTGTGAGTACTCGCGTTTATCTTGGTGCTTTCTGGCACGCGGCAGAAATACATGATATGCTTCGAAGTGACCGGCAGGCTTCACTGCAAACAGCTTTGCAGATGAGCTAAAGGCAGTGAACAACAACAAAGTTTTCAGGTTGTTATTTTTTTATTCAGTGACGTCTTGAGAAGTTTTTTATGAATATTAATTAGGCCTTTGTGAACTGCAACCAGAGATGTTTCCGTAGATAAGCCGTACCCCCGATTTTTGACTTGAATTTAGAGGAAAAAGGTGCGGCTTATACATGGATCTTTACGGTATATTACTGTAAAACTAATAAAATGTAGAATCGGGAGAAATATTTATTTTCAAGATTTGATCTAATGGTAAGCACACGCAAGCCTTTATACATAAAACTGATAATGTTAACTGAATCACATTTTCATTCTTTAGCTACTGAAGAATCTTACCTGCGGCAGTTAGAAATTGAAGAAATGTACGGAGCAAAGAAAGATGATGATATCAAGAAAAACAAGGAAAAGTAAGTGTTACAGTTCATTTTTGATCTCAGTTATTTTTTTCTAACTAGTTTTTTTTATACTACGTTCAAAAGAAGAAAAAGTTAATTACCTCCCCTCCTCTCCATCCATCCTTACTAATCCTCCCCTACTATCTGCTATTATCCCCCTCCCCTGAGTACTATCATCTTTTTTTTTTCTTTTTACTAACCTACACTGGATTTGAACTCTCAACCTCTGGATTTGCCATCCAACCCCTTATCCACTTTGCCACATAGGAAACGTTGGGTGAACCACTATATTTTAAAAAAATAAATAAATATGACTCCAACCAATACCCTAACCGTAACCCTATTATTTACCTAGTATGAAAAATCAAACCAAAACTTTGTCCGGACAAATAGTCATCTTGACCAGACATTGTCTGTTGACCAGCCATTATTTTGAGCTCTGACATGTTGATTTACACATGTACTTAAAAAGCACTCTATGCTTAATATTGTCCTGCAGAAGTCAAGCAAAGGCTACCATAAATTTCACATATGAAGACAGCAAAACTGTCGGTGATTCAGACAATGATGATGATGATGACAGTGACAGTGATAGTGATAGTATTCTGAGTGACATAGGTAAGTATACTGTGACACAGTACTTTTCCTATCACAGGGTACCAACTTAATTTTCATATCAGTAAACATTAACATTGATATAATATTCACTTTAAGGTAAATCAAAGGCTCCTTGGAGCAACCTCATGGTAATGGAGCGTGCGCAGTCGGTTCACAATCTGGCAGGCGTTTGAAGTCGTTTTTTTTTTTCGGCAAATTGTTCCAGACTCACTCCGCCCAGCTGGCTCCTTTGTCAGGTTCACGTAATATTTGATGTTTATTAGAGATCACTCGTTCAACCTAAACACTCTGCGTTCTGTTTAGAGCAAAAGTGTGTCATTCGAGTGTTTTACCAGAAGAGAGGACTGAATAATCAGATAGCGAAACCCAAAGACCGCTTTGATATGCCCAAGCTATTTAAAACTATCACTTCGTCAGACCCATGCCACGCGATCGCAGCTGAGTGGCCTGCAGCTATAAATAAGCATTTTAAAATAATTACGAATATTTTGTGGTCTGTTTGTGTGAAATATGTATTTTTGTGTTAGTCAGGCGTTTGGCTCGGAGCGAGTACAAGTGGTACAATTTACCCGGAACGTGTTGAATATTGCAAAACAGCGACTTTTTCGCGGATATTCCATTTTTTTTAGTTTATTTTGGGAATTGAAACGTAAATTGCAAGCTCAGCAAGAATGTGTTAAGGCACGGAATATTCGTCATCGCGTCAGGGGAATTACCTGCGCAGTTAGGTATGCTCTATTTATACAGTGGAACCCCGATATAACGATCCTCGATATAACGATATTCCCGATATGACGATGAATATTCTATGTCCCGGCAAAAGTTACAGTAAAATGTATGGGACGGAACCCCGATATAACGATCGTCGATATAACGATATTCGCGGTATAATTACGATGAATAATCAATGTCCCAGCAAAAGTTACAGTAAAATGTATGGGACGGAACCCCGATATAACGATCTTCGATATAACGATATTTCCGATATAACGATGAGAATTTGGCGGACCGAACGTAAAATCCTCCCGATATAACGATATTATCAGTACACTGTCACATTTTATTTGCAAAACATCGAATTTAATCCAATAACATTACGGTAATCGAGTCATCTGTAACGTTTCTAAAAACAGCTTTGTACGATGATATACGAATATAGGCATATTTTTATCCCCTAAAAATTTTTAATCTGTTCGGATTTCCTAGCTGAAAGTCTAGTGATCCGAAAGTTATAGGGATCAAAACTTACCTTTTCGAAAAAATTCCAGCCAGAGAAGGGCTCCCGAAAATTCTAGGTGACCTTTTTAGAGTAAAAATCCGTTAAAAATAATCAATTATACCATTTTTTAGATATTCGAAAATCCTAGGAAAGGCAGGCAAGCAAAATAATTTACAATGAATGTTCCGAAAATTCTAGATCTCAAATCGTCTTCCGAACAGATATTTTTAACGAAATATTCCGTTGGGTGCCCCTGCTTTATCCAGCCAGACATGTTGTTTAAAGCAAAAGATGACGTGGTGAAGGAAATTCATGTCACGCACACTCCGTGACTGACACAAACATGACTTGTGTGTTTCTGAAGTGACTGCCTTTGTAAAGATTTTTTAGTGTTAGTTTGTTGGAAGGTGTTTTTAGCAGCATGAATAACAGCCAATCATACTTATTCTGTAAGATGTAAATAGGTAGCGCTGTTGTCTCTAGTTGAGCCGAAACTTGATAGTTTTTTTTTTTCATTTTAAACTCCAAGTTCACTCCTTGACTGGTCCGTGATAGACACTACGGACATAGTGTAGTGTCAATTAATTCATATTTCATTCCATTCAAAATAAACATTTCTTCAAGTTTTGTGTGATTAAAGTGTAATTTAATATTTTCTTATTAAATTAAAGGGTATTTTTACACTGTAATGACATCGCACCTGTCATTTTACTTTAATTTATTTTCTGTATCTACATCCATACTTAAATCAATAACAGGCCAAAAATCTACTCCACAAAGAGACAAACAGCAGCACGTCTTAGCACGAAAAAATATCCTTTGTCATTTGCGTGTATAACAGCACTTCTCAGCACTTCAATACGAAAAACATGTCCTTTGTCATGTGCGCGTGTATAGCAGCACTTCTCGGCACTTCAATACGAAAAGCATGTGCTTTGTCGTGTCACATTTACCAAACAGCTTCCGAACGATTGGTGAAACCTTAAAGTGCATTTATATATCCTGCTTGTTTTGTACAAAAATACAACAGAGGAAGGAACGCTTAGTACCTTTTCTCCAGGATGGTAAAGTTGCATTCTTCCTGCGCCTGATCGATTCTCCGTTGTCCAAATGAACTGATCTTTCTGATCAAAGAGGTTCAACAACCTTTGCTTTGAAGCCCATTTCTTTCCACTTGAGTATTTTTCTGCAAATTTTCTATTCGTTTGTAAGGTCTACAAAGGTGTATTTAGATCGAGGATGAAGCGAAAGGAACGAAAAATCACCTTTGATAATTTCGGCCCGACACGCCATTTTGAAAATGTTCATCTCTGCACTCAAGCAAATATTTGGCCTCTATCCCACCCCCCAGATATTTGAACAGAACACAAGGGCGGGGAGGCAGGAGAAATTGTGTGACAAAGGACCTTTCTGTCAGCACGTTTACCGTTTAATGCATGAATTAATTGCGGTTTGATATCGGAATGGAGTGAGTGAGTGAGTCCATGAGTGAAATAAATCGTCATTTTTAATACCTCATTACCATGAGGTAAAAATCATGTATTGGTTTAAAAAAAACTATTAAACTAGGAGAACTGAACATTTTCAGCGATGATGACACCATGTTGAAAAAGTTTGGTTATCATATTTTCATAGTGTTTTAGCCTTGCATATAAATCATCTACATCATTCTGAGGATCTTCTTGCTGACCTCAACAGAATGCACACGACGAAGAAGAAGAATTTATTACCATTTTTTCGACTTGTTTGCTTGTTGTCAAGCAAGAAAAGGAGAATAGTGGACAAGTTGTTCTAACTCGAACCACATTCTTGTCTACTCTCAAGGGACTGTTTTAATTCTCAAGGGAATACTTTCCGCTGTGGATAACACAATTTGTACTGGTACAAGTCTTTAGGCGCTAATATTAATTTAACCTAAGACGATTAACGACACAAATTTGTACTGGTACAAGTCTTTCACACACTAAAACGTTGCTAATAGTTAACCAAAGGGAACTCATTTTGTGACAATTGATTATTTCTGCTGAGTTGCACAATTTAGAATTGCAACATCATTCAATGCAGGTGTGTAGTGATATTTACAAGTGTTTTCGTAGCCTGTTGTGAAATTACTTCCGGTGGAAGCAGTAAACACTAAAAGTTCTTGCTTCTGTTCAGAAGTTAATGCATCGCCATTAGAAAAAAAACAGCAACTGTTTTACTGGAAATGTAGTCATTAGAAATGTAGCCGTAAGGTAAAGAATAACGCGAGGAGAAGCGGCTTTTGGTAATATCCAAACAAAAATTTACTTCTCAATGTGGGGTTAAGATTGCATGACGAGACAAAAGGTAACTCTGTCGTGCGTAACCTTTATCGGGAACCCTGCATTAAGCCGAGTAGAAATCTTTCTACCTCGAAAGGAAACAACTATTTCGATTAAAGGCAAACGTCAAAGTCTACCATTTTTAACCAAGTATATGAGTCGCAAAGCGCCCAGCCGTCACGACTGACAAATACAGCATTTCCTCCGCGAAAAATAAAAAAAAAAGCTTGAACTTAAAGACGTTAGAATTCTTCCATGATATGTTCAAACAACAATGCCCAGGATAAACCTTCTACTTATACTAACTTCATGCAAAAAAGTCGATATCTCGAAGAGATCTTTGATTAAATTGACAGTTTACTTGTTGGCTGCAAACTTAGTTTCCAAGAAATATTTCATTAAAAATTTCATTGTGGTTGAAATTGAAGTGTAACCATAAACAACATTCAAAGCTGAATTGGACAATTGCAAATAAACATGTATTGAATAGCTGATATTATTACAGCAAGGAATCAGGAGTCTGTTAATATATGTTGTCTCCGTGACAATGGTGACATACACGACCCCTTTTCAGGATGCTTTTCATCAAGTTGTGGTTTGAAGTCGCTACTTTTAGAAGCTTGTAACTTTTGGGATTTGCGATATAGATGATGAAAAGGATATTAGTGCCACTTTCAGTGTTACATGCATAGCGGCTATCTTTTGACATCGATCTTTTGACATGCTTAACAAACAAGACATATCAAAATCCACTAATCACAGCCCACAAGCATGAAATTGTGGCTTATAGAAATGGCATGAAAGGCATGAAACAAACACTGGTATGCAACCATTGTGATTGAAGCATTTCAAACAGCACATTGAAAGACGATGTTGAAAGGAGCTAAAAAAATTATTGATAACAATTTATATTTATTGTTTCATCTGTTTCTCGTAACAAGTCAAGTTGTACTTTGAGGTTGCAAGTTTTTTTGTTTGTTTGTTTGTTGTTGTTTTTTTGGGGGGGAAGGTCATTACATTCACAAAATAACAGTAACATAAAATAGCTCAAACTAGTTTTCTTGACATTTTAGTCTTACTACCTAATTTTCTAATCCAACAGATGTTACCGTGGATGTTGATGAAATTGACAAAAATCAGGTAATACTCGGTAATACTTAAACCAGTTGTTATGTAATGTCGTAAAAAATGTTGTGGTTATTCATCGTGGTAGAGTACAATAATAAAGTATTATTTCGTTTGTCTCACGACGTAGTCACGTGTGATGGAGATCGCAACGTTTCGACTGCATACTGCTAGTCTTCATTAGGCGATAAGGTCGACTGGTCGTGCGTTATCTTATAAAGCACACGGCTGCGCTGTGATTGGTTGGTTTTCAACAGCTGTGATTGGTGCATCAAAATGCATGATCGGTGATCGAAATGCACCAATCACAGCTGTTGAAAACCAACCAATCACAGCGCAGCCATGTGCTTTATAAGATAACGCACGACCAGTCGACCTTATCGCCTGATGAAGACTAGCAGTATGCAGTCGAAACGTCGCGAACTCCATCACACGTGACTACGTCGTGAGACAAACGAAATAATACTTTATTATTGTTATGTAATGTTCACAATAAATTACTGATTGAGTGATGGAAGGAATTTTCAAATTGTGGTTTTCATTTATTGGTCTTCTTATACTTTTTTTACTCCTGTCAACAGCAGGAAACTTTGGACTCTCAAGGGCTGCATTATGGTATGGCTCCGGCACAATTTTGCAGGTTTGTTACAAAAAGTCATTGTCAGTGACCTCAACGGGACTTGTCATCACAAGATTAGGTTGTGGAAGTAGGTCGAATACTGTACAAGTGGTTCTAACTTTTAACTGCATGGATAAAACCCTGCTGTGTGACCATTTAAATGAAAGCTATTGAGCAGTTCTTTCATGGTACTGTTTGATTTTGAATATTTTCATTGCAAAATTAACTGGATGTATATATGTTATGGTTTAATTTTATATGTGGTTTAAATTTTGCAAACCAGTTCATTTTTTTTAAGACCAGTTTGAGAGTGAAGGGATGGTGCTTTGCATCCTTGCAGGGCTGCTTCAACTCTCATGAACACTTTTAACGTTAATATTGCTTTCATGTTGTTTTGTAGAAAGCTGAAAGAAGATAAAGAAGAGATAGAAGAACAACGGAGACTTCGGCAAGAAGAGGAAGAACGATCACTTGTTACTGTAAGTCTTTTGCTCTAAAAAATCTGTTTTTTGCAACAAATATAAAAATGTACTTTGATTATTTTAAGTTACAAACTGTTGTATAGCTGTTTACTGCAACAGAATATCAAAAACCTATGGCACCTATATTCTGTAGGATGTCCTACTTCTTGTGTGCTTGACTTGAATCTCCAGAGTGAAGGACTAACAAATATCTCTTTAACCTTGTTTTCATGGTCCGGATCCTTGTTTCTTTTTCATCGATTTATGCCCTGTGATGCCCTTTGGCCAAATTAAGGAAAAAGTATCGAGTAACTTGATTTATAAGCTGAGAGGTATATAACCAATTTTATTGTGCAACTGTGAAACCTAACAGTTGAATTTGGCGGCATGGTAGAAACACTTTCTTGTATCAAACTGGGCTAAATAGTTATCTCTTTTTTTGTGCAACTCAATTTTCAGGGTCGGCGTGCACGCCGTGAAAGACGCTCATTGCGGGAAAAACAGAGAAGGAAAGCTCATGATACAGAACAGTCACCACCAAGGTAAATTGGTCGTGTTTTTCTTCTGATCCCTCTCTGCCTCCCTCTTTCCCTCTCTTTCTACCTTTTGTCCATCCATTCATTTGCTCTAGTCATTTCAAAATTCTTCAAGCATCGTACAGTATTTAATTCACGTGTTTTTGTTTGGCATGTGCATTTTTCACCCCGGCTTCTTCTAGGGACTTCTGCATCACATTATGGTATTTAACTCTTGTCGCCTCTTGTGCTAGTCACTCGACAGCGCGCTTACACCTTGCTGTGCATAATTTTTCTAGTATTTTGCTTGCATTTAGTTTCTTAGGTTACCATTGTGATTTTCTCTTGTTTATTCGTTTGTCTTTCCACTAACTATGTCATTGCTTGCATGTCAGCCTTATCATAATTTTCTCGTCTCCAATAAACACAAATGGTCGTGTCATTTGTACATCACTGTCAGTGTGTGTTGTTTTTCTGCTTATTAGAACATGAACGTTTCCTTTGCAGTGGAAGGCAGTGACATAGCAGAGAATTGGTTTTAGACAAAGTTCTTTTGCTTCTCTCCTAGTTTCAAGGAAGCATTGCTCACTTAATTGTCACTTAATTTAATTCTCCTTGTCGTTTATGCTCTTTTGTTACAGCTATGCCAGAAAAGCAAGTCCTACATATGAACCATACAGAAGGTAACTCAAATATAAACATTTCCCCAAAACTGATAACGAAACAACATCTCACTTTCTCAGCCAATCAGAAGTTAAACCAAAGCCAACCATGACTCACTTGTGCACGTTTTCCCACACTTCGTGCCTGTGACATGTATTTGCTTCAAGTTTTGATTAGTTTCCTGGATTGTTTGTGTCTTTAGTGATTAGAGCGGTTTTCACTTGAGTGTCGAAAGTAAATTGCCTTTGCTTTGGTTTTACATTACTGCGCTTAGTGATTGGCTAAAAAATCTCACGCCACTTTCTCGGCCAATCAGGAGTAAAACCAAAACCAATCGTGACTCGCTCGCGCACGTTTTCCCGCGCTTCGTGCCAGCTACATGTATTTGCTTCGAGTTTTGATTGGTTTCTGGATTGTTTGTGTCTTTAATGATTGGCCAGAGTGATTACTTTGGTTTTGGTTTCACCACAGTACACTCAAATGAAAACTGCTCTATAACACCTTTTCTTTGTTATAGGTCTTCATCACGCTCATCATCCCGCTCGCAATCCCCAGAAAATTCCGGCAAAGTGGAGTTTATCACTGAATTCAGTCATCCATCCACTGCAGATCAGTCTACCAAGACACCAGGCGGTGACTCTCAATCGCATTCCTCTTCCTCCCGGTCGGTTTGCTTAACTTTGTTATCTGCTAGAACCGTTGCTTCCAGCTTTAGGTTGACTGTAAGAATGCAAAGTGGTCCCTAGTTAGGTAGGATCAATTTAGGTTTCTGGAAACTGCTCACCTACCCCTCCCCAAACCTAACATTTTGCCCAAAGCGATAAGTGAGGGTTAATGTTAGGTTTGGGGAGGGGGGTGAGCAGTTTCCCAGAAACCTAAATTGATCCGTTAGGTATACTGTTTGTTAAGTGTTTGACCCCATCTTTTTTGCTTCAATCCATTGCCAACCATCTGGTCAAAGAAGAAAAAGAGTAAGACCTGACTCTGAAATATTACGATTAAAGAATTTTAATTACTCAAACGAAAATAATGTTCTTCAAAGTTTTGTTCTTTCTTTATTTTGTCATCAACTGCGACAATTTTTTTAAGTTTTTTAAAATTTTAAAAGAGCTATGTTGTGATATGTTGATTCGTTTTTTCTTATAATTAAAAGAATTACTTTTAAATTGAAGGAAACATCTAAATAATAATTTCCTAAGGTAAAAAGCACCAAAGAAAAGATAATGAACTGAAAATAAACAAGAGGGAGAGAGAAGTTGGTCAACAGTTTGATTGCTGGCTGGGCTATTGTGTTGTGCTCTTAGGCAAGACTGTACCTCTTTCCACCCAGGTGAATAAATCTAGTACCAGCAAACTGTTTGGGCAACTTGACAAATGCTGGTGGGTTACCAGTGTTTTAGCATCCCATCCAGGGGGGAGTAGCAATACTCCTAGCTGCTTCACACTATAGAAACCGGGATAAGCTCCAGCACTGCTAAGGCATCTGGCTTAGGATAGATATCATTATTCAACAAATTGTCACAATGTCTATCTATGGTCCGAAAGTCCTTGATATCCTACGATATACGTAGGCTGCCAATATTTGTCCGAAGTCTTACAAAGCGTCACATAACCACAGTTTTTCTTGCTGCAAAAAACGTTTCGTTGACCATTTGTTGAATAATAAAACAATTATCCTGCTCAATATTGCAAGATATCGTCTGATTTTAGTCGACTCGGTCTATGGCTTTGTCGGCTAAGTATTAGGCGATATTCCACGTAATTTCGCAGGATTATTGTTAAATTTCAGAGGTTACCAGCTCTGTTGCCAAAGACTCCGGGAAATTAAAATAAAAAAAACATCGGTTGATTTTTAAGAAGAGTTAAGGAATAAGTTTTCTTAATATTTGTTTTTAGCTAATTTTGTTCTTTTTTTTCCTTTCCTTTAACTGCCTCCTGCTTGTGGTTGCTGTGTGATTGACAAATCTACACTTGAATGTTTTCTCTCCTGACTTCAACTGTGGTATGTAAAATCATTTCTGTTGGTTTTAACCGACCTTTGCTCGTAACGTCGCAATTACTATAAATTGTTATATTCTTTCTTTTGCTGTGTCTCTTTGCGTAACTGTGCTGTGTTGTATAAATTAAAACCACTAGTACTTCAGAACGCAAGAAGTCGAAGGAGCGTGACAGGTCACAGTCACACAAGAAACACAGAAGTAGAACTCGTTCACGGTCACGCGACCGCGAGCGGAGGCGTTATCATGGTAGATCGCGTGACAGATCCCGCGAGAAAAGTAGGTCACGCGAGAGAAGTCGATCACGTGAGAGAAGTCGCTCACGCGATAGAAGCCGATCACGTGACAGAGACCGTCACGGTGCTCGTGGACGTGACAGGTATAGACATCGGAGTCATAGCAGAAGCCGAAGTCACGACCGTGACCGTGACCGACGAGAGCGTGACACTGATCGTGATGGTGACAAGAAGGAGCGCAAGGGGCTGCCCACCAAAGGACTGGGGTAGGTTGATTTTGTTATACCGGTATATCGTTATATTTAAAGCCTTGTTTGGTGGGCTTATTTTTGTTAGTTTTTTAGGGGGAATTGGGGGGGGGGGAGTTATTGTTGTTTATACTTTATAAAAGCTGTTGCGTCTGAAAAGGATAGATGCATACAAAAACTACCGTCTGATAAACATGACGATATGAAACAAACATACTTTAACAGTTTTGAAAAAGTTTTTTTTTTTTTTTGGGGGGTTTTTTTTTTGTTTGTTAAAAAAAAAAAAAAAAGAAAAAAAAAGAGAGGTTATCTCAAAGAAGTTTCGTTTGTTAAATACATAATTCTCTGCGTTCTATTGTCGAACTTAGGCTGTTGAAACACAAAGCAACCCCGTCGTCGGGCAGTAAAGACAAGGTACGTTTTGTTTTGGTTTTTGTTGTTGTTGTTTTTTAAACAAAAAAAGTGAACTACTTTTGCTGTTTTTGCCTGATTATTTTGTTTTCCTTCGTTTGCAGATGACCGCTCAGGAAAAGATGAAGAAGCGGATGCAAATGATGCTCAACAAACAGCGTAAGACATTTTTTATTGTTTTTAGCTCAAAAAAATAAAAAAATTCCAACTGAACGAGCAAATGCGACGGCAATACGCGTATGTTGCAAATAAATACGCCCAATGCTTTCGTTTAACCAATCAACGCGATGTATCATATACAAAAGTCGAAGCCAAAGCATGCAACGTGCGCCAAGCGCGGGAAAACGTGAAACACGTGGCAAGCGCGGGAAAACATGTAACCTGTGACAAGCGCGGGAAAACATGTAACCTGTGACATGGGCGGGAAACGTGTAACCTGTGGCAAGCACGGGAAAACATGTAACCTGTGCCAAGCGCGGGAAAATGAGCGCATGGCAAGTCACAGTTAGTTTGCGTTTGATTATAATAAACGGAGCCCTGGTTTTTTTTCCAAGGGGGATAAACCAGAATAGTATAGATTTTCTCTTCTTTTTGCTATGTCGAGCAATATCATATAGAAACCACGCCGAGTTTTTATAACTGAATAATATAGGGAAAATGACATTAATTCTAGTAGCTTAAGATATAGCAAAAAGGGATGCTATATTATAAAACCCGTGTTTGTTCTTCCCTTGTTGTGTGCAGTGAAAACCGACAGAAAAGAGGACAGAAGAAAACAAGAAACGAAAGAACAAGAAAGACGGGTATAAGTTTTTATAATATTGACAATTTTCACTTTCAGATTGTTGCATTTGCATTTACACAAATTGCAACTAGCCAATGGAATTCCAGTTGTAAATAATAAAAATGTTTTTTTTTTTTAAGCTCGGTAATAAATAATAAAGATAAGATGTTCTACATGACACGAGCATGGGACAAAGAAAAATTCTGAGTCCCCGACGGGAATCGAACCCATGGCCTCCCAGATACCGGTTGGACGCTCTAACCAACTGAGCTACGAGAGACTGGTTGTGAGCTGGGACATTTTACTAGGTTGATATGTGACACGCGTCCTGCATACTGCTAGGATCAGCAATGTCGAATTCATCAAGTTTTGTAGTAAATAATAAAGATGGTAAATTTTTTTTAGTAGTAAAATGGCCCAGCTCACAACGAGTCTCTCGTAGCTCAGTTGGTTAGAGCGCCCAACCGGTATCTGGGAGGCCATGGGTTCGATTCCCGTCGGGGACTCAGAATTCCAGTTGTACCACAATAGACCACGACAGGTCTTTGCTAAAATCTTGTAGAGGCAGAAAATTTTTACTTCTGTTGATTAAGAAAAGAAAACGAGAACATTCCTCGTGTTGCAAAAATATTTATAGAATCAATCGTAAAAGTCTGGGAGCACTTGAAAGTGCTGTCATTAGCTGTGACATGATTCACCACTACCGTATTCACTCGAATAACCGCCGCGGCACTTATTAAATTTCTCGCGCTTTAAGAGGGTCCTGCTCTTAGGATCGCCTGTACATATGCAAGATAAATAAAATCGATTTTCTCAAACTTTGACAGGATAAAGGCTTTTACTAACTTGTTTCAAAAATGTATCTCTGAGATTGTTTCGATTTTAATTTTTTTCGTCGAGACGACTCTTCGGATTTGGCCGCTCGAAGCGCCAAATTCGGCTCTAAATTACCACTTTTTTCGAAGGCGAGCATAATAAAATATGATCCGTAGCAGCAAAGGCTGGTACATAGTATTAAAATATCATCTTTCAACAGTTATTTAACACTCTTAGATCCGAATAAAATTTAAATCTGAATTTTTATCAAAATTTTAAAATTATACGCTTCGGCCATGTTGCATCACGCTTAAATTTAGGTCAACTTCGTGAGCCAAAAAGCCAATCTGGTACATGGATAAGGCTGTCAAAACTATTTTTGTGAATAAAGGTATCACTTCATCTTCGAATTTATTCAAAAACTAGCCTGGGTAAATAAAACGGAAAAAATCGAGAGCGGCTTGAAAACTTGACACTTGAGCTAATTACTTGACATTTTGACCTTTCATGTTGCGATTGTTATCGCACAGATTGATCTAGAAAGTTCGACTTCGGGTCTTATTCCCCGTCAAATAGTATTTTTAGTCTCCCAAATAACCGAGCGAAATTATTTTTTATATTTTACAGTAAAAATAAGCCTCAAATGAACATTCTTAGCACGTTTATTTTGAGTTACAAATTCTGCAAATTACATCTGGCGGTTTGGCGAGGTCCGACAATGCACGCAATGAAAATATCAGTTTATTAATCACCACCGAGATAAATCTTCCTTAAAAATCGAAGAATAGATAGTAAACTAAATTAATTACACGTTTTCCTACCTTTATCGAGCCTATTTTATACCTGCCAACTCTCACGCCTTGGGCGTGAGTCTCACGCTTGCGAGTTGAAAACTTCGATCTCACGCCAACTCACGCTTACGAACCAATTTCTCACGCCTAGTCGAAAAATCTGAGTTTTTAAAACCACAAACGACACACTTTCCAAAAAATGTAAACTCAAACCAATGTGAGAAACAAAAACTCCATGTAAAATGAGTAAATGACGATATTTTCCCCGAAATCTCAGAGTTTTGACAAAAAAAAAAGCATTGGGAACGAGGACGTGTTTAGCAAAACACGTACACGCACTGGGTCGGAATATGTTCGGAACGTCTTCCGAATACTTCGGACGTCTTCGGAAAACTTCGGACATTGTCGTATCGTTTTCGGAAATCCTGGCACTCTCAGGATAAAAATCTCACGCTTTTGACCCAGAAAAAGTTGGCAGGTATACTATTTTGACGAGAAGTGGTAACGTAAATGCGTCCATTCTACAAATTCATAAACTGTCGGCGAATGTTCTCAAGTTACATATTAACCACAGACACAGGGTACCCAAGCACCCCTTGAAGACTGGGGAGGTGGGGGACGGGTTTTGTACAATGTGTAAATAAAAACGACTCAAAAAAAAGAAAACGCTAAATTTAAAGGCTATAAAGCAAGTTATAGTGGAAATTTTGCTTTAACAATGAAAAAACTCTTTGCTTTCGGTCACTTTTCTTGTCCCCAGTTCTTTATTTTGAAAAGGTGCGACACAGGATAATATTTATAATGATAATCATCTTGAGTTTAGTTTTCCTTTTTTCTTTCAGGTGGAAAGAAAAAAGGACACAGGATAATATTTATAATGATAATCATCTTTAGTTTAGTTTTCCTTTTTTCTTTCCACCTGACACGATTGTGTTATCTTTGCCTTCAATAAATTAATTCGCATCTTGGGCAAATAGATACCTAACAAACTGTAGGAAAAATACCTCCGTAAATGCATTTTTTCCATTTAACATGATAGATATCCTGAAATCAAGGAAGCATGTTTGTCCTCTTGTAATTTCAAACACGCATTTCTTTGTCTTGTCTTTTGAAGGCAGAAACTGATTATTCTTACTTTCATTAACATCAGAAGCACAACCTTTTTGAGTACTGGAAATGTTTCATGCTTCGTTCAATAAAAGATTTTTTTCGCCTTACACACAGAGGCCTGGGGACAAGTCAGTTTTACATTCACTTACAACAGTCACAAGCGAGGGCAAGCTCACTTAAAACAGCAATGTACTCTGCTTTACGCTTGGAATTAAATCCCTCTGTAGAAATGTCAAAATAAATGCACATTGTATTGAGCATTGCAATACTGAGTTGCTTCAGCCGCTTTTCCCTGTACATGGCACAAATATCAAGGTTGTCATACACGATTGGTTAGCAACTGCACTTGTTCAAGTATAGCTTGCCGTGTGTCGTCCATCATCTGCTCTTCTTCTGCTGCTCTGATGTCTTCTTCCAGAAGATCCAGCTGACCATGACGCAATTTCGCCGCCATTCTTGAGAAAAACCCCTGTATTTGCTGCGCGCTTGAGGTAGTCATCACTCTTAAAACGCTTCGTGCCATCCATTTTTCTTGCAAGTCGCATGTCGCGTGCTACGACGTTGGGATCCTGTTTTTGGCCTGTTGCTTGCCCAAGGTTAAATTTTTCTTCTACGTATTTCTTCTGGGCGTCGTTGAAACGAGTAGCCTCTTTAGTTGTCTTTAAGGTCCAGCCTTCGGGTAACGGGCTTGCACTTTCAAAGGTGTGGCCTTGATCAGGGGTTGCCGACACTGCCTCACTCGTTCCGTCAGCTAAAAGGGCGTGGTACTTTTTCATTGCAATGTCATAAAGTGTTTCTTTTTCAGCTACCATCTTACAATGTCCAAACAGAAGGTGTTTTTCTACACTTGAGTGTCGCTGATACATCTTTACGCAACCTTCATTGGGGCACCCAAGGAGTACGCACGAGGACTCGTCTTTCTCGACTGCTGGTTGCTCATCATCATTTTCCCGCACTTTAATTGACTTTTCTTGAGAAACACTTACAAAGTCTCCAGACGAAAATTGTCCAACAAAAGAACAATTTTGCAAGTAATTTGGAACTGCAAGAAACAGACATATCGTCGTAAAGGATACCATACAACAGTGGGAATACATGCGTCTAATTTGAGTTACTGAGTCAAGTGAACCAGTGATTTTTTAATATAATCACGATGGAAAAAGTGCGAGCGCCGTTGAAAGTTGTATGTTGACAAACTTTTTCAAACTCAGGATTCATTATAGAAAATAAGGTTAAGGTAAAGTCTGTGTCCGAGCCAAGTGGCCCGTAAATACCCGGAGCTTATCCCGGTTTCTGTTACATTAAGCGACTAGGAGTATTGCTACTCCCCCTGGATGGAATGCTAGTCCATTGCGGGGTTACCCCCAGCAGTAAATTTGCTGTTACCCATTTATACACCTGGGTGGAGAGATGTACCTTGTGGAGAGAGCACAACGCAGCACTCCTGCCAGGGCTCGAACCCGAGCCGTTCGACTCAGAGGCGAGCGCGCTAACCATTAGGCCACTGCGCCTCTCAGTTAAAGAAAATACTCTCTAAATATTAATTTACTTTCTCCAACTGACCTGAAATCTCGTTTCTGAGATGATATAAGGCATGCATGTTAATTACTTTATATCTTGCAACAATCAATCAATCATTTACCGGTACTGAGTTAGGCAAAAAGTGCTGATAAATGGGTTTAAACTCAGGAACTAGATCAGCTATTAAAAATGTTGTCATTCAGCCAGGAATTTGAAAGTTTTCAGAGTTATCAGAGTTCCCCAAACACCTTGTTGTGAATATTACAGCGTAACCATATGTTAGATAACTATTCTAGCCATCGGAATTTAATAACAAATAGAAACCGTTTCTTTTGGGCATTACAAGAATAAAAAAATAAAACACCAAAAATCTTGAATTACTGGTACGCCGTGCAAGCTATACGTACCTTCAATTTGGCTTTAATCGATTAGTCTCCCATGTCCGACTTCAAACGCTCTCCAGACAGTTACTCCTTGCTCGCTATACTGAAAGTTATTCAGGCAACTTACTTTGATATACTACAGCTTTTTTCCATTCAAAGTCACACCCCCACCCAACAGACCCGCTTCGCAGGATGTTTTAAAAAATTCTGTCATTTCTGGATACGAGATAAAAAGCGGGAAATTTAGTGTTAATGAGATCCCGCTACGACCAGCGTGACAATCCAGACAACGTACTTTATGTAACCTACGTAGTTTTGGGGTGCGCATTTGGAAAACGCTCGTTTTCTAAATGCGCATTCAAAAACTTCATAGGCCCGTTCTACGCGGGCTACTGTACAGACAACTGTAAAACACCAAATGCGTAAAGATTTTCTGAATTTTTACCAGCCTCGTTTCCAGTGCCTCTCTCTTTTTCCTCCCTTGGGAACAGGGTTGATTGTTTTTTTTTTCTTGCGTGACGATCATGCAGAATGTGTGACAAAACGTTTTGTACGGGGAGGCTCCGCCCCGAGGTCCAACCCCTTACCCTTTTATAGACCATTTTGACAGAAAAGACACCCCTTTCGTATACCTTTTACTGAAAAAAGGTACCCTTTTAATATACCTAAAAGACATGGCATAGGCCTGAAACAGGAAGTCTGGATGTCATTTTTATGCAGCGTTTCATAAATTTAAATGATTCAGCCTTAAGGTGCGTCTGTTCGAAATAATTTAATTGAAGGCCCTTTTAAAAACCTTAATGACCGATATCCCTACCCTTTCATATGCCTACACTTGTGAAATCCCTACCCTTTTATATACCTGAAGCTTGAAAAAGGTACCCCTTTCGGGCGGAGCCTCCCCGTATAGGCCATTATAGGGAGTGCCCCCCCCCCCCTTCCCGGGCTGGATCCGCACGCTCCTCCAACAACAAGTGTGGCAAAACCACATGAAGCCATTGATCGTGAATTAAAGCACAATTCTACTATTTTTCCAGCTAGGTATTTCGCAACCCAAAGTGTGCACAACACAGTTGGAAGTTAATTTTAAAAACAAGACAACAACAGCAGTTTTCCAAGGGCAATATCGTTTGTTCCCACAAACACGTGTACCGCAATATCGGGAAATTTGATACCAGGAAGTAGCGAACCGCTGTCACACATCCGGGTGACAAGAAAATATGTAACTTGCAAACGAACGCTTTGTACAAGCAACGGCAGCAACCGTGCTACCATTTCTCGTCAAAATACGCTCGATTGAGGTAAGAAAACATGTTATTTAATTAGTGTACTATCCATTCTTCGAGTTTTACGAAAGATTTTTATCGGTTGTGATTTATAAACTGATATTTTCGTTGCGTGCATTGTCCGATGTCGCCAAACGGCGAGGTAATTCAAAATAAACTTGTGCTAAAGATTCTCATTTGAGGCTTGATTTTGACTCTGAAACATAATAAATGAATTCTCTCGGCTATTTGGAAGAATAAAAAAACTATTTGACGGGGGATAAGACCCAAAGTCGAACTTTTCTAGATCAATGCGTTCGATAACAATCGCAACATGAAAGGTCAAACCGCCAAGTAATTAGCTCAAGTGTCATGTTTTCAAGCCGCTCTCGATTTTTTCCGTTTTATTTACCTAATCTAGTTTTTGGATTAAATCGAAGATGAAGTGATACCTTCATTCAGAAAAATAGTTTTGACAGCCTAATCCATGTACCAGATTGACTTTTTGGCTCACGAAGTTGACCTAAATTTGAGCGTGATGCATCATGGCCGAAGCGTATAATTTTGAAAATTTGATAAAAATTCAGATTTAAATTTTATTCGGATCTGAGAGCGTCAAATAACTGTTGAAAGATGATATTTTAATACTATGTACCAGCCTTTGCTGCTACGGGTCATATTTTATTATGCTCGCCTTCGAAAAAAGTGGTAATTTAGAGCCGAATTTGGCGCTTCGAGCGGCCAAATCCGAAGAGTCGTCTCGACGAAAAAAATAAAAATCGAAACAATCTCAAAGATACATTTTTGAAACAAGTTAGTAAAAGCCTTTATCTTGACAAAGTTTGAGAAAATCGATTTTATTTATCTTGCATATGTACAGGCGTTTCTAAGAGCAGGACCCTCTTAAATGCGGCGCTTATTTAAAAATTGGACGCGGCAAAGAAGTCTTTTCTTTTAATTGAACGGTATAAGTTGGGCTTGTTGTGCCGGCAAAGTTCGCGGCCTTCACAACAGAACTAAGAATTACAAGAATTCTGGACAGAGTACTTAATGGGGGAGCAGTGAAATATAATCACTTTGAACTGAAGAACATCGCTTTTAATGAAAAGAAATTTCCAGTGCTGTTTTAAAGTTGCTTTTGTATTGTTTGTTTCTTTTTAGTTATAAAGAATTTCTCGAACAAGCGCCTTATTCGGGGGCGGTGCTTATTAACTTTTTGTCTAAAGTGCGGTGCTTATTTGAGGGCGGCGCTTATTCGAGTAAATACGGTATACTCTAAATTCAAACATTTTTGTGTTTTTTTGGCCTGGAGTTGGAAAATAAATGTGTTCTAATTTTTCTTTATTAATCGGGCGGGGCCTGGGCCCGATTCATAATCTGCACGGAATTTTTTTTTTTTTTTTTTTGTCGGTAAATCGATCCAGACCCACGCGGCCCAGCCGGCTCTTCTGTCACGGTCACGAAAGATTTAATATTAATAGCGATCAGCCGATCACTCGCGTTTAACATGAACACTCTGCTCTCTGAAATGTATAATTTTGTTTCATTCCATATTTTACAAGAAGAGAGGGCTGAATATAACAAAGGCACGTAGCGAAAACAAAGACCGCTTGGACATGTCCAAGCTATTTAAAACTACCACTACGTCAGACCCATGTCACGCGATCTCTCGCTTGTAGCTATAAATAATCATTCACCTATTTTCTGTTTGAATACTCTGCGCTCTGTTTGTGTGAAATACATGTATTTATTGTTGTGTTACTCAAGCGTTTGGCTCGAAGCGAGTACAAGTCGTACAATTTACCCGGAACGTGTTAAATATTGCAAAACGACGACTTCTTTTCTGGATATCCCAATTTTTGTTTTGAGTTTACGGTATTTTGAGAATCGAAACGTTATCTAAACGTAAGTTGCAAGCTCAGCAAGAATGCGTCAAAGCACGGGATACACGTCATCGCGCCAGGGGAATTACCAAAAGCTTGTCGGAAGACGCTAAACGGAGAAACACAATAGGGTTTTCCGATTTAGCGGAAAATTCACTTAAACGGAACACATTTTTCCGCCTATTGAAAATCGTATTGAATTCACTTAGTTAGCCCATTAAAAATACACATTAATCTACATGGTTATTTTCTTTGTTTGACTATCTCTCAGGAAAGTAGGATTCTACCGTAGTCTAAGGATGTCAAAAGTTATTCTAGAAGGTTGGAATTTAGTTAAACATTTTTTTTCGACCATACCGAAAATTTGCAAACAGCGTTTCAGCAGTCTTCCCTTCATTGGATTGATATAAAAGTTATTACTTTAGGATTGAAGATTGATGCTGTGTATTTTTTTACTCACTAAATCGATATTACCGTAATAACGGTTAACAGAAAACTCGAAATCAGGAAATCTCAAATTTTGCGCGATCCACGTTTCACTATAGAGAGCTATTACCAATGCAATAAAATATGGCGCATTGCCAATAAAATATGTAAGAATTAGAAACAAAATACAGTTTTTTTTTTATTTCGAATAAAATGCACAAAAATATTTCCAACCATTAACCCGACCATGCTACGCCACTCGCGGCCACTTTTCTCAACAGCCTGCATAATAATACTTATCATTTCTTCAATAGGTGTGTAACATTTTAAGCTTGTAACTTTTTTCTTCCGTGTGTTGTCCACTTCTCGAAGGCAGTGTAATATCACCATGCAGTGCAGCTCTCAAAACAAATATTGCTCTCTCTATATGTCTGAAGGTAGTCAGTCCGCATGATATGGCCACAGTTTCGAAAGAAAAAAAGCGAAACACGAGGCAAGATAGAAAACAATATATGTGTGATGTTCACATGATGTATGTCTGTAAGGTGCGACAAAAAAGGTGATATGCGACGTTTACCCGTGCAAATGAAACGAGAACACTTTTTCACAAGTGTTTGACAATATAACAACAGATACCGCCTCATTTTTAAACTCCTATCTTTCTATTTATTTGGTTGCAAAACCGTAGAGAAGCGTGAAGTTCCACAATCGGCAACTGTTTGGATAGAAAATAAATCGTGAAATAGTTATGCTGCGAAAAATTACCGTCTTCGTGCACGTTTGGGGGTTTACTTTGGTGTACGAACTTGTAAAATGTTTCTTTGTGTTTGAAGTTATTGGCTTGGTCGTTCTTTGTTTTACGTCACTTTTCACGCCGAGGATAAGCCAATTAAAACATCAGTCAGGGGGGGAAGCAACTTCCCATACATTCTCTTATATGAAATCTGAGCGATGCTCTCACAACTTGCAAAGCAATCATCGGGGCGGTAGTCAGCGGATGTCTCTAAGGCGCATGAGCAATTCCTTTCTTTGTGAACTTGCCAAAACAATAACAACATGGGACCAGTGAGAGAGTTCGATTTTTTATATATGTAGTAATAAAAAAGACTTTCTAAGTTTTGTCTTTAAAGCAGCGAAAATTTCTCCGGAAAGGTTCTTGGTGTCAATATGTAGTGTTTGTTATGAAATAAAACCATCACGGGAATGGTAATGAAAACGTGGCGACTGATCACCGGATGAATATTCCTGCGCTAGTCGGAGCTATTGTTCTTGCTCTATTGTTTCGAAGTTGTTTGTTGACTTGGTCTTTCTTTGTTTTACTTCATTTACAATCCCCATGTGGGCCAGTTGACAATCGTGGTACAAACATTTGCATTTCAGCACTGAAAAGTAGTACGGCATCACAAAATACTGCGTTCTTAAAACTACACGACGATGACGAAATTTTCGGATTTAAACAGCTGCTTTTAGATTTTTAGTTAAGAGAATTGAACCCCTTTATAATAAGTGATTCCACGACATAGCAGCTTCCATTTCGCGGGAAAAGATTGCCTGTTGCATCATCGTCCAAAACCGCTGACTGCATTGTGAGTTGATCGCTTTGCAAGTTGTGAGAGCATCGCTACTCGGTCCCAGACCTCGTTTCTTCCCCCCCCCCCCTGGTCTCAGTAAATATTATACTGCTGTTTTCCAGAGTGGAGTTATATCGAGAGCCCTCTATATATTTTTCTGGGAAAAACTGTAAAATGTAAACATTGTCTCTTGATTTTCAAGCGGATTGAAAAGAACAGATAGTTTGCATTCAAACACAAGTCATTGTATTTACTTCAAGGTTTGCTAATTTAATCTACTTGTAAGCAATGAATAACAACTGGAATTACATTATGCAAATTGAAACAAACGGCACTTTGCATCTAATTAGCCATAACAGGCGGAAAAACTCGTTCCATTTCCGTTTAATCGGAAAACCCTAATGGGATAGCCTTAGGGCCGAATCGCACTAGCGGACAAATTTTGTAACAAATGGTAGATTTCATCATTAATGAGTCACTTGTTGCAGATCACAAGTGCGATTACGTTTTTCGAGACCTACAACTTGTCCAACATTTTAGGAAAACAAAGAAGCAGCTGTCTTATGATTGGTCCGCGTTGCACGCGCGATACATTTTGTCAAACAATTGCAAAAACAAGTGCGTACGACCATAGTTAGTACGACTTGTTGGACAATGGCAAATTTTGTCAAAACGGACAAATCATCAAAGGGGCCGAAGTCCTGCCTCGAGGCAGGACATTTCATGACAAGTCGCATTCCCATGCCCTCGTAATGCCAGATAACAATACGTTGTTGATTGGCTATTGTATTTGACTCTTATGAAGAAAGTCCAAGTTCTGCAAAATTTAGCTGCCAAAATTGTGCTCGATATGCCAAGGCATTCATCTGCTACCGAGGCGCTCCAACAGCTTGGCTGGGATAATTTAATGGAAAGAAGAAGACTTCATAGATTAATTTTGTTTTTTAAGGCATTAAATGGCTTGATTGACTGGGATTTTAATTTTTATAGCTTTAAAGACATTCATAATTATAATACTCGTGGACGAAATGACATTTGTAGGCCCAAGTCATGTCGCTCCTGGGGCCAGAACCGTTTTATTAATCAAGCTGCTCACGAATGGAACATTTTACCCGACAAAGCAAAAAGCGCATTTGACATTTTAACTTTTAAAAGACATATTAGAAGTATTTGATAAGTTTTTTAATTTCTTATATTCATTTTTTAAAATTTAACTTTTTCATCTTCTATTTTTAATATTCACTTTTTAACCATTTTTATCATATTTGTTATTTATTTTATGCAGGGCCCCACTGAAAACCACCTTTTTGTGACGTGGGCTCCCTGCTAAAATATCTTTATTATTATTATTATTATTTGGCCCAAACTGGACCTAATAACAACACGCACACCAAAATTTTTGCGATAGTATGCACCGTGATGTGGCTCTCACTATCATAATTCAGTCGCAAAATCTTTCCGCGATAGGCAAGGCATGTTTATAAGCGAAGTATTTGCCCAATGTAAGAATGAGAAAAGAAAAAGTTATCTTGAGACGACTCATTATTCCACTGCATGAGAACACGCGTGCTCTAAATGCAAATTTTTTTAGAATTTTTTTTACCGCGTGGTACTGCATATTAAATGTTTGCCCAAGACGGCCGTGCTGAGAAATGTACAGGGATGCCAGAAGCACGTGCAAAGCTATTGTACTAATAATTTCACCTTTTGTTCTCTTCAAGATGTCTCTGACTTGTCGCGACAATTTTGTTTTTGTCAAAAATGTCATGACATTTAAAACTTGTCCGCTTGTGCGATTCGGCCCTTAGTCTACTCTTTATTTTGGCGTGATTTGGCTTTCTTTTAAATGAACTGGTTTGGGTTTATTTTATTGAACATTCGGAACAAAATAAATATTTGCATGCGTAAGCAAGCATTTTTCCGGCTAGGCATGTGTTTTTAAAAAGCAAAAGATGACGTGGTAAAGGAAATTCATGTCCCGTTCACGCAGTGACTAACGCAAACACGACTTGCGTGTTTCTCAAGTGACTGCTTTTCTAAGATTTTACTGTGCGGCGCCGTGCCTTTAAGCCAAAGCACTAAAAGAGGTCAGGTGGTCAAACATTACCCGCACGATTATAAACTGCTTGCAGTTCTTGTTTTTTAAGGAACGCGAGGATGATTTACGGGAGATGCAGCGAAAATGGCGTGAACGGTAAGTGCCGAAGATTTCCGAAGAGTTTCCGGTTGTTACTGACCAATCAGATAGTAGCACGAACATTCTATTCGCGGGCTCATCATTTCTCGGAAAGAGAGTATTTTAATTTCGACACAAGGGAAGTTGATTGTATTAAATACAGGAAATATTTTGTCTTTTGCAGGGACAGGGAAAGAGACAGATATGATAGAAGTCGGTCGTCTTCTCCACGAGGTAAATATTAAACAGTGTCATAACCGTGCTTTCATTTGAATGGTTACACTTACTCACTAGGATTTTATTCAAGAATAATAATTTTATTCAAGAAAATAATCTACCACAAGTATTTCAGTGGACAATCAATCGCGAGAATGAGCTCGTTCAAGGCCCTTATTTAGTCTCCCAACAATTGGGTAGCCTGTGGAATGTCTCAGTGCCCTGTGGCCTCACACATATGTACTTTCTATTTACAGGAAGACAAAGAAGTCTATCGCGATCCCCGCCGCGGCGGTAAGTTTTTTTTTCATACGGACCCGTTAGTCTCCATCGTTGGAGACTTTTATTAGTAAGGTCGTCTCTCAATGCTTATAGCGTTGTGTGACGTTTCTAGTGTTGAGTTCCGTAACAGAGTACAGTCAACTCTCTCTAAGAACAACTGTCCGTCTTAGAGAAGTTTAGTTACAGTAAAATGACTGAAAAACGGCAGGGACGGGACTAACACCAGGTGTCCGTCTTAGAGAGGTGTCCATCTCATAGGGGTGTCCGTTAAGAGAGAGTTGACTGTATATTCTCAGAACGAAAACAAATATAGAAACTGTCATTTGTCAAGTACTGTTCTACAAAATCAAATCATTATTGTTGGGTTTCCTACATGCAAGCCTTGCGTTTTTAAGTTTGTCCATATTGTAATCCATTTCCATCCTCGCCATCGTTTGTCAGCCTCGCTTCCTAATGGCTTCCTGTCATTTGTCGAGTACTGTTCTACAAAATGAAACTATTATTGTTGGGTTTCCTACATGCAAGCCTCGCATTTTTAAGTTTCTCCATATTGTGATCCATTTCCGGTCCATCCTCACTATGGTGAGTCATCCTCACTTCCTAATGCGTTCATTTCATTTGTCAAATATTGTTCTACAACGTCAAACCACTATTGTTGGGCTTCCTACATGCAAGCCTTGCGTTTTTAAGTTTGTCCATAGTATAATCCATTTCCATCCTCGTCATCGTTAGTCATCCTCGTTTCCTAATGGGCTCCTGTCATTTGCCTAGTACCGTTCTACAAAATAAAACTGTTTTGGGGTTTTCCATAATTAAGATACGTCAAATTTATTCAAACTATATTGTATATTTATTGTTCAGACGACACAGAAGCAGGTCCCGCTCAAGATCACCAGTTGAGCCTCAGAAAAGTAAGTTTCCTTTTCAAGCCTTTATGATCAACTTGAAGATTCTCTTACTATTTTCATGCATTTTTCATAATTCCCCCTCGAGAGAATTTGGGTCAACCTGTTTTCACGAAGATGATCGGGTGCATCGTCAGGGACGGGAGGGGGGTGCGTCGATTTATCTTCCTAAATTAATTTATGCACGCCTATTGGTCAAGAGCTTTGGTCTATAGAGTGTGTTCATGGCGGCCATGTTGAAGGAGTGAAACAAAAGAATGATTTTCCTTTGGGAAAAAAATTCATTTTTATGCAAATATCTTTTATTGTTTCACTCCTCCAACATGGCTGCCACGAACACAATCTGTAAGAGTTTAGTAGAAACTCAGGCGTGTTCTACTGGAAATCCGCGAATCTGATTGGTTCTCCTATAGTTTTCTATTTACCTACTAGAAGATGGTTTTCCATGTCCTATAAGAAAATAATGCACGCTTGAGGTCTATAAAAGCTGCTAGTGGATGCCCGAGCCGTCAGGCGAGGGCATTCAGCTGCTTTTCTAGACCTCAAAAGTGCATTATTTTCCTACAGGACACAGGAAAACCATCTTCTAGTGGGTTTAGAATATAGCATTAAAAAGAGCACAGAACTTACAAGACTCGCGGCCGCTCACGGCATTTTACAAACGCACGCAACATTGGTAAAAGTGAAAGTTTAGTTTATTCTTTTCTTTGGCGGCTTCTTTATAAATAATCCAAGATACCATTCCATTCATATTTCCTCATATTTCCTTTTTCCAACTACCAAAAGATTCTCACAAAGCCGCTTTTAAGGGACAATTTTTCTTAATCTTCGGCTTAAAAATACATAAAATTGTAGGTTTTGGACTGCAATCCTTAGAGATTCTAAACAGTTCGATTTCTCGCCCTCGTTTTTTATGAGCAAATAGTCAACTCAGCTGCGCGTCATTGACTATTCGCTCTAGGAAACCCGGGTTTCTCTTGTCCCTGGTCTAGTTTTTATCTGTGTTTTTGCAGCTGGTTTTTTTTTCTTTCAGGTTTTGTTACTTATTTTGTTTATTATTATGTTTAGTTCCAATTGTAGATATTGATAAACAAACCTTGGGAGAAGAAGTTGTAGAGTATGTTTATCCAGTCAAAGATAACAACTGATGTCAAAAAGATGTCACTTCGCTGAATGAAGTCTGTGATTGACTGTCAAGGGAACCTCGTTTCCATGAAGATACACTCCGTAAACGAGGTTCGAACGAGGTTGCTGGAAACAATAACAAAACCCGAATTCCACTGCATTCTGGACAAGTAAAGCACGGGATAACGAAAAGGAAACATTTATTCCTAGTTTTATGGGAATTTTGGTGTTTATTTGTGCGTAATTCTAAAGATATGTCCAGGATTGAACGCTAATGAGATTCACGTTCCTCGTGACAGGCATCACAAAGTGTCCTCATTTATTAAAGTTCACCAAAACACTCCAAAATCTGTCAATAATGAAGTAATACCAAATAACACAGTCAAACATGAAGTAGTCGTTAAACAATACTAGCGTTCAATCCTGGACATAAGTGTGAATGTCAATTTATCTTGTTTACCTTTGCTTTCCGTTTACTGGACTCTCTTATTAGTTGGACTCACTAATTAGTTAAAAAAAATTGTCCTGTTTAAAGTACTCAACCAATCAGACCAAACATGCTTTTTTGTTTTTGTTTGTTTGTTTGTTTTCAAAACAAGAACAACCAAAGCTAATCCGGCATTACTTGTTTCTTCTAACGCTTGACATCCGTTATGTTTTTTTTTCCCGCACTTGACGCCCGTTACACGTTTTCCCGCGCTTGGCACCCGTTACATCGACGTTTTCCCGCGCTTGGCACCCGTTACATCGACGTTTTCCTGCGCTTGACGCCCGTTACATGTTTTTTCCGCGCTTGGCACCAGTAGTTGTTTTCCCGCGCTTCACACCCGTTACATCGATGTTTTCCCGCGCTTGCCGACGTTTCACGTTTTCCTTCAAACAGCGATTGGTCACCGTTATTTGTGTTTGTTGTGATTGGTCAGTACAGTTTCTTTGCGTTGTTTCACGACCGAAAGGCGTACTGCAAGAAAAGACGATGTCCAATTGTCCAAATAAGATTATGTAGTATAAAAACATTAAAACAACAACATCTTTTATTTACTCACGGTAAAAATTAAAGCTTCTACAGCTTATAGGGTCGTGTAGAAACTGTTTCGTGAAAAGATTCAAAGCATAACTATACCGTCGCCCAGTCGTGGATGCTGTTTATGAATACGCAACTAGTCAAAAAGGCTTCCTGGCAAAAGTTTTTAAGCATGGACTAAGTAAACAACCCATGGTTAAGGTATTATCTTTGTTAAAAAAATTGTAGTTTTAAAAAAACTTAACACATTGACACTTTGACTATCTTGTCTGATTTATACTATCCATTTCTTTCAATGCTTCTCAGAGAAATGTTTGATACATCAAGAAGATACAAATAAATTTACACTTTCGACGGACAAATAAAGAAGTTTTTTCCTTAATGAAGCTTCAAATGTCTGATGGTAGGCTGTTCCAGGCGTTCGCCGGGTTAGTTAAAGCAGCGCGAACAACGGCGAGTAATGGAAAAGAGCCCCTATTTTTTCCACTCCCTGTTCTTCGCGCTAATCTTGTTTTGCGCTGCTCTCCAACTGACCGAACGCGTGGAACAGGCTAGTCTCGGCTATGCTCTAACAGAGCCCGGGTGACTTACTTTACCCTTTGGGCGACTTGTATAACTTTGTAGTCTCTCTACTAGTCTCCTTCGCAGCCGCTCATGATTTTGCCAAGCAAATGACGTCGACCCAGATAACTGCTACGTTAATCCTCAACTTTCCAGCTAGTAAGATCAGTGCCCCGTCGCGCAACAAGTAGAGCACGCATTCTTCTCGGACGCGCCTATGTACAGCCGCTCTATGCTACTACTAGGTAGCCGAGTGGTGTACGCTGCCGGCAGCGGATTCAGTGGAGGTCACAAGACAAAGAACCTCGATATATAACGAAGGGCCAGGGGACTGACAAAATACATTCGCTTGAACGAGGTTTCATTATATCGGGGTCCTTTTCAATATATTTTAATATAATTGGGACGAGGAATATCGTTCGTTTTACCGAGGACTTCGTTATATAGAGTATATGAAAGAAACCCCGGGTAAATCAATATAGCGCCATATCAGAGGGTGGTAAGGGGCCACAGAATCTCATTTCCCAGCCCAAATTTTGCCCAACCTTCCCCAGCCTATTGTGGGAGGCGCTGTGCCCTGATGGTTAGCGCGCCGGACTCCGGAGCGAGCGTTAAGTGAGCGTTCCGGGCTCGAGCCACTGTGTTGTGTTCTTGGGCAAGACATTTTTCTCTCTCATAGTGCCCGGCTCACTCCACCCAGGTGTATAAATGGGTACCGGCGAAATAATGCTGGGGGGCTCCCTGCGATGGACTAGCATCCCATCCAGGGGGGAGTAGAAATACTCCTAGCTGCTTAATGCTAAGGAAACCGGGATAAGCTCCGGCAGTATGCGCCACTTTGGCTCGAAGCTGACCTTTTTTTTCCCCAGCCTTTTGTTTTCCCGATTTTCCAAAAATCCCTGTCCCGGTTCCATTGTTTGTTTATTATTTTTTGTGATTTCCAATCCCAGGGACCCAAATCCATTTTTCCCAAAGAAAATTTGACCAAATTACGAAACGTCGTACTTTGCAAATCCCCCGTATTTTATAATATAAAACAATAAAATGTAAATGTTGTTTTTAGTGCTCATGCACTTAGCTTCGAGATAGCTAGTTTACAGGCATGCCACTGAAACAGAGGAAACAAACTCGAGACTACCGAATCAAAATCCAGCTAGTTTGAACTACGCTTTGGTAGATTGTGCTAGCATAATTTTTGGCATAATTGGAGCTAAAAAGCATAATTTGTGAAACGAGCACTGCCACGGCATAATTAGCTATTTTAGCACTTTTTGGAGCATAAATTCATAAAATTTAGTAAATATGGTGTACTTTTTCCAGAAATAAATGAAATTTAGGTAGTTGGTTCTTGCAATGCGTGTTTTAGCTATACAATTGTGATTGTTAAGTCGTTGGAGGCATTTTGCAAACGGTTCAGAGCCGGCGAGCAGCTAATTTGGACAGCTGACGGCCGTGACAAACTGCCATAAAACACAAATAAATTTACAACAACAGTTTATTTGAAAAACATCATAATTTGGTGTCGTTATTGCGCGCCTCTATGTACAGAATCTACGTCATTTTGTGAGCATAATTTCGGAAATCAGGAGCATAATTTGGGAATTCTGGCATAATTTTTGCATAATTTGGCAACATTTTGAGCACTGCTAGTAGCATAATATGCCACTTTTTAATTTTAGGAGCACAATCTACCAAAGCCTAGTGTGAACCGGGGACCTCCGAATTACAACACCAGCGCCCAAAACCACTCGGCCACGCTTGCCTCCTAAAGAAACTGTTGTGCTGTCGGCCCCTGGCTGCTGCCTCGCTCCAAAGAACCCGGGGGGGGGAGGGGGGACTCCATATGAAAGGGACGAGGATGCTCGTCGTCTTGCTTAGGGGGATATATTTCGGGCTTTAGGTCTCGCTAATAATGGCGGGCCATTCTCTTTTCTGAATTTTGGCATCTTTTAGGGGTCTAAAATAGCTTGAGCCACGCCCAGATCAGTCTCTTTTAGGGGTTATTTTCAAAATTTCCGACGATAATCCCCGTCCCTTTCCTTCCTTTCATATGGTAGTCCCCCCCCCCCCCCCCCCCGCCACACGGCCAAAGAATTAGTATCCAGCAACAGGCAATTTGTGTAGGTTACACAACATAATAATCTTGCACTCGAAACACCGCTGAATTCCTGTTCGAGAAAGGAAATTTTTTTTTCTGCGTTTCTCAGTGG
The DNA here is from genome assembly GCF_052425735.1 of Oculina patagonica. Lineage (NCBI taxonomy): Eukaryota > Metazoa > Cnidaria > Anthozoa > Scleractinia > Oculinidae > Oculina > Oculina patagonica. The sequence goes on from NC_135768.1 coordinate 2,956,376, forward strand.
TGGTTATGTAACCTTAAAAGTTTTTATTTATTCGATCTGTCAGGGTCGAGAAAACGCTTCGAAGCAGACAACTTGCCAACAGTCCTGTGGCTTTTGAGATGAAGACTTCAGAAATAACGATACGAGTCTCACGTTGGAAGGCATTTTGCTTGAGAAACGACATCTCCTGGCCGACGTATGCTCTCATTTGTCTGTTCGGTTTGGGTTCGTGGGTAGCGGTCAACGGTTTGTGGGTTGAATTGCCAGTTTTAGTGAAATCTGCTCCCGAGAAGTGGAATCTTCCGTCGTATCTCGCGGTTATTTTCCAGCTAGCTAATGTCGGCCCTGCGATGTACGCGCTGGGGAATCACTTTGCGCCTCGCACAATCCAGGAAAAATCAGCGATTCCTTTCATCGTTACAGTTGGCTCCGTGGCTTGTGCCTTACTTGCATTTTACTGGGACGAAACAAGCTATATCGGCGGTGAAAAGCACAGTACAGTTCTTTTTGTCCTGTCCTTTTTCTTGGCCATAGTCGATTGTACATCTTCTGTGGTCTTTCTAACATTCATGTCTACATTTCCTTCGTCCTACATGAGTGCTTTATTTGTAGGAGAAACATGCAGCGGATTATTACCTGCGTTTGTTGCCTTGGGCCAGGGAATAAACAGTAAAAGTGTAAACTGCAGCACAAATGCTACTAATACCTCTTCTGGAAATCAAGTTGCAAAAGATGATGATGGATTAAGGTTTTCCCCTGAGGGATTTTTCTTTTTTCTGTTTGCTATAATGGTTGTTTGTGGGCTGGCGTTTTTGGCATTAAATTGTCTACCAGTGGCTAAACGGCAACATGTAAGAGAAAACCGCAGAGCTACTACTGCAGACGACAGTGACAGTGTCACACAACCACTCTTTGATGAATCTGCAAATACTGATCATTCCGCATCAACAAGTAGCAGTACTCCTCAAGATATTTACATGAAGAACACATCAAATATCAGTCGGATCTTCTCCCGGTGTGATCGGTACATAATCTATTTGCTGTGTATCCAAGCATGGATAAACTGCCTTTCCAATGGTGTGCTACCATCAATACAAGCATATGCCAGTGAACCTTATGGAGATAAAACATATCATTTAGGTAAACAATTGATTTCATGTCTTCCAGGGCCTTTTCTTCGGATGCCTCGACATTCTCGTCCCCAGAGCCGCTTGTCTTCCTTGGCCGGCTGAGCCTGGGGCACAAGGAACAAGTGGCCCTGGGGACACTTGATTTAGTTGGTTAGATCTTTAACAAAGAAAAAGTTAAATTTGGCAAATCAAATCAACCATTTTAAAATCCCTTTGTTGTAAGGGATTTTACTACAATTGATTTGATTGGCTAGATTTAAATTCTCTTTGTTAAAAATCTAGCCAATTAAATCATGTGTCCCCAGAGCCACTTGTTTCTTGTGCCCCAGGCTCAGCTGGCTAAGAGGGACAAGCCGCTCTGGAGACAAGAATGATGCCTTGACTAAGCTGTTTTAGAGGTTAGCTAGTTAAGGAGTAGCACAAAAAGAATACGGATAAGTATGAAAAACGGCACATGAAAAAAACTTGAGGGATTTTGGTCAAGAAGGTATCCAACAACCCACCTCCTATTTTTCACTTGCCAAATTTTATGCAACTCTCAAACTTTAAAATGGCATTTTGAGGGCTTCTTCAATATAAAAAAATCATAAAAAAATAATGTAGCAAGGAAAGAAAAATCTAAGACACCGTTTCTTAGATCAAATTCCACATAAAAGTTTAGGCTCTCACCTTTATGTGTTCTCAAATAAACTTAATATTGTACAACATCATAATTGCAAACAAAATGCAGACGTTGCTTATTACCTTCTATGATCAAAACAAAATCCAAAATTACAACCTTTCTTCAATAACGTTTTAGAAAATATATACCTTATTGTGGTAACCATATGATGGTTTGCACACAATTTCATTTGGAACAAAAACGCAAATTTTCCTTCCATGATACCTTAAGAGGCTGAACTAAAGAAATGTAGATGTGTGGTTCCGCCACTACAGGGAACATTACAGGCAAATATTTTAGGTACTTTCCTCAGAAGTGGGCAATTATTTAAGGGATAGCTCAACCTCGTTTCCAGGGTCTCTCCCCTTCTCACACTTTGGGGGGCGGGGAGAGAGAGACCCTGGGAACGAGGTTGGGGATGGCTGTTATTGTTATAAAACTTGCAATAGTCTAACTTTTGTATTGATACCTGTCAATCAAATTAAACCCACAGTTGCAACACTATCCAACATCGCAAGTGCTTTAACTTGTTTTATTGCACTATGGTTTCCAAGCTCTTCATCCAAGCTGGTCACAATCTTAGCAAGTGTGTACACAGTTCTAAGTAGTTATGTTCTTGTTCTCGCATCAATGAGCCCGACTCCGCCTCTGTATGGTTCAGTACTTGGAAGTTTCATAATAGTAAGTATAGAAAAGAAAAACTGTTTTATGTGCAAAATAGAAAAAATACTATTGTAGTTATCACATGGCAAAGAGGCTTGATAACACTTATTTTGGTTGTACTTAGTTAACTTTAGGTAGTTAATGGTTTGAACCCAGGAGTATCAGTAGGTAGTATAGTGTGATCGCCCGGGTAAGAGTAGCTCTGAGTAGAACTCTTGTTGGTGACTGACCTTTCGACAACCTGAGCAAAAGTCATCAGAGTCAAGTGAAAGTTAACTTTAGGTATAGGTTAAGTCTGCATCTGAGCCTAGTGGCCCATCAGGCTGGAGCTTATCCTAGTTTCTGTAGCATGAAGTGACTAGGAGTATTTCTACTCCCCCTAGATGGAATGCTAGTCCATTGCAGGGTCACCCCCAGCTTAACCCAGGGGGGGGGGGACTCGGGGTTTCAAGTGACGGGGGTGATCGAAGGATTTTTTTGGGTATGAAATTTTAGATTTCGAAATTTTTTGGGGTAGGAAAATTTGGCAAGTATTGTTTTTTTTAATTACGTAGGGATTTTTTTGGGTATTTAACACAATATGAAGATTCGTGGTAGTGCCTTGGCTGTGTAGTTCTGTGAATAAAGTACAAGCAATCGTGTTTTGCTGTTGATTTTTTAGGGGTTAATTTTTGATCTAGAGAATTTTTTTAGTTATGTTGAAAGCCCAAGGGATATTTTGGGTCTTAATTTTTGCCCCCATTCGATCATCCCCATCACTGAAAATCCTGAGTACCCCCCACCCCCACCCCCTGGGCAGCATTATTTATCCAGTACCCATTAATACTTGGGAGGCGGGGTGGCGTAATGGTTAGCACACTTCACTCTGAGTCAAACGGCCCGGGTTCAAGGCCTGGCTGGGGCGCTGCGTTGTGTTCTTGGGCAAGACACTTTACTCTCACAGTGCCTCTCTCCACCCAGGTGTATAAATGGGTACCGGCGAATTTACTGCTGGGGGGTAACCCTGCAATGGACCAGCATCCCATCCAGGGGGGAGTAGCAATACTCCTAGTTGCTTAATGCTACAGAAACCAGGATAAGCTCCGGCTGTATGGGCCTCTTGGCCCAGACACAGACTTTGCTTTTTACCCATTTATACACCTGAGTGAAGAGAGGCACTATGAGAGTAGAATGCCTTGCCCAAGAACGCAACTTTATTTATGTCTACAAATTGAAATTTCTCTTTATTTTCTGATTGCAGATTGCTGTTAGTGTTATTAGTAGCATTATTCTCAGCTACACTAAACTAACAATCTCGACCATGATGTGTGATCATGGTAAACAGGCATTGTTTTGGTGTGGAATCTCCATACAGACTGGTTCATGTATTGGAGCACTAGTTATGTTTCCACTTGTAAACATTTTGAAGCTGTTCCATCAAGGGAAAAGCTAGCTGTTAGGGCAAATTAGTTTATTACAGCCAAACTTCTGTTAGCCTCCCACACAGTTGTTTTATAAATTAGGGCGATTGTGCTTCAGATTGCCCCTTATGCTGGATTTCCACTAATGCATATTTTTTTTTACGTGCATTATATTTATGTGCATGAAAAATTTTTGAGACAAATGAATGACTTGTGTAAACGTGTACGCAAGTCGTTCATACATTCTCTAATTTTTATCATGCACGTAAACCCCAGGGGGGTACTTGCAGTATACATGACGGGGGGGGTCCGACGGAGCTACATATTGCAAACCCAAAAAAATACATGAGCCTGAAATTTTACACCCCAAAAAATACCTAACATCAGAATTTTCTACCCCAAAAAGTACAAGATCTAGCACTTCAATACTGATTTATTCAATAAAACAGACTTAAAGATCTAAAAAAATATATGACAGATCTCTCGACCCAAAAAAATACCGAGGGTGTGAATTTTCAACCCAAAAAAATACGTCGGACCTCCCCGTCATGCATACTGCAAGTACCCTCCCCTGGGACGTAAACGCGCGTAAAAAAAATAGGCGTCAGTGGAAACCCACCAATACAGTAGCAGATCCAGCCTTTAGATAACTGGCTGCCCGTGCGCAAGCGTATAATTTTTAAGATTTTACTTTTAACTTTTAAAGTTTTAAATGATTTAGCACCCAGTTACTTGGCGGAACTTATTAATATTCATCGACCGATTAGGTGTCTTCGTTCAAACAATGATCACCTGCGACTGCAGAGACCAGCCTTTAAGACCAATAATTACGGTGGGTGCGCTTTTTCATCTTGCGCGCCAACATTGTGGAACAGTCTCCCGCTTGATGTGAGAAGTGCTCCATCGGTTGACACTTTTAAAACTAAGCTTAAAACGTTTTTATTCAATAATGATCTTTAGTATTTTTTCTTTCTTTTCTTTTTTAATGAATTTTAGTATTTTATATGAATTTTAGTATTTTTAATGAACTTTAGATTTTAAGAATTTAGTATTTTTATCCTATTGTAATTTTTAATATTTTTACTTGTAAGGGCATTGAGATTTTTAATGTAATGCACTAGAAATAAATTATTATTATTATTATTATTATTATATTATTATTTAGATATGGGGGGCCTGATCATCCAGATCCTGCAATAAGAGGAGGGCCTGCTCTCAAAAATAATTTTTCTTGGACCCACAGGCCTAGAACTCCACTGCCCTAAAAAAAACTGTGTGGACCAGCCCTCCCCCCCTAAAATAATGACCAGTTCCAAAACAAAAGACACATTGATAACAGCAGATAAGTTGTTTCTTAGTTGGTGTGAAGGCCTCTTGTGTTTTTTAAAGAGGGGGGGACTTATATGAGCAGGGGGCATGATTAGGAACATTAAGTACTGAAAGAGTCACTTTGCATCTTGAAGGAAGTTGTATTAGTATTGCAAGTAGTGTTGGTAGCTGTGTTGTATTTTAGGTGGTGTAACTGTATTTATACTGAAATGTAAGTAGAAGTATAATAATTATTATGGTAGTTAGAGTAAAGTACTAACTTCCCCAGATTCTTTTTCTTGTTCTTTTTCTTCTACAAGTGACAGCAGTTTCTCCTGCTCAAAATACGACCCTTTGTCGCTTGCGGCTAGATCTTCGGCTAAATCTTTAACAAATACTTTCATCTTTTTTCGTTTCGGCGCTTTCTTCGCACTTGCAAACGGACACGAACTTTTCCTTTTTTTCTTTGAAGACATGGCCGAGTTAATCTCAACGAAAGCTTTAAAAACACTCGAATAACTTGTCGCTCGCTCATATACGTGTGATCTTCTTGTGATTGTGATATTAATAATAACAGCATGCACGCCGGGCTTCTGTCACGTGACTTTTAATGTGAATTAAATAATTGTGACAGGCTGTTGACAGCAATCAATTAGATTCAATTAATGCAAAAATTCGTTTTTTCTTCATAACTTTCTTTAGAATCAATCTTTTTCCAAATTTTTCTTTTAAATGAAAGGCCACGACGAGACCTATTTGAAAATACTGAAACATATTTTTCTTCAAAATGATGAATTTTGGGGTACACTGATACCTTAATCGATGATGATGATGATGATAAAAGAACTTATTGGCCGTTTTTATACTAGAGACGAGTTACCCGTCTAGACGAGCTTCGGCAAAAATTTTGTTGTTCGTCTGGTTATGCGTCTCTAGTATAAAGACAGGCACAAGACGCGTTACGCGTCTAGACGAGCATCCTTTCGTTATCCGTCTTTCAAGACGCATTTCGAAAAGTAGCTTGTCTAGACGGGTAACTCGTCTTGTGCCCGTCTTTATACTAGAGACGCATAACCAGACGAGCAACAAAATTTTTGCCAAAGCTCATCTAGACGGGTAACTTGTCTCTAGTATAAAAACGGCCATTTATACACAATAAAATAACAACATAGCTGATGTGGTCGTGTCTAGAATTAAAACTATTTACATGATAAAATATTAACATATGCAAGATAATATTTAAAGCTATAAATTGGATTAAAAGCTACTTGCAATATTAACGGATTACAATATATTTTAGTAATTAATTAGTGTAAATTTGTCGATCAGTTTTGTAACAAGTGCCAGCAAATTTAATAAAAAACCTTGAAAGGGAGTGTCACATTTCAAACTTCCACTTTCTGATCACATATTGTTTAATTATGTTTTGTTAGTGTCTTGAAGGTCAATTACCGGTAATATAAAATAATAAACAATTATTAAACTCGGTTTTACAAAATATTGCGATTTGTCAGTGTCTCGGAGATCAATTATTTGCCTTAGCCTTCGGCCTTGGCAAAAAATGGATCTGCTCACCAAAATCACTTTATTTTAGTGTATTTAGCATTACTGTGCTAATTGAGGACACTGTAAATAAATAAACAAATATTGCAAATCGAACATAAACTTGTTTAAAACCCAACTGGTAGGAGGCTGATCAGTTGGCTATTTACAAAGCGTGGAGCAGTTGAATTCAGGACGACCGAACACAAATCCATCTAGTCGCAGGGAGGAGTTTTTTGAACCTGTGACCTCTGTATTACAAGTCCAGCGCCCTTACCACTAGGCCAAGCTGCCTCCTAAAATTATGATAAATTATGCCACTGACAAATCATGATAACTTGCTCAACCTCGTCCAATAATTGATAATTATTTTTTATTTATTGACCTCCAAGACACTAGCAAAACATTAATTAAACAATATGTAATATGGTAACTGTGTTTAAAGTTACCAGTAATTAGTTTATCATGTGTCTTTGAGTTCTGGTGGTGAGCAGTGCTTCACAATCACAAGTATCGTGTACATTGCAACCCAGCCTTGTGATCAGAACAGACAATTTTTTAGCTGGAAACAAGTCCGTCTACCCACTCTAAATATCCAAATTACTGTTAGGTATTTATTTGATTAAGCTCCCAACCTCGAATAAGCGCCCACTCTGTAGGTAGGAAAAGTTAATAAGCGCCCAGCCTCATAACCCTGAAGTGCACAAAAGGAGTATGACTATTATTGAAATTGCGATTGAAATTGACTTAGTAGTACTGAGAGACTTCCCCGCGAAGACTGAATTTTCTTAGTATTTTACAAAAACTTTCAATAAACAGTTACAGCAAGGCGTCCAAAAGTGTGACCACCTTAAATAAATTTACATTCTTTCGTGCAACCACCATCTAATCAGAAGCCAAGGACAGGTTCTAGTTGACTTCTGATTGGATTAAATCTGCACTGAAGAATGTGAATAAATTAAAAGTGGTCACACTTTTGGGCGCCTTGCTGTAAAGTTACATCTTCACATTTTATTGTTATTCATTGTTTTGTTGCAAAATAAACTAACTACCGGTACTCCCCAAAAATGGTGAAAATTTAAATAGCGCCCAGCTTTGAATAAGTGCCCACTCTCAAGCTCCAAAAATTTATTAAGTGCCCGGGGCGCTTAATCGAATAAAATATGTTAAGTTTAAAAAGAGTTACACAACATGAGAGGCAATGTAGCAAATCTTTATTTACTGCTTCAAGAATTGTACACCACCACAATCGAAACAAATTATTTTCAAAACATGTTTTCGTTCTAAAATTTGACCTTATTTACAACAAGTATCAATACAATTATTCAGTGCTTTTCAATCTTGAACAATACCCACAACCTTGTCCAAATTTTGCAAATAATTTGCCACATAAAACTGTTCATAACATTTGTTTCAAGACTGTAAGCTTCCAACAACTAACCGTGGGAGAGTATAGATATTTTCTGGAACACATTATGACCAAGTAAAGTGTAAAACCGGATAAAGAAAAAAAGCATTACAGAGTCAAATAGACTTTATCAGCCTCTCTTGTGCATGTTAATGGTATTTAAAAGCTTTTTGTACGGTATTAAAGACCTGAAAAATACATTACACTACCTAAATTGTAAAATTATTGAAATTTCCTTTAATGATTAAACTAGAGTCCATTGTAAGCTTTTTGTTGTGACTCTTGCTTTAAAATACTCTTTAGAGCTGAAAAAAGACAAGAAAACATAAGGTAAATAATGAATCCCCTATTTCTAGCATATAACCTTTGAATAACAGATTCGAGGTAGCAAAAGAAACATGACTTAGGGGGGAGGGGAAGGGATAGATTTTTTTCTGTAACAACACACCAAGAGCAAATGTTTGTACATTTAGCAGCGTGCAAAGAAGTGCATGTCTGATAGCCCAGGGCTAGTGAATTTTGCAGTCGAGCTAGTGGATTTTATTCTTCACTTGCGCGATGGGCGAGTGACACTTTATGGGGAACATTTTTTCATGCTTATGAGGATTTTTGGGCTGGTGAAAAGTTATGACCTTCGGGTTAGTGCATCCTGGCTTCAGCTTACCCAAACAGCAGGGAAAGTTCTATTTCTTTGCACTCTGTTTTAATAGTTAAACTTAAAATCAGTAAAAACAAAACAGTCAACACAAAAATAAAAGTCAATATTTTTGAGTACTCCAAATAAACATAAAAACAAGACATGCTTGTATCTGAGAACAAGCCATAACCTACCATCTTTATCACTATCTGATAGGCCACCTCTTGGAAATTCAACATCAAAAGTGATATAAAGATCTCCTTTAACGTGATTGTTTTCATAGTTCGGCATTCCTTCCTCTTTCTTTTTTATGCGAGCTCCTGGCCATGTGATTTTTTCCCGCACTACATGCACCTATCGATGCAACACAAGTCAGTGTTTATGCAGCTAAAGGGCACTTCAATGATCCCCGACAAGCAATGTGTGGTTCCGGGAAATATCCATACCCACCCCCCTCACGGAAGGGATTTTTCCTAACACTCCCCCCCAACCCTCCAAAAATTCCACTTAAGGTTCATACATTTCCTTAAAGTTTATGGCCATTGAGACCCCCTCCCCCACCCCCAGGAATTTCCAAATCCCTTCTGTGGGGGGAGTATGGTCATTTTCTTGAACCACATAATTGAAACTTGTAGTGTCTGTCCATTTGTTTTCCTTTATGCCATTGTAGTAAACAAGATAACGTCTATGCTTGTATGCTCCTCAACAGGCTTGAATGCTGGGAGTAACCTGCAATGTACTACAATCTTGGACAGAACTAATTGAAACAACTGAATTTCACTCATTTTTCGCAAATGCCCTGACCTGCAAGCAGTTAAAAATATTTTTTCCCCCTCTCCCCCTACTCAATTTTGTTTCATGGGGTTTGCAGCTCGCCAGGCTTTGTTTTCACAACACAACAGCATTAACAACATTGAAATAAGGGTGGAGGGTGTTGAAAAACTGAACTGTGGTACTTAATTAGTGGAAATCTGCCCAAGTGTTTCAACAGTTTTGTCCAAGATTGTTACATCTCATCCAGGGGGACAAGCAATACTCCTCACTGCTTCATGTTACACAATCAATATTTACCTTATTATAGTTACTACCGGGTATTTTCTTGAGACTTCTTGAGACTAATTTTTGGTTATTTTTTTCTATTACAAAAAAAATCTTGAAACGAAAGACCCATGAAAAAGTCAGTGCGGTATAATAAATTATGATACATTTCAAGTACATGTATCCCAGGGGGGGGGGGTACTCCGGCTTGTAAATGACGGGGATGATCGAATGGAGGCAAAACTCAGGACCCAAAAAAATCCAGGCTAAGTCTTCCGACATTACCCAAAAAAATCCCTGGACCAAAAATAACCCCCAAAAAATCCCTTGTCAAATTAACAATAAAATGGCAGCAGGGGCAATAATATAACACAAAGAAAATCATAAAAAAATTAAACACTCGTGTTTGTTTATTCATCACACTATAAATACACCAAGACCGCGCCAAGGCACTTTAGTTCGTTTTTAATACCCAAAAAAATCCCCTATTTATATCAAGTCACCCAAAAAAATCCTTCGATCATCCCCATCATTTACAAGCCAGAGTACCCCCCCCCCCCCCTGGGACATGTATAAAGTTCGTACTAGCACAACTTCTAACCTTGTGACCATCTAAATGATCTATATCCATTTCAAATCCATTTAAGGCATCGATTAAAGCTACAGTCACATTTGTATAAAGATCATCTCCTCTCCTTTGAAATCTCTCATGCCTAGTAAAGCAAAGGGAAACAAAAAGATTAGAACTCAAGTATGGCACAGGCAGTGGAGATGGATAGGTCATGTTCTACAAATGCAGTAAAGGAAAAAACAGTACTCATAAGCATTGCCGCGGCAGCAAAAACCATATAATATCCAACACTACAGTACCGTTTTTCTCTAATGATGAACTTCAAATCTCCCGGCTCACCGTCGATGTGAGGTTCGCCTGTAAAAAAGGGAAATATAAAAAATTTGGTCAACGGAAGTATAGTTGGAATAAACTTTTTTTAAAGTTCCATGTCTAACAAGTTTTGATTCATCTCCATTTCTCTGTTTTCTGAGAGGTCTGCATATTAGATGATTGAAAACTGCGAAAAGTATTAACCAGTGAGTAGAGTTTACATGTTACTGAAAAGTGAAATAATATCACACATGTATTTCCATACCCTCTGCAATAAATGGATATTCCTGCCCGTCTCTCATTCCAGGCTCCACTTCAACCTCTAAAAGTTTCTCCTTGGTGACATAAGAGACAGCGGGACACTCGTCACAGATGTCAACAGGTGACATTTGAAATCTGCCTGGACCCAGTTGTGTCGTTCTCATTTCTTGCCGGCAGTTGCACTTCCTTGTTCCAGGAACGTTCTCAGCCACTGGCTTGATACGTAGCACCTGTGGACAGGAGCCAAAAGACATATCTGAGCAAGAGTTGTACTCTTCCAGGCATGTCGCTCAAACAGAGGAAACAAATATTTATTATAAAGTCATGGTTAAAAATCCCAGCTGGCAGGAGGCAAACCAAAGTGTTATCGAGGAATTAAGTGGAGGGGGACAGGGGGATCTGAACCTTCCACCTCCCGTGTCTTTTACTCCTGCTTCCCGTATTTTTTACTCCCACCTCCAGCCCCTTTCTGCAGCCATTCTCTCCTCTTGGTCCCATATCTATTTCACCCGGTTCCCGCCACCTTAGGAATCCCGCTTCCTGCCTTCTCTTCTTCCGCTTCCTCCCCCTTTTCTCCCAGTCTTCCACTCTGTCCCCCTCCATAGTTAAATTAAGTCGGCAGAGGACTTGCCTGAACCCTTGCCCATTGGACAAGGGACTGCAAGGAAGATTGATTTCCCAGTACGTTGCTCTTCTAGCAAGTTGGAGCCATATTGTGCTTCCCGAAAGGGCCCTCCTCAGTGGCCTCATGTACTTCATGTGTCAAGATAAAAAGGCCTAAAGCTCACCTCTATAAAATTGCCATTGTAAAGTTCTTCCAATGTGACTTCTAAGTCCATTTGTATATCACTGCCACGAGGAACCTCGCGTTGATGTGAATGCTGTGCTCCTTCAAAATGAAATCCAAACCCTCCAAAGAAACTATAAAGTGAACAATTTTGAGTAAATCATTAATATTTGTTTTCACTAGATGTTGATATCAATGATAATGTTAGGCAAGTAAAGCAATTTGTGAGAAAGATACGACCGTAGAACTCACTTAAAAGAGGTTGGTCGCTTAATAGGTGTTTGATCACTTGTTTGGCTGTAATCCCTCAAGCAGACATACACACTCTCGCATATTTCAAATTTTCCATATTAAGTTACTAACTTCCTCATCGTATGTCAAATAAAAGTAATCATTGGTTTTTGGAATTTAAGGAATGTTGTCCATGAGGCAGGTTCAAAATCCATTTTAGTTATTAAATATACTCCTCTGTAGGATTTTTTAGTCATAAACAACTGCCATTTTTGAACGGGTATACAAGTATACCTAATTGAAGGAACGCTGATCATGCATAAACCATGTCAGAACGATAAAATATGGGTCGCATCAGTCAATGGTATTCTGGGAAGATAGCCTTGGTAAGTTTGTTAATATTCTTTTTATTGATAATCAAGATATTTGCTTTTGTTAGAGTCTTACGAGCATGATTTATGCAACCTGTCTTATTATCATGTTTATTCTGTGAAAGACGAAGATTATTTTTTCCGATTTCCCAGTAAACATTTGGGTCGCATCGGTCATGGTTTATGCTTTTCAACGATTCTTCAATCAGGTATATCCCTGAACTTTAGACATAGAAAGGGCTGTAGTAATACAAAACGGCACTGAACATTGTTAACTCTTTGTTCAAACAGAAAAGTACTAAACCAACGTACAGTGGTATCCTGATTGGTAAAAAAAATCGGGCAGTTTGAGAAATCCGGGATAAAACTATTCTGTTCAACTCAAGATAACATGAGATTTAAATAATTAAGGGTTTGAGAAATTGTGATTTTGCTGTATCTACAGTACACATTGTACCTTGAAAATGGATCACCGCCAAAGGGATCGCCGTGGTTCATGTTTTTTAGTCCATCCTCTCCATGTCTGTCATAGACCTTTCTTTTCTCGTCATCAGCTAACACCTTAAGGAAGAATAGTAACACATTATAATTAGAAAATTCAAAAATGAGCCCCTTGAAAAAAAACCTGCTTAAAAAAATGGCATGCCAAGGAGATGATTAAATGATGATTAAATGAAGTTTCTTACTTAGTTACTTTTCTAGCCACAGATAGTTGCCTCTTGCGCTCACACTTTTCTTAGGCCATCCCAATAAAATGTTTCGTTTCCCATTGCATGACCGACCCATGTTTTTTCGAAATGCAATCCTCCAAGTTAAGACCATTTTAGTCGCCATGGCAACTAAAATTTTGGAGCTGGAGACTAAAATTGAGAAGAAAGATTGAAAGCATGAGCTTAATATAGCGACTAAATTTTTCACTGGCGACCAAAATTGAGCAGTCTTAAACTTGGAGGGTTGAAATGTTAAAAAAAAATTCTAGACAAACTATCTTCATAATTTGTCTGCCAAGACGAATTACCGGTATGAAGATAGTTGGTCTGGACCGATAATCTGTCTGTTTGCCCGTATTTATACACAGACGAATTATAGCACAAACTAAAAAATGCTCGCCTAATTAAAATGCAAGTTCGTCCGGACGGATCATCCGTCTCTAGTATAAATCGGGCCATTGACTGAAACAAAATCTTTCGGTTCTGCATCTCCTGGCTTCTTAAACGAACACAGGCCCCTTAAAGTGTTTATTCTTTTTTTTTTTTGCCCGACCGACCAACCCACCATCACAAGAGAGGGGGCGATGGGAAATGAAACTTATCATTGGGATGACCTTATCCACTATTACAGTTAAGTCAATCTGAACAATTTCCTTTGTCACAAATTTGAAATAAATTACGCTAGTCTTGGCCATGGAAAAATGGACCCACTTTTTCGACATCAAACTCAATTTTTGTTGCTGAAAAACTTCTCAATGGAATAACCTCCGGTTGATAAAACCTATCAATTAGGACTAAATGAGAGTGAACGCTGAGCTGGGAAAACTGTAAATTTCACTGTCCTTGCATTCTGATACTTTTAGACAAGACAGCCACAACAAAATATCAATCAGCCAAATAAAGAATTTACAATATGCCACCTGTAGGAGTTGTATCAGTGGAAAAAGGAAGACTAAAATATGACAATAAAATCTGGAACTTCATTTCTTTACAATGTTAAAACACATGGTAACACCTTTGAAAATTCAATGCTTTAACTTTATAAAAAAATGGTGCAACTTTAATAAGCTTTTGAGAGCTGTATTTACATGGGATTATAACGCCTAGAATGAACCAATCACAGAGAGACACCTTGACCTATTTACATAATACACAAAACTGAACTGAGTTTTCATATAGACATATTTATAAAACTGACAAACTTCAAGAAAAGAAAAATAAATTTGCCACCGCTTTAAAATTAGAAAGCACAAAGTTAATGATTATTGATTCGGCGTGTCTGTAACTTGCACAAATGTGCAAGAGTTCGAACGGACGGAAGAACCAGAAACCGGACAAAACTGCATATTTCGTATCTCACGCAATTGTGCGAAACATATGTTCAGTCAAATGTTTCCGTCTAGAGAAATACTTTAAGTCGGCGTCTTTTAGCTCTCGGTCGTGAGTGAAATTTATTTTCCTGGAGTTAGATTTAGTTGTAGTGGAAAACATAAGCTTATACCAGCGTGCATACAAAGTAGCTTAGCATAGCTTTCCAATTTCCGAATAATAAAAAAAATTACGTGAACTTAATGTAAAACTAGTACAATGCAAGGAGTGGATATTTGGATATTTGCTAGGATTTAATCTTGGTTTTACTGAGTACTGCAGTTATTTTAAGCTGGAAGCTCTTTATAGAACATGCCAAGCTTAAACCTTGCTAATTATTCATCATTCATTTTGAATTTCAAGGCAGGTCTGCCGGTAGCTCGTCTGCCCAATGCATTAACTTAAAATTGTTTATGATAAACAAACCTCATATGCAGCGCTCAAGTCTTGAAATCTTTCTTGTGCCTGAGGGTCATCTTTGTTTTTATCTGGGTGCCATTTCATTGCTAGCTTTCTGTACGCTCTCTTTATCTGATTCTTACTGGCGTCTCGAGGGACGCCTAAAATGGTGTAAAAATCCCTCCTGATAAAAATAAACAAAAATATTTTAGACGCAAGAGCTATGAATTCTAACAACTACAGAAGAGCAAGACTCGCATACCCCGCTAAAATTTGTAAACAGCAAGATAAAACCAGAGCTGAGATAAAATACACGTGTAAGTCGGCCATTTTGCCGGCAAAGCGCTTCTCTTGACAGAAGGAAACGACAAAGGATTCTGGGAACTTTACCATTCGCATATCCCAAGATCACTTGCGATCGTCTCTTCTGCAAACTTTTATTTATTTTTATTTTTTTTTTCTAGGAGCTTCTTGGGGCGAAAAAATAAAATTCTAAGTAAAGCTTAGTAAGTGTAGACGAACATAAATTTGCTTAAGGCCACCATGCCTGTGGTAACTCTCGCGATTTTGAAAAGAAAAAAACGTGATTACGGAGTAAGGCTGATGAACACGGAATTGCGAAATATGATCGGGAGATCTCCGGAATTCTTCGGAGATCATTTTATGGAACATTTTCGCTGTCGAAACAAAGAATATTTTCTTCGTTCTTAAGTCGAGCGAGGCTCCGAGTGACAGAAAGTTTGACAACATTTACACAAGTCCGTTTTATGGATGCATTTTATGAACAGTTATGAATATATGAACGCTCGCTCTATAAAAGTCCGGGCCCGGGATAAAAATAAAAAAAATCGCGCTGCCTGCTAGCTATTCATAGCACCATTTGTTGACCATTCCAGCGCCTTTGAACATGTTTAGAAGCACGTCAGTTTCAGCTAGAATTTTATACGTGTTCAAAGTCTCCAGTTGCAAAATGTTTTCTTTAATTATTAATACAACACGCAAATACCTAGATCGATTAAGAAAGACTTTTTTGCTCCGCACCCCACCCATAGTGTGGCTTATTTTTCTTATTTTTCTATTTGGACCATTAATTTTAAGTTTCCTTACCACACAATTATAAATTTTGGCTATTCAAAAATCTGTTAAAATCCGTGACATAGTCCCTTTAAATCACTAGTTCTGTTTTACTGTCTGTTTCCTTACGGCTGGCCTATGGCAACTTAGCAATTAAGAGGAAATTCGCCAGGACTTCGAGTAGTTATTGGACAAAATTATATACCAAAACTATTTCCACCTGATTGCAAGCTTTTGTGTTACTGCTTCAAATATTTTATCGAAAGAAATCTTTTCTAACAACACCACACATCGAAAACACATTTTGAAGTTCCGCTGAATTCCACTGAATCGCTTAAGACGAATTTACAAAATGGCTACACGTGAGATTTTGCCCCTACCTTGTAAACTTTGAAATTCATTTTTTCAGACTCTGATAAGAAATTGTTGTTGGTGTTATCACGGATAATTACTTACATCTTTACCTTTTATTAAGAGTAGGAAATAACGCAATAGGATTTAAATTATTCTGGAAATTGATTTTTGTCCAACTTTAATAAATATTACTCGACTTCCTAGTGGATTCCGTCTTAAGTACATAATTATAATAGTCTGTGCGATATCACAGTGCGAAAAAGTTTGAATTCGTAATACTTGATAAAAATTCAAAACGCCTTTTTCCTTGTAGTTATCCATACAATTTTAATACAGAGAAGACAATGTTTTTATTTAATAATGTTGACGCTTTTTTGTAAAAAAACACTAGGTTTCTTTATATATACAGTGCAACCCCGATATAACGATCCTCGATATAACGATGAATATGCTATGTCCCGGCAAAAGTTACAGTAAAATGCGGTATGGAGCAGAACCCCGATATAACGATCTTCGATATAACGATATTCCTGATATAACGATGTGAATTCAGCGGACCGAGCGTAGAATCTTCCCCGATATAACGATATTACAGTATCAGTACACAGTTACAATTTAAATCAGTAAAAATTATATTTAATACAATAACATAACAGTAATGTCTTGCTTGACTCCTTCTTGTGACCAAACGTATACGTCGCCGGGATTTCAAGGTCGATGCCTTTGTACCTGCGTTTTCTTGTAACTTTAATTATTTGATACTCATTACAAGTGAATTAAATAATATGCATTAAAAAATGACATTTACATTTTACCCCGATATAACGATATTTTCGGCTATTTTACGGCCATATCGTTATATCGGGAGTCTCGATATAACAATATAATTTCACTGCTCCCTTAGTATATCGTTATAACGGGGCTGCACTGTAGAAGGACTACATATAAGAGAACTCTGTAGCTTAGTCCTCGCGGTGAAAAGTCTTGTTATGGTTTTACTATCCTCTCTATTTTGAAGTCATTTTTGTTATTAATTAAGTTCCTGTCTGCAAAATAAACTTCCTGTCATAACTTTAAGTTATAAAATATTAACTTAAGGCCTTGGCACGTAAAGTGATAAATTCACACAATGTCACGATGCATTTTTTTAGTTTCTTTTTGTTAGAATCGATGAAAAATGACGAGTATTTTGCGAGGCTAACCTGTTAAATATTGTTATAAAAAATTTCAATACCATATCATGCATTCTAATAATTAGTTTGGAGCTTAAATATTTTGTTTATTATAATTTCATCCCGGATTGTGTGTGCGTAGGACGGGAGGGGAGGGGGGGGGGGAGTTGGGGTGTTCAAGAAAGCTCTCTTTTAGGGTTGGACGCACAGAAATAAAAAAGCCGTCAAACTATGTCGTCGGTCTGGATCAATGGGACAATAAATCTTTAAAGTTTTTACAGATGAAAGCATTCGAAGACAATGTATTTATTGTGATCTTCTTCTGAGGAGTTTAATCAGTCAAATTTTCCGAAGAGCATTCACGCCCTTTTAATATATAGGACTCTCCCCCGGAATTCCAACAACGATATTATATCTGTCAGGCTAGTAGGTAAATAATGGCATTATATTTCAACCACCTGTTTAACTGTGTTGCAGTTTGTCCACGGAAGATTTAAAACCTTTTCCGTCAGTTAGGTGTGCTTAGTTTTGTGAAGGAGTGCCAAAAGGAACACCCAAGGCGAAGGTAGGCGGAACATTTTATTACTAAGTATGCATTCTTGCGTTAACCAAAAGTTATTGTGTTTTATAAATAATTTGAAGTACTTAGTTGACCTTAGTTTTAAAGATATTAATTTGCACTGGAGGAAAAAACATGAAAATCTTCAAATCCTCGTTTACGGTCGATAACGTTGTCACAGGTTTATTCAAAAACAAGAAAAAAGTTTACTAGGTTTTATATTTATTAAACTGAACTTATAAAGTGGCAGGGTTAAAACAGCGCGCATGGCTCACTTTTTTTAAGAACACTCGTTACCGCTAATACAACGAGATTTCATTTCGCTTCTGACAAAACTATGGCAGAAAATATTCACATTTCGAGTGGCTGGTTTTGAGTATGTTCATCGCCCATTTTCGGCGGTAGGAATTCAATTCAACGAGAGAAGTTTATAAAGAAAAAAATAATATTGTCATAAAATTATTTATGGTATGATGCGACTTGCTTAAAATGCCGAGAGTGACAAAATAAAAATTCTGGTATGTTAATGAACTCTTGCAGCTAGAATCGAAATCATCTCGGCAGTATGCAATAAAATCGATCTTTTGTGAGAGAGCTCGGAGGGTTTCGTTGCGTAACGCGCTGCGGGGGCGACATCAAAAAACGCAAAGCAAAAAACGTAGTTCTTATTCCTGCCACTAAAATATTCTAACTATACGGAGCGGTAAAAAATCTTATGTCAAAACGTGCAAATCTTCAAAACGTCAGTAGTGCGACAAGAGTTTGAGAAAACTGTATTCGTTTTTCTTGGGTGAACAAAAGATTACAGAACGAATTTAGGCCTTGACGGATTGTGCTAGCATAATTTTTGGCATACTTGGAGCAAAAAAACATATTTTTTTAAACGAGCACTGCCACGGCATAATTAGCAAATTTTAGCACTTTTTGGAGCATAAATTTATAAAATTTAATATATATGGTGTATAAATTAAATTCAGGTAGTATGTTCTATTGACTTTGTTCTGACATGCTTAGTTACTAAGCCTCTTACAACAACAGTTTATTTGGAAAAAAAACATCATAATTTGGTGTCGTTATTGCGCGCCTCTATGTACATAATCAACGTCATTTTGTGAGCATGTTTCGGAAATCAGGAGCATAATTTGGGAATTCTAGGCATAATTTTGGCATCGAATTTGGCAAAATTTCGAGCACTGCTATTAGCATGTAATATGCCACTTTTAGAAGCACAATCCGCTAACGCCTAAAATTGCAATCATTTTTATTTCGTAAAATAAGCGAGTGAATTTATCCCGCGAATACTAAGAAAAGAACTTCAGGTTTATTTCAATTTCTCTCTCCGCAGTTTAGAAAAGAACAATTTCTACTCCTTATTTTTTCATACTTTTTTATCGGTTTCTTCGGCACACGATTCCTAATTTGCCTAAATAAACTGGAGTGCTTTTACACAAACGACACATATTTAACGGCACTGTTTAATCGGGCTACAAGTGTTTTCACCGGAACACGAATAATGAACACTTTCCCTTTATAAATCTGCAAAAAGGTGATGAAACAATACAATTTCGGCCCCGACAACACAAGATGTTTTTCGTTTCTGCTATAATGTATTTTTTCCTTAAAAACAAGTTCTTTAGACCAACTTCTATTTATTTACTCAGCAAAAATGGCTCAGCCTTTCTTTGTTATAAAATACCACTTTTAAGAACACTTAACTAAGGGTGGATTTATTTGCAACATACGCGTATAGCCGTCGCATCTGCCCGTTGGAATTTTTTATTGTTTTTAGCTCGAAAACAATACAAAATTCTAACGGGCAAATACGACGGCTATACGCGTATGTTGCAAGAAAATACGCCTTAAGTTTGAATGCAATCCTAAATTACTTTATTTTCCGGTAGCGCCTGCTTTTTCTAATAAAATTTTATCATCGCCAGAAAAGACTTCATTTTCACCCAAAACTTCAAATAAATTAAGACTTCCTGTCTCGGCAGGTGGGCAGTTGCACAAACAGATGAACGTTTGCGGTCTAGCAAGAGTTTCGGTTGGAGCATATATTTTTTTTTTACAGAAACCTAAAAACTGTAATGTATATTATAAATACTTCTTTCTTTCAAACTGGCTATAAAAAGCTCATAAGCGCAGTATGTTACATTTTGCCTCGAGGAGCCCGAAGGAGTAAAATGGATGGGATTTGCCTATCATTTTTTAAGAGTATCGAAAGAGAGGTTAAAATTTTTGACAAAGCTAAAGGTTGGACGAAAAAACGTGACTTGAATTGATTAGGCAAACTCGCCTAGATGTCACATTTTTAATGACATGGTTAAAAGAATTGCACAAGTTCATTAATAAGATAAATAGTTTCGATGTTATTTAAATTTCGATAGCCAACCACTTCTGTATGAATTCTGATTTTCAGGTGAAAGCTAAATCTTATTTCTAGAAAAATATGAGGAACTACTCAATTGAACACTGGCAGTTGTCAAAAAAATTCATTGATGTATAAAAACTGGACGAAATCCATGAAAATTGAGATCTTTCTTCGTGACAGAAGGTGTTTAACGATTTTTCTACCAACCCGCGAGACAAATATTTTGCTGTCTCAAAAATATTTTCCATAAAAATTGCTTCACTGCTGAATATTTCAAACAGAAGGGTTTGGCCTTCTGCGGCGTTTAATCAAAACCGACTTTTTCTTTAACAGCATTCATCAATCCATACGCCGTCACGAGGTGGTTTGGAACACTAACTGAATAAGAATACTAGATCTTTGTAAAATGCCTAGAATTTGGCAAAAGCAAACACCTCTGCCATCGTTAATTATGCGGAAAAGCCCAGTTTAGTCAGCCGAAGGTAAATTTCTCAAAAGGAAAAAAATGCTGAGTCCCAATTTAATCTTGATCCACATTCATTATTTTTTAAGCTGGACAAAGACGCAAAACTTTCCATTTTTGCATTAATGTTGCAAAATGTTCCTTTTACTTTACTTCTTCGTTGCGATGAAGATTGACTTAGAATTTTAGGCTTGTTTCAAAGTATTTCTTTCTAGTCAAGAACCAATATATATATATATATATATATATCACATATTCCATTGTCAGGAAGTTTCAGCCCTGAGAGCCTTTAGCAAGTGCTTTTCAATTCTGTGCACTTTTCCCTTGTTAAACTATATATTGCAAATAAGCCTTAATAAACAATATATTTTTTTGTCTCAGAGACAGAAAACAATCCAGTGAATGCTATTATTAATATTCCTTGCAAAACGAAATTAGCGGACTCGACTTAATGAACCAATTATAAATCTTTTAGCAAGGGTGAATAGTGTATTCAATTCAATATAGGTCGAAACTTCACAGATGGAAAAACCCACAAATATTTTAAGTGAACAGTTTCGTATTGTTGATAAACAACAGGTTTTCAATGCTTTTTGTTAGATTTCGTCAATAAATTTATCCAGTTCTGTTTCATCACAAAACAAGACATTTAACCTGATCGTCGAAAGAAGTGAAATTCAAAGTAAAATGACTTACGATGTTTTTGTAATTTAGACGAACAAATTCCAAACAAAAGTGAGTCGAATTAAATAAACAAAAACCACAAATGACGCATTTTTAACGCAATTTTAAATTTTACTCAACAAGCGAAGTGTACAAGTTTCGTTTTGCTTGTAAACGCAAAAAAATTAAAGGTTTTCGATTTATATTTTCGACAACCAGTTAATTTTCATCAAAACTAAAACAAACTTCTTGGACAAAACAAAGAAAATTCAAATGAAAACTTAATGTCAAATCATAAGCAAAGAGAATTTCGAGGAGAAGTCTTGCTATGAGTCACAATATTGAAAAAAAAACTTCAGTAAATGCTCAGTTTGAACAGTATAATTTTGCTCCAGAATTTAAAAACAGGAATTTTTCTTTCCGCACCAAACAGGTGTTTAATAATATATTAAAAATTATTTACTCAACAAAAAGATTCGAAACTTCGCAAATGGAAAAAACCGCAAATATTCAAATTGAACAGTTTCCTCTTGTTGATAAACAACAGGTTTTCAATGCTTTTTGGGAGATTTTGACAATTTATTAATCTAGGTTTGTTCCACGACAAAACTAACCTTTTAAAATCGATAAAAGGAAGAAGGGAAATTCTCGATCAAAGGAAAATGACATGATATTTTTGTAGTTTAGACGGCGGACTAATTCTAAACGAAAGTGACTCGAGTTAAATAACAAAAACCACAAATGACGCATTTATGATGAAATTTTAATTTTACTCAACAAGCAAAGTGCACTAATTCCGTTTTGCTTGAAAACACAAAAAATTAACGGTCCTCTTTTTTTTTAGTTTCGAGATTAACAGTTTTCTTTTTTTGTTTCGACAACCAGTTACCTGTAATTTATGTAATATAATTTTACGTCAAAACGGTAAAAAAATGTCTTGGAAAAATGAGGAAAATTCAAACGAAAACTCGTAACCAAATCGTTAGTTAAAAGAATTTCGTGAAAAAATCTTGCTCCGAGTCACAATATAAAAAAATTCGGTAAAAACAGATTTTTAACAATATAATTTTAATTTGTTCAGAACTTAAAAACAAGAATTTTTTTCCGAACCAAACCAGTGTTACGTAAACAGGTGTTTAATAATATATTAACAAATTATTTACTCAACAAAAAGATTCCAAACTTCGCAAATGGATAAAACCGCAAGTATTCAAATAGAACAGTTTCCTCTTGTTGATAAACAACAGGTTTTCAATACTTTTTGGGAGATTTTGACAATAAATTCATCTAGGTTTGTTCCACGACAAAACTAACCTTTTAAAATCGATGGAAGGAATAAGGGAAATTTTAAGTAAAATGACTTATGAATAATGTTTTTGTAGTTCAGATGGATTAATTCTATGAAATGGAACGTGACTCGAGTTAAATGAACAAAAAACCGCAAATGACACATTTATAACGGAAATTTTTTATTTTACTCAACAAGCAAAGTGCACGAATTCCGTTTTACTTGAAAACGCAATAAAAATTAACGGTCTTCCTTTCGTTAGTTCGAGATAAACAGTTTTTTTTATGTTTCGACAACAAGTAAATTTATGTAATATATTTTTCCATCAAAACTAAAACAAACTTCTTGAACAAAACAAAGAAAATTCAAACGAAAACTTATTACCAAATCGTTAGTAAAAAGAATTTTGTGGAAAAATCTTGCTCCGAGTCACAATATATAAAATTTCGGTAAAAACAGATTTTTAACAATATAATTTTGTTCAGAACTTAAAAACAAGAATTTTTTTCCGCACCAAACCAGTTTTTACGAAAACAGGTGTTTAATAATATATTAAAAATTATTTACTCAACAAAAGATTCCAAACTTCGCAAATGGAAAAAACCGCAAATATTTAAATTGAACTGTTTCCACTTGTTGACAAACAACAGGTTTTCAATACTTTTTGGGAGATTTTGACAATTAATTAATCTAGGTTTGTTCCACGACAAAACTAACCTTTTAAAAACGATGAAAGGAAGAAGGGAAATTCAAAATAAAATGGCATTATATTTTTTGTAGTTTAGACGGACAAATTCTAAACGAAAGTGACTCCAGTTCATTTGTAAATGAACAAAAACCACAAATGACGCATTTATAATGAAATTTTAATTTTACTTACCAAGCAAAGTGCACGTATTGCGTTTTGCTTGAAAAGGCAAAAAAAATTAACGGTCTTCCTTTTTTTAGTTTCGAGATAAACGTTTTTTTTTGTTTCGACAACAAGTAAATTTATGCCATAATTTTCCATCAAAACTAAAACAAACTTCTTGGACAAAACGAAGAAAATTCAAACGAAAACTTATTACCAAATCGTTAGTAAAAAGAATTTTGTGGAAAAATCTTGCTCCGAGACACAATATATAAAATTTCGGTAAAAACAGATTTTTAACAATATAATTTTGTTCAGAACTTAAAAACAAGAATTTTTTTCCGAACCAAACCAGTGTTTACGTAAACAGGTGTTTAATAATATATTGAAAATTATTTACTCAACAAAAAGATTCCAAACTTCGCAAATGGAAAAACCGCAAATATTCAAATAGAACAGTTTCCTCTTGTTGATAAACAACAGGTTTTCAACCGCTTTTGACTGAGGGGATTTCGACCATTAAATCATCTAGGTTTGTTCCACGACAGAACTAACCTTTTAAAATCGATAAAAGGAAGAAGGGAATTGGAAAATAAAATGATTTTATGGTGTTTATGGAGTTTAGACGGACTAATTCTAAACTAAATTGACTCGAGTTAAATGAACAAAAACCACAAATGACGCATTGACAATGAAATTTTAATTTTACTTACCAAGCAAAGTGCACGTATTCCGTTTTGCTTGAAAAGGCAAAAAAAAAATTAACGGTCTTCCTTTTTTTAGTTTCGAGATAAACGGTTTTCTTCTTTTGTTTCGACAACCAGTTAATTTATGTCATAATTTTCCATCAAAACTAAAACAAACTTCTTAAACAAAACGAAGAAAATTTAAACGAAAACTTATTACCAAATAGTTAGCAAATAGAATTTCGTGGAAAAATCCTGCCCCGAGTCACAATATGTAAAAGTTCGGTTAAAACAGATTTTGAACAATAGAATTTAGCTCCAGAACTTAAAAACAGGATTTTTTTTCCTTTCCACACCAAACCATTGTTTACGTAAAAAGGTGTTTTATTATTAACATTTGTTGACTCAGAAAAAAGGTTCTTGGCCTCTTTTTGGGATAAAATTTAACTTTAGGGTCACTCAACTAAGTTTCCTTCTTTTGAGTAAAGTTTTTTTCATTGGAGAAATTAGTCATGAGAGAATGACTTTCTTTTAGATCTAGCTAGCCAGCTAGCAGAAATAGTTAATTTAAGGCTTGCGGTCTAGAGTTTCAAAGAGAGCTTCGGTCAGAACATTTTGCTTTCGACGAAACCTAACATTGAATTAAAGCAACCGGTCAATATTTTTTGTTTTTGAATTTTATACCCCCATTTAAAAAGACGAAAGACGGAATAATTCAGAACAGTGCTCAATTATTAATTATGTATAACGAGGTTAATGGACTGAAAAGTAAGAACACGTTTTTCTTCGAATGGGAAACTCTCTTTATTCGTAAGCAACAAGACGTTTAGCCTGCGTTGCAAACGAACAAAACCGCGGGGTTTTTTTTTCCTCCGCAACGAAGCAACAAGATGTTCTGCATTTACGATTTTCATTGCTTTTTTGTGAACGAATTGAAACACAACGTTTTCATTTGAGGTTCAAATGACCGGGTTTCATGGCATGCAATATTTCAGAACATTTGCATAGGTCGTGGTTGTTGAAATCATAGGCGGCGGAGCAGGGGGGGTGGACCCCCCCCCCCAAAAAAAAAATGGGGGGGGGGGCCCCCCCCCTTTTTTGTGCCGAAAATTGCGGGCGCGGCGTAATTTTTTTTTTTTTTTTGTTTTAATTTTTTTTTTTTTTTTTTTTTTGAATTTTTTTTTTTAAAAAAAGAAAAAAAAAAAAGAACGTTTTCCCCCCACCAACAAAGAATTTTTTGGGCAGAAAAAAAAAAAAAAAAAAAAGAAAAAAAAAAAAAAAAAAATTCTCTCAAAATAAAAACCCCTGGGGACTCACCCCCCCCCCCCCCCCCCCCCCTCCCCAAACCCCCCCCCCCCCCCATATTTAACTTGTTTACGAAGGAAACGTCTTTAAATACTGGTATTCCACTAATATACAAGAAACAATTAAAATCGGATTCGGTAACGGATGTGAAGAACCTCTTCAATGGTTTTTGTTCTGTAAGAGTGTCTTAAAAGGGTTTCTATAATTTACAGCTAATGAAAAACTGAAGATAAGATTAACTGTGTAAACGTGTCTTGAGTTAATTACACAAACTCACAGGTGACACTATTTTTATCTTTTTTTTTTTATTAAAAAAATATAATTTAATAAATTAAAAAATAGGGGGCCCCCCCCACATCTAATCCGGATAAAGATCGAGAAACTGTTCGGAAGCTTTTCGAAAACGCTATTCAAAGTAGATTTATTTGAAAACATCGGCTTTGCCTTTTCGTGTGGACGGAAAACATTTTGAAAAGGGAACTTTTCGAAAACGCTCTTCAAAGTGGGTATTTGGAAAGCGCATTTTAAATGTATCCGTTTTGGACCAAAATAGATTCGTTTTCAATTTTATCCGGACTAGCGTAGACATGCAGAAAATATTTTATACAGCGTTTTTAAATTTCCCCGTTTTCCAACGAATTTATCCGGATTAATGTGGACGGGGCGTGAGTTCAGCCGTAATTATTTAAATTTCGATAACCAACTACTTTGTATGAATTATTTTCGGGTGGAAGCTTGTAAACCTTTTAACAAGCTAAACAGTGTTTTCAATTCAAATATATGTCGAAACTTCACAAATGGAAAAAAACACAAATATTTAAATGGGAACAGTTTATATATTGATAAACAACAGGTTTTACATTGAAAATACTGGAACCAGTATTGCGATCGGTATACAGGACATTTATGAAGTGAAACTGTTTTTTAAGCCGATCTGTTTATTACAACCTAAATTTTCGGTGACTTCACTGTTCACCTTCATCAGAGTTCAGCAAAAGTTCGTATGTGCTCGCGCTACCAATCCGTGCGCTTCTTACGGTTTTAATAAGCGCGAGGGAACGCTTTCCCAGTCGTTTACAGCGTTGCTGTCCAAAGTGGAGTGCCACGACTCCAAGAAAAGCCTCTTGTTGTAATTGCTAAATATGCCACGCTCGAGGATCTAGGCGTCTTTCGGATGGATGTTGTGTTGCTGAACTCTGATGAAGGCGAACCGCGTCAATCAAGCGGAAAAAAATCTAGACAAATGTATGAAAAATTAAAAACGTAACTGAACGCTTTCTAGCCCAAATACATCCTCCAAACTCGGCGAATAAAAACTTTTACCAAGCATCCTAACTTCACAATTCATAAGTTGTCCAGAATCCCATTTTTATTGAAGATATTTGTCGTCAGATTTCCATACAAACACTGTAATTTCTACCCGCTTTGCCTACTCGTCAAGATGGCGTCGAAGACCGTGATAAGGTCTATCAAATTCAGTATACGCGAGCGTGCACAAATCCAATAGTGCACACTGACAGCGTGAGCAAATCGCTTCGCCAGAATTTTCTTTTTACTTGCGCGAGTTTTTGGCGCGGGATTAGATCAACATTTCCACTAGTCCAGTCCCTGGACTCTCTCTTCGCGCGCCTGGGTTCAGCCCTTATAAAACGCGCGCGGAAGAGAGAGTTCAGGGACTGGACTACATTTCCACCGGAACTGGCGCGTTTTCAGGCTCAAACAGGGAAACTCCATGTTTTAAATCGAACTAGTGAAAAGGACAGACTTCAAAAAATTTTTATACAACACTCACAAATCATTTTTACTCCGTCTTGCTTGCAGGGATTCTTTTGCCAAGGAGTTCAAAATGGCGTTTGCAAAAGTGGCCCTTTGCATGGCGGGTGTGCTTGTCATGTTCAGAATGTTTTGCTACGTGGCTACAGAGCAATACAGCAAAAAAGGTCGCGAAGATTCTCAGCTGGGAATGATGCTGGAGCGACATATCTTCAAACGTATCACAGGCCCAGTAATGAACTATATCTGCCTTTTGGAGTGCGAAGCTGACATCAGATGCCAAAGCTTCAATTACGTCATTTCCGATGAGTCGTGCGAATTGAACGATCGCACCAAGGAGGCGAGGCCAGAGGATTATGTCCCAAACTCGGACAGATTTTACTTTGGACGATACCGGGGCAGAGGTAGCTAATTAACCGGGTGGGGGTCTGGTGCCCCCCCCCCCCCCTGTGTTTTTTTTTTTTTTTTTTCTCCTTTTTATTTCTCTGTAGAGGGGGAGGGGGAGGGGGGAGGGGATATTTTTTTTTTTTTTTCACAATATCTTTTCTTTTTAAAGAAAAAAAATAAAAAAAAATTTTTTTTTAAAAAAAAAAAAAAATTTTGGCTTTTTAAAAAAAACATTTATCAAGTTCCCTTCTTATCCTATTAAGAAATTTATCTTTCTCGTTAATATGAATCACTAAATTTTATTTGTGTTACAGCAATACCGTATTTACTCGAATTAGCGCCGCGGCGCTTATTAAATTTTTCGCGCCTCAAGTGCGGCGCTTATTCGAGAGCGGCGCTTATTGAGGGCGGCGCTTATTTAAAATTTGGACCCACAAAGAATCTAATCTTTTACAGTAATTGAAAATAATGTCTTTTGATTGTCAGTATTCGTCTCTTGCTCAAGAGAGAAGTGGTGCTAGCTGTACTAGCAAAGTTCGGGGACCTTCACAACATTTACAGAATTACATATTCTAAGAACTTCTGATAAACTTATGGGCAAGGCGTAAAACAATCACTTTGAACTGCAAAACATCGTTTGAGCAAAGAAATGTCCAATTTTTTTAAGAGTTGTTTGTAGCCGGATCTTGGTGTAGGATTCAGGATCAGGCAGTAGACCGGCGCTAATAAACAAACTTTCCCAAATGCAGGGCTGATCAGAAACAGCTAGGGACTGATGTTATAAATTTATTTAGGCCCAATATTTCGGTTGAACAAAACCAACCTTCATCACTTAGCATGTATTTATTTGTATGCCCACTGATGAAGGTTGGTTTTGTTCAACAAACGAAATACCGTAAAATTCCGGTTATAAGCCCTTCCCCGTTTATAAGCATTGCCCCCCGGTTATAGGCCCATCTACTTGGAAACAAAAAAATACATCCGATTATAAGCCCCCCCGGATATAAGCCCCCCTCTACTGGATGACATTACTGAACATGGCCAAATGTTGCTTTATTATGCGTTTTTAACTTAAAAACGTATTTCGATCAACACTCCCGTGGCTCTTTTCGAAACATTTTCATTCCGCTTATAAGCCCTCCCGGATATAAGCCCCTCCGTTTATAAGCCCACCCAAAACCCCTTACGAAGTTGTATAAGCCCAGGGCTTATAACCGGAATTCTACGGTATTGGGCCAAAATAAATTTATAACATCAGTCTCCAGCTGAAAACTTTGATCAGCCCTGCATTTAAAGACTTTAAAGTTTGTGTATTCTAAGAATGCTGGATAGACAACTAATGGGTGATCTCGCGGTAAAACAATCACTTTGAACTGCAAAACATCGCTTTTGATGAAAAGAAATGTCCAAGTTTGTTTAAGAGTTGCTTTCCAGTTGTAGTGCTGCTTTATAATACACATGCAAAAATTTCTGCATGCTCATTGGCTGAGAGGACGTCAATCTTGAAATTTGATTGCAGAAAAGTTGAAATTGATTGACAGGAAAGTCCGAAAGCGCGGCAAAACAAAATGGCGGCCGCTGTTGCAGCGTTTGGAGGGAGAAAAAGCATCTCGATTTCGATCGATTCAAGCAAAGTTTGGCCGATTAAACCAAAACTATAAGTATATAAACCAAATTTCTAGCAACTGGACGTTTGTGCAACACAAGAGAGGCTTCACAAAACTACTGAAAGCTACCAATAGAGGATTTTCTTATGCGACAGCTAAAGAAGACAAAGAAGGAAGATTATACAAGCCTGAATTGAAGACGCACATTTTAGCCATACCTGTATTTGAAGAGCATAAAAGCACCTGATAATGCATGACAGATAGCCTCAGAATTCCATGGCAGTATCTGGATTTACAAAGCCCGAAAACTCCGTAATGTTTGAACAACGAATCGGAAATGATGGTTAGCGACCAAACATGTCTTGTTTGTCAGTCTAATCCATTTGCAGTGAAATTTTTGTACGGTGTATCATTAATTTGGTTAGCCTTTGAAAAAATTACTTGTGCTGATTTTAATACCCCAAATTTCACTCAAAACCTTGTGATTACCTATACTAACGGTCAAGGTCTTTGGAAATTCTCGGGTGGTTCTCGGAGACCTTCGGAAGTTGTCAGTAAATTCTCGGGTGATTCTCGGAAACCTTCGGAGGTCTTCGCGTCCTCTTCGGAAGTCGTTGGTAAACTTCAAGTCAGCTTCGGAAATTTTGTAAGTCTTTTAGTAAACTTTAGAATCTTTGTAGGTTGAAGTATAAACTTCGGGAATCTTTCAAGTAAATCAGTGAGAATGCGGTAATTATTTTCTCTTTCAGTCCCCCTTGGTTCTATTCCTGAGCTTCCCGCAGAATCATGTCATGAAATCAAGGGAAGTGAAGGAGGACAGGCAGTCAGTGGTCAATACTGGTTTGATTCTATTGTACCTGAGAAGGTTGTACTTGTGGACTGCGACATGGAGACTGGAGGTATGTGAAATTACATCAGTGCCTAGATGTTAGAGTTAATTAGCTATGTTGAGGGAGGGATTTCTCCAAGAGCAGGAATAATAAGCCTACAAAAAACAACAGGATTATTACGATTGGGCAAGATTAAAACGGATTGCGAACAAAGACGTTGACTTGAAGAATATCTAATGTCACCCTTGTTTAATAAAGTCTGACTGACTAACTGGCTGATCTGACTGACTGACTGATCTGACTGACTAACTGACTGGCTGGCTGGCTGACTGACTGACTGGTTGACTGAGTGAGTGAGTGACTGACTGACTATCTGACTGACTGACTGACTCACTGACTGACTGGCTGACTAACGTAACTGTAACAGTAAATCTTGACTGTGCCTGACACTGCCGGGAGGTACTGGTCTGACTGACACTAGTGTATAGCAACTATGCTAACTGGCTGTCTGACTGACTGACTGACTGACTGACTGCTGACTGACTGACTGGCTGGCTGGATGGCTGACTGATCTGACTGACTGACTGACTGATCTGACTGACTAACTAACTGACTGTCTGACTGACTGACTGACTGACTGACTGACTTACTAACTGGGTGATCTGACTGGCTGACTGATTCTGACTGACTGATCTAACTGACTAACTGACTGACTGGCTGGCTGACTGACTGATCTGGCTGACTGACTGACTAACTGACTGACTTACTGACTATCTGACTGACTAACTGGGTGACTGACTGATTGACTGACTGACTGACTGACTGACAAACTGACTGACTGACAGACTGACCGACCGCACTGCCGCCGCGACTGACTGACTATTCCCACGACAAAATGACATATAAAGTATAAGATTTCTAGACCAGGTGTGCTCTTATCCGATTGTTCCTTTTAAAATACCAAACAATTACAAATCCATTTTTTCGCTGTCGTTTCTTCAGACGTGGACGAATGTAGCTCTTCAACCCCTGTGTGTGACGTCACTGCCACGTGTGAGAATACTATTGGTTCTTATCGCTGCTTATGCCCCAAAGCTGGATTTGCCGAAGATGGAAACGGTTGCAGTGGTGAGTGAGTAAGATCACTCTTCGTCCACTGTGCAAAATATATCTGTAAAGTTCCAAAAGTAGGGATTATGTTTTTCACAGTTGTTAGCAAAACACGGGACAGTCGGGGGAAAAGTGCGAGTTGATGACAAAACCCACCTCCAGGACACGACTGAGCCCGTGGTGTTACTCCCAGAAGTTGCTAAGCAACATGACATATTTGTTGGTGGGATTGCTTTTGGAGACTACTCATGAGCGCTCGTACTAGTTCAGGTGGGAGGGGTAATGGCCACCAGTTTTGGCAAATCTTCGTTGAAGCACTCGAAGAATTTCTGAATTATTTTATCCAATCAAAAACTAGCGCAAGCACTCACAAGTACTCCGAAAGCAATCGTGCGTACAAATATGTCATGCTGCTTAGAAATTTCTGGGACAAAAAATTGCAAAATTGGATAGAAACTTTCAAGGGGGTGTGGGCTTTTAAAGAGGGGGTTTAATTGGTGGGAGGGGGGGGGGGCTTAAAAGAGCATTTACAGTTAGTGGTCTACAGGTTATCTGTTTTGTTTTTTCCAAACTCTGAGTCATGAGTTGTTTTTCCACAGATATCGATGAATGTGAGGAAGGTTCACATGATTGTGACGTCAATGCCTATTGTAGCAATACCGTAGGATCCTACACATGCGCGTGCAAGGAAAAATATTACGGAGACGGCAAAAACTGTCACGATGATCGTAAGCTTTACATCTACCTTATTATAAAAAAAAATAACGCTTGTGTAAATTAAGGTATTAAAATTAACGGGACTTAAATTAACGCGAATCGAAGGTAAATTACTTCCCAATAAAGGACATTAACGCGAAAGAGGGGGTAACATTTCAAAATGAAGGAAATTGGCACGACGTACACAAAAAACACTTGTTTAAACAACAGGACCAAGTTTATTTGAACACTAGGCGTATAATCCGAGACGGAAACAATGTACGTGATACTAAACCCAAACGTATGGGTTACGTGAAGGAATCTGACCGCTTGCGGCCGGAGGGAAACAAAGAAAAAAAGAACTGATCGCAGGTTATAGCTTAACTAATGGTTCCATTTTACACAGCTGTCAATTATCTTAGCGGACATCTCAAGTTTTCTTTTTACGCGTACTAAACACACGTCCTTGGGTTGTGATTGGTTAATTTCAATCCATTTTGTTAATTTATTTATTTTAATGCCTCGCATAAAAACAAGACCTTTCTGGTGGGTCATTTAAATTGTAACGCTTTCTGGCCTAAAAAGGCAAAACCCGAAAGAACAACCACGCAACGTGCTATAACAACCGGGAAGTACTGGGTACCATGTCTAAAAATAACTTTAGAGGGATTACCTTTGGAATAAGGCCTGTATGGAGGATTCACTCTCTTGCCCTTATTACCCTCTCTCGATAACACATAACTTTCCGCGGAGAATGCAAAGACTAAAACATGGTAGTCATCGAAGTGGGATAATTCTGGGGCTGTCCCCCCTGTCAACGCGCGAGAACATCCACGCAACGCGCTATAACAATCGTGGAAGTACTGGGTACCATGTCTCAAAATATCTTTAGAGGGATTGCCTTTGGAACAAGGCCTGTGTGGAGGATTCACTCTCTTACCCTTTATTCTCTCTTGCTAACACGTAACTGAACTTGTGCCTTTTAATTTTTTTTTTAACTTTTAGTACTTTTTCTCACTTTATCCAGGGGGACTTGGTCCATCTGTTATTCTTGGCAGCCTCGACTACAAAAACTACACGGAGAAGCTGCTGTCTTATTTAGAACCAGTCCTCCTTAGAGCAAACAGTAGTAGGTTTGTGCGGTGTTGGCATGCCAAGACAGACGGCTCGGCTGCATCTACATTTCACACCAACTGCGATAGACAGGGACCCACAGTGACGATTATCAAATATGGTGACTTTGTATTTGGTGGATATACCGACGTGTCTTGGCAAGGTAAGGATCTATCGGATAGTTTTTTCTGGGCCCCATCTGAAAATGTAAAACTACAGTAACTGTAGTTGTTTATTGTTGTTGATATTGCTCCTGCTCCTGCTTATGTTGTTGTCGATTAAAAAGAGCGTGATTGTGGTACAATTTCTTTTGATATGCCTTACCTTTTAACCATGCAGTATTTTTTCATTCATATTTCTTCATTACAATAAAAAAAGTATAATCACAGCCCAAACCTCGCTTTGGCATAACAAACACTGGTTTTCCGCAAATTGACACGTCACGTTTACAATCTAGTTTACAATCACGTGTTACGTTTTTATCATCTTCTTGAATACGTTTTGTTGTTCAGTTACTATTAATACGGTTTTTTTATTTGTTTTTGTTTTTATCAAGGTTTTTATGTTTGAAACTTTTGTTTTCATTTTAGGTTACAGTTACTCCTATGCCAGTAAAGCTTTCATCTTCTCTCTTTACAATGCCAAAGGATATAATCCTGTTAAGCTGACTCAGTATCAAAATCAGCAAAACGCCATGTATAGCTATACAAATTATGGACCCACTTTTGGTGGTGGACATGACATCTACATATCGGACAACGCTTTGAGCAACCAAAACTCTTATACTGAATGCGGATACACATACTCAGTCCCGTCGGGATATTCAGCTGGTGACTACTGCAATTTTTTTACTGGAGGCAGACATTTTACTCCCACTAACATTGAAGTATTCTACGAAATAGGTAATTAAATGGTACCACAAACATCTTTAATAAATATTACAGGGAAACCTCAGTTAACTTCAGTTAATTTGCTTTTTAGTATTATTGGTTTTCAATTGAAATTTGCAATAATGTATTCTTAGTGAAAACGAGATTGCCATGGCAACTGTTTCGGACTTGGCATGGGCTGAGAGTCCGAGATGCCCAGGGAGGGGGGGGGGGGAGTACTCCAGCTTGTAAATGACGGGAATGATCGAAGGATTTTTTGGGTTTGAAATTTTCGATTCTGGGATTTTTTTGGGGTTGGAAAATGTGGCAAGTATTTTTTTGGGTGACTTGATTTAAATAGGGGATTTTTTGGTTATTTTAAAAAACGAACTAAAGTGCCTTGGCGTATTTATGGTATGATGAAAAAACAAACACGAGCGTTCAATTTTTTAACGCTTTTTTGTGTTATATTATTGCCCCTCCTGGCAATTTAGGGGTAATTTGACAAGGGATTTTTTGGGGGGTTATTTTTGGTCCAGGGATTTTTTTGGGTAATGTTGGAAGACTTAGGGATTTTTTTGGGTCATGAGTTTTGCCTCCATTCGATCATCCCCGTCATTTACAAGCCGGAGTACCCCCTGGGCCGAGATGAAGCCACAAGATGCGGACATCTGAGAAATGAAGAACGTTTCTTTTTGCACTTGAACGTAGTCAAACTATAATGGAAGAAGATGGTCAAGATGGAACCATCTTGGCTGCTCGGGGTCCCCCTCTGTGCTCCCGCAAGCGAAAAAATTTTTCCGATGCTACTTGAAAAAGCTTTTCGTCGTAAATTTTCGCTATGAAACTATTTTCCGAAACAACACAAAGATTTTTTGTCTGTTTCTAGCGAAAGAAAGTCCAATAACAAAGAAATAGGGTTTGTAAAGAATGAGAACAAACAAATTTATTAACTACAAATGTTAATGAGTTTCGTGAATTTTATTTGCCGCAAAAAACGGCTAATAGCAAAATTAAAATGCAAAGCGACTTCAAGACATGATATTAGTTTTGTTTGGCGGAAAAGGGAGAGACTGAAGTCTTTGTCGAATAAGGGTGGGTCGAACATTTAATTAATATGTAGAAAAGTTCAAGCTTTTCCCCTGAAGTGGAAAGTCTCGAACGCTATTAACAATCACAATTTCAGCTCGTGTCTCGGCAGGTTTGCACCACTAAAGCACCAGAAGCGAGCAAATACTCTGTAAAACGTCAGATAATCAAAAGCTGGCGGCCAGATGGAATAGACATTCTTGCTTCAAGGCTTCACACTCAATGTTGATTCAAAAATTTAAGCAATTTCAATATCCTTTTGGGGGTTAAAACTAGGTTAATTTCGCTGTTGTTGCATCGTTTACTTTTACTTTGTCTCGATTCATTCAAGAATTTGACAGTCACTCATTAAACTTTTAAACCAATGGAATAAATTTCAGTACACAAAAAAAAGTCATAATAATATAATAAATCCTTTATTGACCAAGCTTGTTTGGTCAAGATGGCAGGCTATTGGCCTCGTTCTTTTTTTGCGTGTTTATGGACCGAGACGAGAAAGTACTTGGCCAATATCCTGCCATCTTGACCTCTCGCTTGGTCAAAAACCCATATATATTTCAACATTGAATTTTTTTGGCCGAATGATGTGTCAGATGTCGAACTGTCCTTCTGAAAGCAGACATGAACTGGAAATATCATAAAGATTGAAATACAAGCCAATTAAAATACAAGTTGAAATACAAGTTCACAGAAAAGAGAATGAATGAATGAATGAATGAATGAATGAATGAATGAATGAATAAATGAATGAATGAATGAATGTTTATTTCCCATGAAGTCAATTAAGTACATTAGAATGTATATCAATATTATAACTTGGGAGGAAGACTAAAGAAACCCTCACGGGCTTTTACAAAGTAGTCTCCCTTTAGTAACAACTATTAGAAAAAAAAAAAAAAATACATTCAATTTATATCAGTCAGGTAGTACAATAATACATGTACAATAATAATATCACTCTAATTAAGTAATTTCTATTTTCTTATTTTACTGAGCTGTCACTGCTAAAGATAAAATATACTGTTTCAGTTTCTTTTTAAATATTATTAAAGACGCTGAGTGTTTGATGAACAAAGGTATTCTATTCCAAAAGTCAATTATTTTGTTTCTTGTTGAATATTTTCCGTAATTTGTTCTGTTATAAGTTTTATGAAGTTGCTTTGAGTTTCTAGTATTATATTCATGAACTTGCGCATTTTCTAAACAGAAGTCACTAAAATAGAATGGAAGTACTTTACTGTTAAGACTGAAACTGAAGGAGCCGATTAAGAAATCATTAATTTGGTATATATTTAAAAGATTCAGCTGAGTAAAGAGCAGAAGTGATGGCGCTGTGTATGATGAAAAAGTCATAATTCTCAATACTTTCTTTTGTAATTTAAACAGCTTGTTAAGCCTAGTGGGGTAGTTATTAGCCCAGACAATATTTCCATAATGAAGATATGGGTAAATCAAACTATTGTATAACATTTTCAAATGGGTTTGGTGTACGTAAAAACGAATTCTACAAAGCAAACCTGTAGTTCTTATAATCTTTTTGGAGATATAATCAATGTGGTTCTTCCACGTTAGATGTTGATCAATTATAATTCCTAGAAATTTGCTTTCTTCAACTCTCTGCAATTCATTTCCGCTTAATCTAAGATTCATTTGTCTAATCAACTGTTTTTTGTGTGATCTAAAAATAATATAATTTGATTTTTTAATATTTAGAGTCAGTTGATTCAGTGTTAACCATTCCTGGACTCGAGCTAACTCTGCATTTACTGCAGATTCAAGTTCTTGTATATTTTTTCCTGAGCAAAAGAGATTAGTGTCATCTGCAAACAAAATTGTCGACAAATGATCTGTTGAATTATTTAGGTCATTTATATAGATTAAAAATAGTAACGGACCAAGAATAGATCCCTGTGGAACTCCACAAGTAACTGCTTGTTCAGATGATCTTGTCTGATTATATTTGACAATTTGTTTTCTGTTAGAAAGGTAATCCTTTATCCATGCATAACAATTTCCACGTATACCATAAAAATAAAGTTTCTTTAAAAGAATATCGTGATTTACAGTGTCAAATGCCTTTGATAAGTCAAGAAATATCCCAACTGTGAATTCATTGTTTTCAATGGCTTTCGTTATTTTATCCACAAGTTCTATTACGGCATATGTAGTTGAGCTGTTATCTCGAAATCCATATTGACAATCAGTTAATATTTTATTTTTACGAATATAATCAGTTAATCTTTTATACATTAGCTTTTTAAGGATTTTAGAAAAACACGGAAGGACAGAAATTGGTCTATAATTTGAATAAACATTTTTTTCAGATGATTTGTATACAGGTGTTACTAATGCTACCTTCAAATCATCTGGGATTTTTCCAGTTTCAAATGTTAAATTAAAAATATGCGACAATGGCATTGATATATAATGGGCCACATTTAATAACTTTGCTATTAATTTCGTCAACGCCGCAACTAGACTTGCATACCAGTTTGCCTATTACTTTGTTTATCTCCTCGCTGGTCGTATTATATAAAAACATAGAGTCATTATAACTTCCTTTTCGAAATTTATAGAATTCATCATTATTGCAATTAAATTTCTTTGCAAGATTTGGTCCAACATTAACAAAAAAATCATTGAAATCATTTGCAATTAATTTTGGATCAATGACTTCTTCATTGTCATCATTTAAAAAAGATCTCGGTAGATGGGTATTAGATTTATTTTTACCAAGTAATTCATTGATAGTATTCCAAGTTAATTTTATGTCGTTTTTACTTTGATCTAGTTTTTTACTGTAATAGCTCTTTTTAGCTATTCTTATCAGATGGTTAAATTTATTGCGGTAAAGTTTGTACTTTCGTTCATTTTGTTCACTTGGATCTTTTATAAAGTTTTTATAAAGTGTTTCTTTTGTTTTAGATGATTTCTTTAATCCTCTAGAAATCCATAGGTTATGAGGTCTTTTAGTGTTTTTAGATCGGTACTTTCTCATTGGAAACGACTGATTGTATAGCTCAAAAAACTCTTTTATGAATGCTGCATACGACTCAGTCGGGTCCATCTTTGATAGCGTTGATTGCCAATCGCAACTTTGCAGTTTATAAGAGAAAGATTCTAGAGATTTTTTTGTAATTTTCCGAGCTGAGTAGTCATTAGCTTTAGGTGATTTTGGATACCTTTGTAATTCATGCCCTGTTATAGTGAAAATGGGAAGGTGATCGGATATATCATTAAATAAAATACCGTTTAAATGCTCTGTCTTACTTAAATTGTTTGTAAAGATGTTATCAATTAATGTCGCTGTAGATTTAGTTATACGAGTGGGTTTATAAATAAGTGGCGTGTAACCTGATGAACAAAACTGGTTAAAAAATACATTTGAAAAATTACAGCAATTATATTTTAGCAGATCAATATTAAAGTCACCCATGATATAGCATGGCTTATCCCGTTTATCTAATTTAGTCAAAATGGTTTTAAGGTCATTTTCAAATTCAATAAATCTATTGTTTGGTGGCCGGTAGATGGTGCCTATAATTATATTTTTACATCTTTCATTTATTATTTCAATAAATAAACACTCAGTGTCACTGGCATAATGTCTTCAGGAACTAAATCTTTCCTAAGTTTTATTACTATATTATCCCTGGTGAAAATACAGATTCCTCCTCCTTTTTTATTTTTTCTGGACAATTTGGTTGATTTGTATCCTGGGATTTCAAAATTATCACTTTCATCATCATTAAGCCATGTTTCAGTGAGAGCTATTACAGAAAATTTATGGGTTAACGAGTTTAAGTAATTTTTAAGTACATCAAACTTATTCCTTATACTTCTTATATTCAAATGCAGGAAAGATAAATTGTCACTACTCAGACGTTTAGATCGGGTTAGATCGATAAAC
The DNA here is from genome assembly GCF_052425735.1 of Oculina patagonica. NCBI lineage: Eukaryota > Metazoa > Cnidaria > Anthozoa > Scleractinia > Oculinidae > Oculina > Oculina patagonica. The sequence continues at coordinate 2,995,321 of NC_135768.1, forward strand.
TCATCCGAGGAGTAGAAATTTGATATTGGATTTGGTGGCATAGCTACATCATGAGAATCGTTATTGAATAGAATTTTGTCATTATGCAAGAAAGCCTCACGCTGGTATGGTTTAAAAACGAGATTTTGTAAATTATTCCGCTCGAGTAAATCATTTTTGGTCATTTCAATATTAATTTGTAAGCAGTCATCTTCGACACAACTGAAAGGCAAGCAGATGTCTAGACATTGATAACAAGTGAAATTGTGATCATGACTAATACACCACATGAGTACCACGAGTAACATACGGGTAACATACGAGTAACACACGGAAAACGAGTACCACGAGTAACATACGGGTAACATACGAGTAACACACGGAACATACGGTTACATACGGGTACATACAGGTAACATACGAGTAACATACGGATACATACGAGTAACATACGGATACAGGAGCTAGTAATGGGCTCCTGACGGATACATGCATGCCAGTTCCTATTTCATTTCATTTTATTTTATTTTTCATTTTTATTTTATGCAACACGAGTAAACAAAACAAAACATACGGGCAATTACGGGTACATACAGGTAACATATGAGTATAATAATCGAATAATAATCGAAAAATCAATCATTGGTCATTAGATGTAACGTGTTTCTCCATCGCTCTCCCCTCCAAAAAAGATTGCGTGACAAGACCAAAGGACAAGGAACAAAAAAATAAATAAATAAATAAATAAATAAAATAAAGTGAAATGAAATAGGAACTGGTATGCACCCGTATGTGTCCTTATGTTACTCGTATGCTACGGGTAAGATCGTATGGAAGTGAATTCAAGAAGTTGAGCTATTGACCTTATAACATTTCAAATTCTTGATACGTCTTCAATGCGTTTTGTCCTTTGGGCTCGTCAAGCAACCTTGTTGACGGGAAGGGGGGTGGGGGAGCATACTGATAAAAATGAAAAATAAAACAAAATAAAGGGAAATGAAAAAGGAACTGGTATACACACGTATGTATTGGTATGTTACTCGTATGCATCTGTATGTTACTCGTATGTATCCGTATGTTACTCGCATGTATCCGTATGTTACTTGTATGTTACCTGTATGTACCCGTATGTGCCGGTATGTTTCGTGTGTTACTCGTATGTTACCCGTATGTTGCTCGTAGTACTCGTGTGGTGTATTAGTCATGATCGTGAAATTGTTATCAGTGCCAGACAGATTATCTAGCCGCAGACAATGCCGGTTTAAGTGATAATGGTTCGAACAGATGTTGCATGTTAGCGACCTTTGAGCTTCAGTTATTTCATAATCACAAGAATTACAATTTTGCAACCCATCTTCGCCTAGCATATAGAGCTAAAAGGTGAATTAAAATAAATGTTAATCAAATCAATTTTATACAATCCTATATTTATAACTATTGATATTGCGGTAATTATTAGGCACATTAGGCTTAACTTATCTCGTGATTGTTCTAACCCATAGGGTTTCCATTCTGCTCGCCGAGTGGTCCTCTGTAGCCCTGTCCGTTGATGAAAAGTTTGTCTTTAATCAATTTTACAGCATTTCCATCCTCTTTGGCTTTCTTTAGTATAGGGTAGAGCTTTTTTCTTGTTTCTGCAATCTCTTTCGGAAATTGATCGGCAATCCCTATCTTTGTTCCTTTAAGTAAATGGGCGGATCGGTGAATATATTCTTTATCTCGGTAGCGAAGGAATTTCGCAACAATTGGTCTCGGTTTTTCGTCGTCGCGCTTTGCACCAAGCCTGTGAGCCCTTTCAATTTCTATCTCGTTGTTCTCGTCGACTCTCATCTTGTTTGCAAGAAGATCTTTTAGAGTGGCGAAGGGATCCTCTTTCTCAACCTCGGGCAGATTATAGAAAACGAGGTTGCTTCTCATCGAGTGAGCCCTGATGTCAATAATCTCCTAGTTTAATTGTGAGTTTAGAGCTTCAATCCTGGTGACCTTCTCCTTCAGCGACGTTATGGTTTCATTTTGCACCTTTTGACTCTGTTTGAGCTCGTCAGCTGTTTCGTTAACAAAAGTATAGGACTGTTTCAAGTCTCTGATGTCTTGGTCAACACGTGCCAGATGCCTTTCAATGTTGTCTAGTTTGTCCAATTTACTGTTCATTTGTGCTACCAGCTCGTATAATTTTTTCAGATCCGATTCCATCTCACCATCAACTTTGACCAGCTTTTTACTGGGCTTAACTGGGGTACTTGTTACCGAATTATTTAAATCTTTAGCAGAGCGCTTATTCCTTGCCGACATACCTGATACCTGATACCTGTAGTCAACTATATGACTACACAGCTGCAGGACCCAGATTAATGAAAATTAAGTTCAGGGAAATTAACGCTTCACTTAATTAATGTCACAGAAATTAACGCTGACAAAAATTAGCGCCACTTGATTAACGTAAATTTTAAAAATTGCGTTTATTTCATGGAGCATTTATTTCCTATAATAAGGTAGTTTATATTGATTTATTTAGTTCCGGCTTGGTAGGAATCAAGCAAGGCTTGTGGATAGGTCGGTCATGGACTGATGCAGGTCTTTTTATCTAGAGGGGGGCTTTTAGCAAAGACAGGTGGTGGGGGGGGGGGGGGGGGGAACTAAAAGAGACGGGGGCTTAACAGATCTTACTGAGCTTTCACCGTATGTGGTCTACAACAGGGCTGTGCTCTAAGAGTGCCTGGGTGCCTCAGGCGACTAACTTTTGTCTTTGGGCGACCAGATAATCTTATTTCTTTCATATAAGCTTTATGCTGGGCAACCTAGATCTCATAGTTTGAAACCTTTGGGCTCCTTGTAATTTTTCTTAGAGTACAGCCTTGTACAAGTAAAGTTATCTGTTTTATTTTTTTCAAACTCTGAGTCATGAGTTGTTTTTCCACAGATATCGACGAATGTGCTGAGGGTACACATGGTTGTGACGTCAATGCCTATTGTAACAACACTGTAGGATCATACACATGCACCTGCAAGGAAAAATATTTCGGAGACGGCAAAAACTGTACAAGTCATCGTAAGTCTTTTACTTATAATAAATGCAGTGATGGTAGTAATACCCTTTTTTAAAAAATGCAAACACTAATTACATAGCGAATTACCGCCTGGGCTGAAATTCCCCATGTAATCAGGCCCTAAAGTTTTGAACTCAACTATAACGGTTGCATTCTACACAGGTTTCTTTCAAAGGGGTTAAAAAGGTCACGTCTGTGGGCTGTGATTAGTTAATTTTGATCCAATTTATTTGTTTTTTCTTTATAGTGTCCGCTGGTTGTCATCTTAATTATGAATGAACGCAGTGTAAAAGCGCAATCTAGGTTTTTGAGCATCATAGTTAGCATGATTTAATCAACAAACAAAAACCCGCCTGCTCTAACATTGCAATCTAATCTTGACCAATCTAGGTTAACCGTTTTTTTTTTTGTGCGAACGCGGGACAAACAACTTCTTCGGTTCTCTTTTAACTTTTAGTTTTTCCCTCTCAGGGGGACTCGGTGCATCCGTTATTCTTGGCAACCTCGACCACAAAAATTACTCGGAAAAGCTGCTGTCTTATTTAGACCCAGTCCTCCTTAGTTCAGACCGTAGTGGGTTTGTGCGGTGTTGGCATGCCAAAACAGACGGCTGGGCTTCGTCGACATTCCACACTAACTGTGATGGAATGGGACCCACAGTGACGATTATCAAATCTGGTGACTACGTATTTGGTGGATATACCGACGTGTCCTGGCATGGTAAGAATCTAATATCTATCCGATTGACCTCTGTCTATCAGATTATTTTTTCTGGGCCTTATCTGAAAGTGTGAAGACCACAGTAAAAGTATTTATTTATTTATTGTTGTTAATATTGCTCCTGCTTCTGTTGTTGTTGATTAAAAAGAGCGTTTTGTGTAACAACAACAACCCCCGGCCGCCATTTTTTGCACGCTTTCCCACTTTGCTGTCAATCTACTTCCTGCAGTCAATTCCAACCTTTTCAATCTTTAATCTTCTTTCGTATTTCTTCATCACAACGAAAAAGGATAATCCTATGGCCCAATTAAATGCCGTTTTGGCATTTTTAAACACTGGAGTTTTTCGCAAATTGACGCATCACATTTACAATCCTATATTTTTCTCTGCGTATGATGGGCTCATTTTTGTAAAAGCATGCGTTATGTTTTTACCATCTTCTCGAGTACTTAGCTTTTTGTTGTTGTTGCAGTTTTTCTTTCAAGAGTAGATCTAGTTTACTATACGGTTTATTTTTGTTTTCATTAAGGTGTTCAGGTTGTTTGAAATCTTTTGTTTTCATTTTAGGTTGCAGTTACTCCTACGCCAGTAAAGCTTTCCTTTTCTCGCTTTACAACGCCAAAGGATATAATCCTGTTAAGCTCACTCAGTCTCAAAATCAGCGAAACGCTATCTACAGCTGTTCGAGTTACGGACCCACTTTTGGTGCTGGTAATGGGCATGACATGTACATTTCGAACGACGCTATCAACAACCAAGCATCTCATACCAAATGTGGCTCTACATACTCGGTCCCCTCAGGTTATTCAGCTGGTGACTGCGGGTTTTTCACTGGAGCATTATATTTCACTCCAACTGACATTGAAGTATTCTATGAAATAGGTAATTAAATGGTAGCACAAACATCTTTACCGGCCCTATGCCCACTTAGGGCTTTGGCCATAAAGAAGACAAACATCTTTAGTAAATATAACAGTGAAACACATTTCACTGCAAACATTATTTTAATAACTATTTATGGAATGTCGTATTACTATGAATACAAAGACGAGCGTTCTGTACAGATAGTGTAGTGTTGGTAAAAAGTGTGTTGCTCAGGATAATATTGATAAGCTCCGCTGCCTCTGAATTAGACACTTGCTTAAGAAAAAGTTCTGTTTTATTACACAGACTATTTATGCAGGTACTCTATATAGCCTAAGAGAACGGTCGCCTCCCTTCGCCTGTCAATTCTTCTCCCTGTCAAAATGTCTGAGATTGGACCTAAAAATTCTATACTATAGCTACAGATCAGCACCGCGTGTCTGATTGGATGTAAAACTGAGTTGAACAACTAATCAGAGACACTACCTGGATCCTCACAAAGCCATGTTATCGGCATGGCACTGCCTTGTACCCAGACGCCTCTCTCTTGTTTTCTCTCTTGTTTGTGCTCATCAGCAGTCACTCGCGCTACACACTCGCTTTGTTTTTGCAGCGCAAATACAAGGCGTCTGAGGAAGAGGCTTGTTTTCCTTCTCCTTCCCGTGGTCCCTCACGCTTCGCACTCGCTTTGTTATTGCAGTGAAAATGCGAGGGGCCTGAGGAGGAGGCAGGGCATGGCATTGTTTGGGTCAAATATCATTAACTTTCCCATTTAATTTCTGTTAACCAGGGGACCTCGGCACATCTGCTATTCTTGGCGGACTGGATCACAGCAAATACTTGGGGAAGCTGCTGTCCTATTTAGACCCAGTCATCCCAGATGCATACCGCAGTGAATTTGTCCGGTGTTGGCATGCCAAGACAGACGGCTCGGCTGCATCCACATTCCACAATAATTGCGACGGTAAGGGACCCACAGTGACCATTATCAAGTATGGAGATTACATATTTGGTGGATATACCGATGTGTCTTGGCACAGTAAGTATTTACCATTTTTTTAATTCAGTTTCTTGGCCTCGTGAACAAGTGTGAAAACAATTTCCCATTGTGGTTGGTTTTGTACTGCAGCCAAAGGGCCATTCCATTTTATATCCACCCCCCCCCCCCCTTTATAAATGAGATTTTCTGAAGGGGGTTTTAAAAGTCATTTCTGAGGGGGTAGCCCTGTCGGCGCTTTTGATCTTTTGAATATTTCTGAAGGGCTTAGGGAAAAGTTGGCTATTTTCTGAAGGGGTTTTGAAAAATCGTATTGTTTCTGAAGGGGGGTATCATGTCGGCAGTGGTAAATTTTGACTTACCTCATCAATGGAGGAGGGGGGGGGGGGTTGAATATAAAATGGAATGGCCCAAAACATCACGAAGTCATTTCACGCTGATTGTATTGTTTACGCTGATTGAGTAGGTGTGAAGAGAACTTTTTAAAACCGGGATTGAAACCCAGATTGTGGACCAAAAAAGACGTTGCTATGTTCGACCATGACTCTATGATCTCCTGTTATGTCCGTAAAACCAATCGTCAAATGGGTTTTAATGCCGTCAATGTGGTTTGACATGTGCCCAATTTTCACGAGCGACTCTGGAATCGAATCGATCTGCTCTCTGGAAACGACCACATTGCGATCCCATAGGTCTACAAATCCTTGACACTTGCATAAGTCTCGCGCTATGTTCTATTTGAAACATTACACGTTATTTTAAGATTACTTATCGCTGTACAAACCTTGTTACTATTTTCCTGTATTGCGCACTTATTTACGCCTTTGTCCTCTGGCTCCCATTTTTTGTTGTTGTTGTTGTTGTCTTTTGGTTTTGAGTCATTATTATCTCACAGTTTCTTTTTTTGTTTTTGTTTTCAAATAAGATGTTTAAAATGTTTAATACCTTTGTTTACATTTTAGGTTCCGGTGGTTACACCCCAGCCAGCAATGCTTTCATCTTCTCGCTTTACAACGCCCAAGGATATAATCCTGTTAAGCTAACTCAGTATCAAAATCAGCAGCACGCGATGTACAAGGGTTCCAATTACGGACCCATGTTTGGTAGTGGTCAAGACATCCGCATATATGACAACGCTTTGAGCAACCAAAACTCATATACCCGATGCGGGGGTACATACTCTGTACCGTCAGGATATTCAGCTGGTGGCTGTACTTTTTTTACTGGAGTAGCATTGCATTTCACTCCTACTGATATTGAAGTATTCTACGAAATTAGTACTTAAAAGTAGAACTTATGATATCTTAAGTGTTAGTATTCAAAAGAGAATAACGCCATAATCATAATTTTATTAAAAAATTAAAGGAACTGATGGAAAACCATCCCGAAATATCAGTGAAATTTATAACATTTTTTACATCCCCCGATTGGGTAAAATGAAAGACCAATTGTTGCTGTTGTAGTTTCTGTATCAATGAAGTCTCCCTTGAATGGAATTTTAAAAAAAGCAGACCCAACTGATAAAAATCCAATTTCTCGTTACAGTATTAAATCAATATCAAGCAGACAGGTAATGAGAATAAAGATAATCATCAACAAGGGGATATTGTCTTGATGTAACACCAAAATCTCACAACTAACATTAAAAGAATTGTATGGAAATCAGTGAAGAGAATTAGTATTTTGAGCATGGCCACACCAGCTACCTTTTATTTAAATGGTCACACTAGGGTTTTATCCACAGACCTAAACGTAGAACGACCTTGTACAGCATAATAAACAGTACCACATGAAATTACTGCTCAACAGCTTTCATTTGAATGGTCACACACTAGCGTTTCATCCACAGACTATTAAAAGTTAAACTTTGAAAACTTAACTTTACAGATGCTTTTTGCATATAATATTTCATTAAATTCCTAACGTGTAGTATCACCAAGCACTTCACGTAAACTTTAGCCACTCTAGCTAGTTAAATTACATAATACTTCATATAAAATTAGTTAAATAGGGAAGCTTCACTTTTAGGGATTGCTTTCGCGAATAGTATCAAAAATTTACTATTAATACCACAACGGTTTTTTCTGCGATCTCAGACAAATGCCGTGATTTTAAAGCGGAGTTATTTCCATGCAAGGAAATTAGTAAAAACCGAAAAAAGACTCGTTCATACGTACATGCTTTTAATCAGAACGAATACAGCGCGCATGTATTGGTCATTAAAGGTATGAAAGTTTTTTTTCATCACGTGAGGGTTTTTTGTAATCTCATGACATCACATGTCATAATATGATATGTAGCATTGGAGCTTAAAATATGCGCTTTAAGCAGAAATTTTACGTCACAGCGGTCAAACGAACGGCGCGTATGCAGTTCCCACCAGAACTGTCGGCGTAGACTATTTCTCGCACATTTATGAAACTCTCTACTTCTGAACTAAAAATCTAGACATTTACTTAAAACTTAAGCTTTTCACTTTAAAACTGCAGGAATTGCTATCCACCAGTTTTGTTGCTCGTACTTTTAAAAGCTTTTGATTCTTACAAACATATTTTGCGCTTAAAAATTAAAGGCATTTTTTTAAAATTAAAACCCGGAAACGGAAGAAGCGTTGAGTTTCTGCGATTGACCGCTGTGCGAGTAGAAGAAGCGTGGTCGTGGATATTATACAAAAGCAGTATCCCCGGCCCCCGGGGTTAAGTATCCTTTATTGGGATTTTAAATCGGGTGTTTTTGAGCCACGCTTATGTAAGTAGCCGACAGGTCAGCTGGGTTGTTCGAAAGCAGATTAAGACTAACTCAGGATTTAAAGTTGATCTAGGGTTCAATTTCTCTTGTGTGAAAGTCTTTTTATAGCTAATGTTTTGCATAGTTTTGAGCGATAAGTCGACGTCAAAACTGGAGAACAAAAACTAAAAAACAAAATCCTCACTGAAAAGCTACAAACTTGAAATCAAACTTCACGCTTATCCTGGATTAGCTTAATCTTGCTTTAAACAACACAGCCCGTCTGTTGGAATACTATATTCAGATAGGTCATGTTGCTATACATAACATGGACATTTAGTAATAATCTTGACCAGTGCTAAGCACTGTTTGTTATATTTATCGTTTTTTTTTAATATTATTTACAAACGTTTGTCATTTATTCAGTTAGTATACGAGGGAAGGGTATGTGAGCTGCTATGGGCCCAGTCTATTTACCATGACCCCACTTCTGGGATTTACGAGGTTTGACTTCCTGCGGGAGGAGTGTAAAAAATTGTTGAGGTAATGAATCGATTGTCTTCAAAAATATATCACGTGTGACATCATCATGGGATATAAAATTATACATCATGGTGACGGTTTTTCGTCAAGTTTTCTTGCGGTGATGCGGTGTCGAGGTAACTGGGTTGTTTGGGCCGATAGATGAATAAGTTGAAAGAAGTTTAATGCTATTTTGCAATATATTTGCGTAACAGTATCATAATTATGAGTATTTATTCATTATATCACTTTTGTACAGTTGAACTTCTCTTTAAGCCCGGGCCAAGCGAGAAGGGAGTCCGCACCTAGAACTGAAGGACGAGAGTTGCACGAGAATTTTCTTCAACTCTTAGCGAGCGTCGGCAAAACGAGAGAAAACTGTCGCCGGCGCGCAAGAAACAGTTGAGTAGGTTCAAATTCGATGGGAATGCACGAGAGTCGACGAGAGGGCACGAGGGTTGACGATAGCGAACGAGAGTCGACGATAGCGTACAAGAGTCGACGAGAGCGCACAAGTGTAGACGAGAGCGTACGAGAGTCGACGAGAGCGCACGGGAGTCGACAATAGCGTATAAGAGCGCAACGAGAGTAGACGATAGCGCACGAGTGTGGACGAGGGCGTACGAAATAGACGATAGCGAACGAGAGAAGTCGATAGCGTACGAGAGTAAACGATAGCGAACGAGAGAAGTCGATAGAGCACGGAGTCGACCAAGGTCACTTAGAGCGTATGAGAGTTTCGGTTTAAACGCGAGCTAGAGTTTGAAATCTTGTGCCAACTTGGCTTGTTCTCATTTGCCCCGGGCTTCAGAACGGCCACCTGGAGGATAGAATCACTAGGTGGTTTGTAGGCAGGTGACTTTAATTTTGTAGGGCGGTGGCCGTCAGTGGAAGTTCACTGTGTTTGTTTTTATTGTCCGTTATAAGGTCGATCTATAAGGCCAGTATTTAATCAACTGTAAAACCTTAAAAGTAAATAAAACTGAGTTAAACGCTCACTCATTCTTCTTAATTTTACTGAGTGTCACGTAAGGCCGCGCACCGTCAAACGCTTAATGTGCTGTAACTTAACCACCTTTACGGTCGAAATTTTATTTTTCAGGGCCCAGTTTTTCAAAGTGTGGCTATCTATCCACCGGATAAATCTCTTTTCGTCTCGCGCGAGTTTTTCTCGTACTCGTCATTAACGTTTTCCCACGCTTGTTACAAGGTCCTCTTCTGACACTTTTTCCCACGGTTGCACGTTTTCCTGCGCCTGCTACAGGGTTACACGTTTTCCCGCCTTTGCCACAGTTACCGACGCTTTCCTGCGTTTGCCACATTTACAAAGATTCTGGCGTTTGCTAAAGTTACACTTTTTCCCGCGCTTGCTACAAGGTAATGTGCTTTCCCGCGTTTGCCGCAGTAACACGTTTTCACGGCTTCCTCCGCTTGCTAGTTACAGGTTTTCCCGCGCTTGCTACAAGGTTGCAAGTTTTTCGGCGCTTGCACAATTACCTTTTCCCGCGTTTTCCAGTTACACGTTTTCCCGCGCTTGCCAGTAACAAGATTACCGCGTTTGCCACCAGTTCCATTGTTCCTGCTCTTGTCACCAGTTGCTTCTTTCTCTTGTATTTCTGACTGTCATAGTATTTATCTCTTACATAACTAACTGTCAGAATTAGAAATGAGCTTCAATGAATTAATTATACTTTCCCGTAAGATGCACAATATTTTGAAACTCACTTCGCTCTAGTGTGAAAACTCCTCAGCTTGTTAAATGAGTAAAAGAGAAAGGATCGAGAAAACAGAGATGATTTCTAATACCTTGTGCATGTTGTTGAGAAAAAAAAATATAAAAAGGTAGAGAGCTTTCCAGTCGAGAAATACAAAACACGCCTAATTATTCAATAACCTCTTCGCTCTTTTATTCATATTTAAAATTATTTCCCAATAAAATATATTTCCATTGTGGTAACTACAGATCCTTTTTACAGCCACCTATGAAAAATTAAAACTGTTATTTTTTTCTGTATAGAAAATACTTTAAGCCTGATATGTTTCACTGCTTCATTTTCATTCTGTTTAGTTATTGTTTACTTCATCCCACTGCATTGTTGCCGTTTGTCGAGGTCTAAGGAAGCTATACAAATTGCCCTGTGAAGTCGACGTCTGAAGAAGCGTTGAACATACACAAGGCAAACTTTGTCCTTGGGGTCATAATTTGAAAAGGATTGCTTTTCGCAATTTTCTTTTCTTTGATCCTTCTTATTTTTAATTTAATGTTGGTGTTCACTCTTTCACTCCAAGAAAGTACAAGTTTAAACTCCATTTTGCTGAAATCGAAAATGGTCACACTAAGGTTTAATCCAGAGACTAAAGTTAGAACCACTTTTTACAGCATAATTAACTGTAACAAAAGAAAATACTGCTCAATAGCTTTCATTTAAATGGTTACACATCAGGGTTTTGTCTACATACTTTAAAGTTTAAACCACATTAATTGACTCAAGGCTAAAAAACTGACTCAAGGTTGAACTCTCGGAGTGAAAGGGTTAACAAGCTGAAGCCAGACAGATTTATCAAACTCCAATTTCTCCATACAGTACTAATATCCAGTCAAGCAGACTGGTAAAGAGAATAAAGAGAATCATCATTGTCTTGATGTGCTGCCAAATTCTCAAAAGTAAATAAAAAGGAACGTATGGTACCCAGTTAGGAGATTTGCTGTTTAAAAGCGTCAAGCTTTTAGTGTCAAGTGTCCGCTCAACTGACGGTAATGAGAGGCCTCGGTCTCCGATCCGGGGGGGGGGGAGATGCGTAAGTATGATTAAAGAATAAAGGAATATCTCAATTCTCATTGCTGTACGTCATTGAAAAATGACGTCATCCGTAAACGCGCCCGCAAGTCTGAAATCGTCATTGGTCAGCACGCAATACATTCTTTGGGGACATGGACGCGACGAGGGTCGGGGACGGGGAATTGTTGTTCTCAAGATGTACTCCCGACCAGTGGGGGGTGGGAAGTCTTGGATTGGAGGTGCTGGTCGACGCTGTTGAGAAAGGAAAAGTGAAAGTTAGGAAAATGTGTGTGAAAGAACAGCTATTTATGTGGATAAAAAAAATAAAGTTTAAAAATAAAGATAAAGTTGTAGCAAGTTCCTAATATCAAAATGGAATGAAAAACGCAGTACCGTGCAGAGACAAACAGTACATTTTTGATAACAAGAAGCCTTGTTTTGCTCTTTTATTTTCTGTTTTTCTATTTATATCAGCGGTAAAACCAGTCATTGATTATTTTCTCGCATAAAAATTATTTTGTATCGTAAGGTCTGTTCTTGAGCCACGTGGCTCACATCATCACATGTTAAAACGTCACGTTAAATGGCTGCCACAGACATCAGTTTTCAACTTTCCCTGACTTTTCCGTGATAAAATAAAATTCCCCGACCAAATAAATACACAGTAGTAGCGGCAGCCTTCAGCCTCCACATCCAAAAAACATCGCTGAGATCACATGGACCTAAAATGTTTCTTCCATCCATCATTTGTATTAAATTAGAGGCGTTATAATTTCGATTTTCCCTGACGTTTCTTCAAAATGTCAATTTTCCTTCACCCAAAATAACATTCCCTGATTTTTCCCTGACCTTGAAGAATTTTATTTTTCTCTGACCATTTCCTGACCTGTGGCAGCCCTGGTTAAATTAGGTGCAGGTGCAGGTTTTCATTCAAAAACGTCTCCAGTCCGGTAAAAAACTTACCGGTTGATTTGAAGATGCATCTTCGTTCGCACTGGCATACTGCATTCTCGCGCTCTAAAGAAGAAAAAGAACACTGTTGTATACACCAGGCCATACTTGAAAAAATGTAAAATAATATGATCCACTTTACACCTGCTAGTGTACTAGAGCGATTCTTTTTATTGGTGGAGAACTAAAACTATAACAGTCAAAGAACCAATCGCTACGGCTGCAGGGGTTTCGCGTAATAAACAAAACCGAAAACGAGGTGGACATGAAATGGAAAGCAAGGGCGGTAAAATAATATAACAAATGGTATACGCGGGAAAACGTGTAACGGGTGTAAAGCGCGGGAAAACATGCAACGGGTGGCAAGCGCGAGAAAACATACAACGGGTGGCAAGCGCGGGAAAACATACAACGATTGGGTGGCAAGCGCGGACGGGAAAAGCGTGTAACACGTGGCAAGCGCTGGAAAACAATGACGGATGGCAAGCACGGGTTGGAAAACCTGTAACATATGGCAAGCGCAGAAAGCGCGAACCTGTGGTAGGCGTACTAAGGAACGGACCGTTTAATTTTAAGGGGGGATGGGCAAAAAAGGGAGGAAAAAATCGTGCAAAAGTAAGCACGGGAAAAATTCAAGCAAGCCCAACCTGGTAAACATGGATGGTGCAAAAAAAATCTTGTAAAGGGTTCTGTTTGTAAAAACAATTATACTTGATTCTTGCAAATACCAATACTGATACAAAATCTTACTCAGAGAAAATTACCCACCCCACCCCTGCCCCGCTCAAAAATAACATGGTCCGTCCATAAGCTAGCAGGATTTGACTGTAATCAAAGGAAAGGAATACAGAAGTCTTTGGAATAGGGAGTCCAGTGACAACATGGAAAACCAAACTGACCTCTTGCTTGGCGAACAGTCTGTGAATCACTCTCCCAGCTGGCCCTCTTCCGGCGCCGATCACCTCTACTTCCGGTTTTTCTGTCAAAGCTGATAAGAACTGTTCAACGTCCTTGTCTTCTCTGTCGCTTCCTTTTTCGGAAAGTGCGTCTTGAAATTTGAAGCGCAGGGAATGGGCACGAGCAATTGCCAGTTCTGACAACTGTAGCTGTTTAACAAATTCCTGAAAACAATTGATCAGAGTTATTGAGTAAATGTCATCTGAGAGTGAAATTTATCTTACTGCTGTCAGAAGCGTGCTTAAGGTAAAAACAGGTGGACAGCCTTTTTGCTATCTCTGTTGGTTTTTCTCCACTTGTCTGCCAATCAAACGTGAACCTTTTGACATCTTTCAATTTATCAATCAACCAACCAATTGACCAGTCAGTCAGTCAGTCGGTCGGTAGGTAAGTCAATGTTAATGTACTGCTGCTGTAAGTTTTCTAGGAAAGGTATATACTTTCTAAACTTTCTAAATGAATAGAAAATTGGGCTTGCCTCGCACTTCACTCCGCCCTTTATAACCTCAATATTTTACAGCATAAATAGCTAACGGCAAATAACTGCACAAAGGCACTAAATAAGATCAATTCTTGGACAGCGATTTTCGATTGATAATCGTAAACCCAAAACCACAGTAATCACTCTAGCCAGACGCGAGTTTTTGAAATTAAACCATTCACTAAGCGAAGTTATGCAAAATCAAAGCAAACGCAAATTACTTCGATATTCAAGTGAAAACCGCTCTATTGAGAGGCAGACGAGAAGTAAATAAGGAATTGACAAACGAAATTAAACTGAAGTTAAAATTAAACGTTGCATGGGAGGTGCAGTGCCCTAAAGGCATGTTCACTGGACTCCGGATTGAGTGGTCTGGGTAGCGCTCTGGTCGGGGCACTGCGTTGTGTTCTTGGGCAAGACGCTTTACTCTCACAGTGCCTCTCTCCACCCAGGTGTATAAATGGGTACTGGCAAATTTAATGCTGGGGGGTAACTCTGCATGGACTAGCATCCCATCCAGGGGGAAGTAAAAATACTCCTAGCCGCTTCATGCTACAGAAACCGGGATAAGCTCAGGCCTGATAGGCCACTTGGCTTGAACGTTAAAAATGTTTACCACCAGGTTACCTACCTCGCAGCGAGGCAAATCACGTGGCATTTCCCAAGATAACTTGCTGGCCTTGCTAACAACTTCATCTAGTACAGATGATACCGCTGGAATATCTCGGGCACCTGGCAGACAAATAATGTCAGTTCATGGTCGCAGCTCGGTTTTATTTTGTACTATTATTTCAATCCAGCCAGATATCCCCTTTTCCCCGTCTTTCGTTTTAGGCCCGGGTTAAACGCCATAGATTTTATGAGCCGAACTTAAAACACACAATTTGGGTCTAACGAATTTAGTTAAGTTCGCCTGTCAAGTTAAACTGTAATTAAGCAATGGCGAACTTCAGCTGTTTTCCACGGCTACTCAAGCCGTAAAGATCGCCTAAGCCGATCTTAATTCAGTCAGCCAAACTTAAAGGGGCTAGGTCACGGTATTTTAGATCATTCTATTTGTATTCGTTTAATAATTAAGAGCTCTAAACTCTAAATTGGCAGAGCAAAAGTCTTTCATTGGCAAAATCACGGCTACATAACAAACAAGGATGATTTTCGAGCATTGTAAATGACACTTTCATAGAAATTGAGATAAACTTGAAAAATGTCGGGCCGACGTTTCTAAGTTTACCCGAACACAATCCGTTTTAATCTTCTCGAATTTTGCCCATCCATGGCCCTTTTAACCTTTCTGTGTTTCTTTTGAGTTCTTTTACATTTTTAAGCCGTTATTGTAATATTTCAGTTAATTATATGAACAGTTGGTCAGTACCGAAATTGCCTAAAATTGCGTGACATAGCCCCATTATCTGGGTTAAACGTCGAACTTTTCAACATTTTTAATTTTTAATTATAGTTGAATTTAGTTTGGCTCGTGAAAAGTACTATGTTTAACCCGGGCCTTAAGCAGACGTCATTAGTTAGTGATTGAGTAATGCCTACCTCCTCAAAATAATCCGGAGTTCCCTTCTCCAAATCCTCTACTCTGTCACTTTCTGGAATTGTTCTTGGTAGTTCCGAGTTCAACTCATAGACCGTGCTTTATTTAATAGCCAACTTGTCAGTCGCCCACCAGTTGCTGCTCTTAACAATTTTACCCTCGCGCCCTTGGACTGATTTATGAACAACCGACTTAGCGTAAGGTCATGCTTAATCCTACGACTCTTTTTCAGGGCTCGAACTCTTTTGAGCTTTTGAAATTCAATGACTTTCCATGACCTTTTCCATGACTTTTCAAAGTTTTCCATGACCTAAATTTTACCATTTTTCTTGGAAATTTTCCAAAATCATCTTGATTTCGGGTACGTTTTTACCCTGTTCTTCACAAAAAATAACCTGCCTTATTTAGTTTGTACAATCAATACCATTTTCCATGACTTTCCATGACTCACACTTAAATTCCATGACTTTCTAGGTTTTCTCTCACTCATACGAACCCTGTAATAATAAGTTTGCTTGTTTTCGTTTTCTTACCTGACGCCTCTATACGAAGAACTGCCGCGTGAAGCAAAACAGGGAATAACTGAAAGGCGACTTCAGCAGGCTTGAGTCCAGCAAGAAAGTGTAAGACCTAGTATGGTAACATATATAGGTCAGATAGCTTTAGTGCATGTTAACTGACAGTACACCTGCAGTTTACAAAATTGTTTCTTGGTTATTGCCAAGTACAGAAATTTGCCTTAATGGTTATTACGCACTTGAGTCGATGTCAGACAGACGCGGCAAGAAACGGAGGAAGGGAGGGGAGGAGAGGAGAGGAAAATAGTGCTCTTATCGTAATAACGTTTTTAGTGCAGAATGCACTATTGTGATGGTTTGGTGGGTTGGCGTTTGCTAAACCCCCTAAACCACTAAACCACTAAACCACTAAACCACTAAGCCACTAAACCGCTAACGCGGTGTAAACTTTTAATCACCAATTAATTAATTAATATCAATTAATTAATTATTTCTGTAAAGGGGGGAGGGGATGGAGAGCACCTGACCGTGTGCCCTTGGTAAATCGGGGAGTCCATTACGATACTTACAATTGAAGAACTCAAGGTATATATTTGTTTCAGAAAGCACTATGCTCTCCTTGTGGTACAATTCTTTCTGGAAAAAATACTTTGTGCTAAACGCATGCGCAGATCAGTCTTCATCACGAACATTGCGTTTTTCTTCTGCAGAAGGATTCGTGTAGACTCCGTGGCCCCAAGTTAAAACCACAAATTAATTGAATTAGACAGTAAGGCGTCATAGCAGATCATGTGAAATATTTCTTGATATGGCAATGCTGTTTTCTTAGAAAAGGTGATCTAGCATCTCATAATTAATTGATAACCTGATAACATCTGTGTTATAATCAATGTCGCCTTCTTTGCAGAAAATAAATCACGTTACCATAAACATCATGTTACATCCGTTTTTGACAAAAACAAAAGTATGTTACATGTTTTTGACAAAAACAAAAGTATCTCGTTTGCTGTTTCAATAACAAACTGAAATTCAAGCTATCGAAAATTAAAATAACAGTGACGTGTTTAGAAATTTTGTATTAAAGCCTAACGTGGTGTGCTTTTCAATGCGGTTGAATTCCTGTAGAATCCGTGGCGTTAATTTAATTAGACTTAAAAGGCATCACAGCGATCTGCGAGAAAAAAACAACAATATCATGTTACATCCGTCACTTCCTTTCCTTTTATTTGTTCTCCATCGGTTGAACTAACCTCCGTTTTATTTTGTAAAACCTCTGCCGCTTTAGTGTTTGAACATGCTTTCGTGACGGTTCCGACATTTCTTGAAAGAAATCTTCACACCACGTGCTTCTCGGCTTCATGCTTGAGTGAGCGTGTGACGTGTTCACAGCGCTTTCGTAAATCGTAATTAGGTATGCAAAAACTTGCACCGGGATTTTCGGCGTGAACACCTGATAACCAGGAAACAAATATCCTAGCTGTACTGCGTTTTAAAAACCCTTTCGAAAAAGATGTTTTTTGATTAGATTTGTTCTTTAGTTTTGAGAATCGTCTTTCGTGCAGTTTAAACCGTAACTTAATTAAATTAAACAAATGTCATCGATGTCGCCGTAAAACAAACAAAAAACAAGAGTTTCATGTTACGGCATTTTCAAGGAAAACAAAAGTATTTTGTTACAAACGAACGAAAGTGTCGTGTTACGTTTGCAAAGATTAACGTAAGGAACACCTAGGAAAGAATACAAGTAGCCTGTGAACAGTTTTTCCGAAAGTAAAGTAAAGCAAATAAACACGAACATATATAAAACATCATACTTTCAATTGTTCCATATTGCATTCTGCACTTACCAAATCATCGAGATTTTTTGTTCACGCAATTTCTTATAATTACCACTAAATCACAGAAAATCCTTTGAATTTTAGTTACTTTTCTTCTACCTTTTCAGCCTCCTTAGTTTCATCAAAAAGTCGCTTCTGTCTGCGGACTGGAACCGAGCGAGCACTCTGCCAAACCTCCACCCACATGTTGCCCGGAATGCGCATGCGCAGGCTTAGGTGCCCCTCCTCTCGCCACTATGAAAAGGAATGGAAACGAAAAACAAATTAGTTTGTAGTGGGATCCGAGATTTCGGCTGTTGTAATAACAGGTTATACCGGTAATAATAGGTTATGCAGGTTATTAACCTTGCACGGGGGTTGTAGTTCTTCAACATTTCCAGCCTTGGCGTCATCCATAAGAATCTTCGCATTACTTGTTTCTGTACTTAGCAAGTCTTCGTCTGATATCTCAATGTCTTCTGTGTCCCAGCCTTCCTCCACTGAGCTTTCACTGCTGACAGCTGAACAAAAGAGATAAAGAAATTGTAAAGTAAGAACATTTTTTTGTGTGGGTTGAATTTTCAGCGACTGCCCTTAACGTAATCCAACGTTGTCCCAGGGTCGACCATGAAAATAGCCACAAGTAGGAAAATCTAATCAGAACTCAAGGCACGGGAAACCATGTAAAGGGTACCAAACGCGGGAAACCGTGTAACGGGTGCCAAAGCTAAGCATGTAACGGGAGCTAAGCGCGGGAAAACTGTAACCGGTGCGAGCGGGGAAACATGTAATGGGGGCTAAGCACAGGAAACCATGCAGCGGGTGCCAAAGCTAAGCATGTAACGGGAGCAAAGCGAGGGAAAACTGTAACAGGTGCCAAACGCGGGAATGCTGAGCACATAACGGGAGCAAAACGCCGGAAAAATGTAACGGGAGCCAAGCACGGGAAACCATGTAACGGGTGCCAAACGCGGGAAAGGAAGGAAAGAGGGTTAAGAGCGAGAAAGCTAAACATGTAACGGGTGCCAAGAGCGGGACAAATGTAACTAGAGCCAAGCACGGGAAACCATGTAACGGGTGCCAAACGCGGGAAAGGAAGGAAAGAGGGTTAAGAGCGAGAAAGCTAAACATGTAACGGGTGCCAAGAGCGGGACAAATGTAACTAGAGCCAAGCGCGGGGAACCATGTAACGGGTGCCAAACGCGGGAAAAGAAAGAAAGAGGGTTAAGAGCGAGAAAGCTAAACATGTAACGGGTGCCAAGAGCGGGACAAATGTAACTAGAGCCAAGCGCGGGGAACCATGTAACGGGTGCCAAACGCGGGAAAAGAAGGAAAGAGGGTTAAGAGCGAGAAAGCTAAACATGTAACGGGTGCCAAGAGCGGTAAAAAACATACAGTGGGTGCCAAGCACGCCTCACATTACTGAGTACCAAGCCTGGGAAAACATGGAACGTGAGTCAAGCGCGGGAAAGCAAGTTATGGTTGCCATGCACGCGCGAAGAAAGTTGCTTGAATCAAGACGTGTTTGCCTTTTGGTTTCGAGTCTGAATGGCTAAGATACCATCTCCTCTTGCACTGAGCGCGTTACACAAGTAATTTTCTATCTTCCTACCTGCCACAGCAGTGGCACTTGATTCTTCATTCTGTTTATCTCTTTCTTGTCTCAGTCTCCTCAGTTCTTCAATTTCCTCTTCTGTCTCGGGGCCTGGTATCCAGTCAAACGGCGAGTACCATCGCACAAAATCTTCTAGTAAACACCCGGGATTCGCCGCCTAAGAAAATAAAAATAAATAAATAAATAAATCACTTTATTTAAGAAAGAGCCCAAGAGCGGAAAACAAAGTTGGCGCTTCAGCAAAGTCTTCTTCAAAGCCTGAAGCATGAATTGATTTGGAATATGGCAATTTCTCAGTTTGCTCAACAATTTTGCTGGGCTGAGAAATTTCAAAAGAGATATTGCCAATATCTTGTTTGCCCCCACCAATTTTGCACTATCTGTTTATGCACATGCATGGAGAGAGCTTATGAACGTGGTTTACCATATTTACAAGTGGTTCAAATACTTTTCACCATGGATAGTTGAAATAGCAAGGTAGCCTGCGTAGCAAGCGTTCCCGTGCGAGCGAAGATTCTGGCGAAGAGCGAAAGATTCTGGCCGCGCGAAAATTGGGGCGAGAGCAAAAAAGGGAATGGAGGGGGGAGGGGGTCAGTTTACCTTAAAGGCCTCCATGTCGGAGAGCAGAGAAGCGCATTGCATCTGAGCCCTCACACGAGCCCCTTCTTCAGAGGTCCCTAATTGTGTGAGGATTTCAGCTTGTTCCTCCAACATGTCCTCTGTCATTGGTGCTGGTTCCTATTAAAAGAAAGATTAGTCTAAAAAAACCTTAAAGAGACTGTGTCAGGGATTTTTATTAATAGCCAAATTTAGGCATGGGAAATGACCATCAAATTCGGGGAAATATAAAAGTAACCTCTTAAAACAGTGAAGGCAGACATACAGCTATTTCAATTAACATTGTCCTATCAAAGCTTTAAGACAAGACCGAAAGGTAGTATGGGTAGAAGAGGAGAGCAGTTACACGTGCTGAATGCTATTAAATAGATACATAGACATGACAAACGCGAAGTTGCACGTTTTTTTTTTCTCTTCCAACACGCGGAAACAAGGTACGTTTAGCCACACTGAATTTTAGAAGAATTTTCAAACCTTTACGCCATGCAACGGTAAAAGTAAAGCTACATAAAGGCCTCCTCCGAAGAAAACAAATTCGTGAATCCTTCATGTGCAAAAATACAAACTTGTACATTTCCTGTGCATTAAAACTGTGACCATGCTATGAGCTTGTTTTGGTTACTTTATTTTTGGCCTTTATTGCTCAAATGCGTAGCAGAAACCGTCTCTAAACCCTACCTGAGTGACTGGAACTAACAGAGGTTCTCCAGAAACGAGAAGTTTCAAATCCCCAAATGGCTCTTTCGCTCCTTCTCTTCTACAAATGGATGTGTTATTATCAATATTATCCTCATTTAAGTCACTATCTGTCCTTTTTATATTTTTTGTATTCTCCTCATTACTTCCGCTCTCACTATCAGCTTCATCTTGACTCTCAACAGCCTCGAAAAACTCATCATCATCCGAAATGCTTGACTGCGTGTCTAAACTTTCCATTTGAGCGTTAGAACCACTTTTGTGTAGATTTTCCGAGTTTGAATCATTGCTTTTAGTTCTTGTATCAGAGTTTTTGTCCGCATTGGTGGAAAATTGAAGACTTGCTGCTCGAATCTTGGAAAGCCGTTTTCTTTCGATACAACAGTTGAGCATCTGAAAATAAAAAAAAAGAAGTAATCATAGCAGGTTACATTCCCTGTATTTTAACTAAAATCGATTTTCCATCAACTGTCAAATGTCAATTTTTCTTCCCTTGTTTTAAAGTTATCGAACTCTTTATTGGTTAGAGCGGTTTTCACTTGAGTGTCGAAAGTAATTGCGTTTGCTTGGGTTTTGCATTACTACGCTTAGTTATTGGCTTAAAAATCTCGCGCCACTTTTTCAGCCAATCAGGAGTAAAACCAAAACCAATCGTGACTTGCTCGCGCACGTTTTCCCGCGCTTCGTGCCAGTTACATGTATTTGCTTCGAGTTTTGATTGGTTCACTAGTGTGTCCTTTGTGATTGGCCAGAGTAATTACTTTGGTTTTGGTTTTACGACACTCAATTGAAAACTGCTCTAAAAACGTGCAACCAAAACCAATAGTCAGTGGGCTTTCATGTATTTGCCCACGCTTGCCAACTGGTCACATTTTTTCCGCGCTTGACAAACAGTCACATTTTTCCTACGCCTGGCGGCAGGTCACATGACACCCTCTTTCAGTGCTACGTGCATAGCTATCTTTAAGGGTCTCAATGGGGTGGTGGCTTTTAAGGTTAACGGTTAAAGTTTTGGCTTTTTTACGGCTACCAATTAATTTATTTCCATAACGGTTAACAGAAGTTACAGCAAGGCGCCCAAATGTGTTACCACTTTTAATTTATTCACATTCTTTCATGCAGATTTAATCAAGTGTAGTAAACAAAACAAACAAACAAACAAACCTGTAGCTTTTGTTGAACCAAACAACTTCCAAGATTAGGTGGCTGTAATTTTAATCTGTGTCATTTGATGTAATAATAATATTGAGATTAAGCGGTTTAACACAACAAAATACCATAAGCACTAACATTAATAATCAACTTTTCTGTTTTACCATGAAAAGTACATCTAAATCGCTCGAATTTGGTCAATAAAATAGTTTTCAAGTTGAATCATGTTAATTATATTATCTATAGTAGCTAGCATTTTTATATTGTATATATTTTAATTAATTTAGATTTTAGTTTTTAATTTTCGTGAAATAACTGTAAACTAGCCGTAAAGCTAAGATTATTTCACGCTAATAAAGATCTTTATCTATCTATCTATCTATCTATCTATCTATCTATCTATCTATCTATCTATCTATCTATCTATCTATCTATCTATCTATCTATCTATCTATCTATCTATCTATCTATCTATCTATCTATCTATCTATCTATCTATCTATCTATCTATCTATCTATCTATCTATCTATCTATCTATCTATCTATCTATCTATCTATCTATCTATCTATCTATCTATCTATCTATCTATCTATCTATCTATCTTTTCAGGATTAATTAAACAAACATTAAAAACAAACGCTGCACATAGAGCATGACATATTTAAGAATGCCAACCAAAGAATTTACTGTAAAATAACACCAGCTAGTGGTCAGAACGGGACTTGACCCAGCAACTGCTGGATTTCCATTTTCAGGTCTGCCACTTTAACTACTTGATTACACTTGCCTCAAAGCTCTTATTTTACGGAGGTCATTTGACATTATTGCTATTCAAGAATCATATTTCGTGCCATGTTTTGTCTCATTTTCAAACCATGAAATCATCTATTGCTGACAATACACAATCTAGTTCTCAACGTTTTTTATTGTACCTGGGAATAAATATGTCATTTTCCCATCTATATCGCATTTCCAATACAAACTCCTGCCATAAATGAGCCACAGCTCTTAAACCTGTGGAGGAGGGCAAATAAGAAAGCAGGACAATCAGATTAATATAGGTGTTTTAGCATAACCCAGTGGCTGATGATATGCCAACTCGCAATGTGGTTGGCTTCGCAAATGCTGTTTACTTAACAATTATTATTAGACTCCGAACTTGAGGTGTCTATTTAAACAATAAAGTGTTTCTGTTAAGGAACTATCGGCTGATAGTTGCCCCGCGGAAATTTGATGTTCTTAAAACAAATACTAGCCGGAAAAGGGAAGCTTCGAGGACTAATGTGCTAGTTTTAAGAACATCAAATTTTCAACATCAAAATTAGAAACAATCAGATTTGGACAAAATTTAGTAGTGTGCTATAATGGCTGATAGTTGATTGAGGAAAATACCTACAAAGGGTCTTGATATTTTTCACAGTAATTCACTCACCTCCATAACTATGATAAACTATACAGATACACACAGCAAGAAAGAAGGTAAGGCTGTCTTCAGGTGCAGTTTTCAAACCACGAAACTTGTCCTGATAAAACAAAAGGCACTCAGCGTCATTCACCTAGCTCTCTGTATGCATTGCTGGCCTATAATGCTAGATGACACAGCAATTCAAGAATCCTAACTGACACTTCATTGACAAGGCCTGGGGCAAGCCCAGTTTATAAAATGGTCAGATTTGTTGGTCTTATAGTCAACTAGACCTGTCCTCTGCCCGATTTTTTCACAACATCCATATTTTCTAGAAAATTATCAGCTTAAAACTCAAACCGCTCAGAGTTAAGTTTCTGTAGTTTTTTTTTTTTTTTTTTTTTTTTTTAAATAATTTTTATTTGCATAACACATAGTTACATACACTATTTACAATACAAGCTACTACTTATACCACTAACAATACTTAACAACATTACAAGTTGTTACATTAAACCTTAAACCTACTTACCCACTCGCTCGCTCACTCATCGCACAATCACACAATTACATACAAGTTGAAATGTTCCTAAACTTTTTACAATTTTCAGGGTGAAATACACTCAAGAAAATCACCAATTAAATTCAGACAAAGACCAATTTGCTGACATCTGCAGTTTTAATAGAAACTGCCTATTTATAAGCATGTAAAGTGATGTCACTGGGGAAATTCTGCCATACTTTGCTCAGGGAAACCTGGGACTTCTGCACCATGGCTATTCTCAAGAACATACTAGGTGTTAACGTTCTGTTCACATTTTGTTTAAAGAAATCTGTGCTGGTGCAATTGAACTTGGCACTCATCATCATCGTTTTATAAGCCACTTTAGAATTACAAATTATATAGCATATTAACATTATGGTAAGGTAAGGAGACCTCCGAAAAACCACCAGGCTTATAGGTGAGGCCACCTCGGTTATCAATATGTTAGTAATTTAGTTGTGGATGTGTGGCTAGGTCAGTTCAGACACATTCATTAACCCTATTCAGTCCCAGGGGGGGGGGCTTTTGAGGCCCGCAGTGACGTTGAACGCTTAAAACTTTATCAAGATTCAAACAAATGCTGTTTTGACATCTTGATGTAATTGTCAAGTGATGTGACGTCATCAACCCACGAGACGTATATACCAAAAGATTTTTGGACATACATGTACTATACATCCTATAAGTTTCATTCTGGAAGTCACATGGGGGGGGGGGGGGTTCCAAAGCCCCCCCTGGTCCCAGAAGGGCCAAAAAACATAATCTACAAATTAATCTGTTCACACCTGAGGTCCCTGCTCCTGTTCAGCGCCCTTGCTACCTTCCATCTTATTAAAGAGTAGTTCCTGTTGTTCAATTTCTAAATCCTCTAAGTCGTGATCTGCATCTGGAAATAAGTGCTGTGAAAAAAAAAAGGAAGATTTTAGGCACAAGGTGGCATACAAATTGACTGAAATCAAATAAAAACTCATGATAATAGTTCACAACAGTGGAAAACACAAATGAAGTACAAAAGATGGTCAAAGTTGAGCAAGATGAAAATAGCTACCTTCAGGTTACTTTTGTTAGTGGCTACTATACGGTAATTAGCGATTTTAGCGAGTTGGGCAAAAATCACTAAATTTAAAAGTACTCGCTAAAATTTGTCTCGCTCAAGTTCAATACCCATTAAATTTAAGTTCTTCTCCTCCCACTGCAAAGGGAAACAAAATATGCATAGTCGACTTGAAAAATTCTTTTAAAAAATGGATACCGATAACTTTGTTTTTTCTGCCAATGCAAATGTTCATTCAATTTTAAGTGAATTTGTTCTTTTACTGAGTTTCCATCTCAGCTACATGTTCATTAAAAAGTGGTTTACACGATATCATTAACTTTTTAAATTTTTTCGGAAAATCACTAATTAAAATTAAATAGTCGCTAAATCTTGCTCTGAAAAAATTGCTAAAATTAGTAGTTGCTTAAAATAGTAACCTTAAGGTATTTTGCTGGCACGGACCAGAGGACTGGCTCCATGTAAGAGGAATTATGGGAAGTGTTCTGAGATATGTGTAGTTGTTCATCACAAATTGAATCAGTCTAGGTCAGCATTAACTCGAGCACCAAAATTTTGTTTTGTACATTTTGAGATATTTGATTTTTAGTCATTTTATAATTTCTAGTTTCTTTGCACATCACAAAGACCCCATTGTGGAACGTCAAGGCTTCTACATACATTGCATGCCGTTTATAATGAACTGCTATAAGAACATTATTTTATTGATGTTTTGATTAGCCGCAGCCTGATGCACAAGTTCCTTGTAATAATTAAACAAGAAATACTATATGTTTCAACATTTATGGGCGCAAGACCTAACAAAGCTGTGAATATATGTACTTGGTAAATACACAGGGCACAGAGGAGTCAAGTTTGTCCACAATTCAAAATCTCTACCGTGCAAAACGACCTTCAAAGCGATTGTTTAAGCCTACGTGATACAGCGCCGTCACGCGTCATGCGATACTTGTTTGCAGATCGTCTGGTGATATCGTATTCTGACAATGGTCGCCTGGGGCGTAAAAATGGTCGCCCGAAGGGCGACGATTTTTTTTCGGAAAGCTTCACGAGGCACGAAGTGCCGAGAAGAAAAAGAGACAAGGGACAAAACATTATACCACGTGATCGACTCGATGTCGCCCGAAGCATACTGGTGGCGGAAACGGAAGTCGTGTGTAGATCCATGCTGTGACAGATGAAATCAACCGTTAATAATCCGAAATACAAAACAATAGCTGATCTTTCGACCGGCGGTAAGATTCAAAATATGAATAGTGCTCTCCGGGAAAAGCGAAATTTACCAGACGAGGATCAACACAATCCGAAGAAATTGAAAGTGGAAAACAAGGTTTTCTTTTCAAAATGGTAAGTCACTTGTGAAACATATTATGGAAGCTATTTTATTGCAACATTGCATGTCTCGTGACGCATTTCCGCCACCAGTATCCTTCGGTCCACATTGTACGAAAACGAATTTTTAACTGCCTAAAACTCGTCCCCCGAAATACAGCTTAAACGACTTGTTTGAAGATTTTCTTACAGCGTACGGTATGGGGAGAGAATACTTGTCTGAATCCACATGTTAAAAATGAGATCGTTTCGTTTGATTTTGAGCAAGTAACGAGGGATCGGAATTTTGCCTCAAATCGCTTTCGTCCCTTGCTCTCTTTCTTACTGCTGGTCTCTCTGGTAATGCCCACAAACATTGCTGTCTGCGGATGTCGCACGAGGGTACGAATACGATATCACCAGACCAGACGATCTGTAAACAAGTATCGCATGACGGCGCTATATCACGTACGGCTTTATTCCACGATCGCTTTGAGAAGCTTTTGAAGGTCGTTTTGCACGGTAGAGATTTTGAATTGCGGACAAACTTGACTCCTCTGTGCCCTGTGGTAAATAGACAAAAGGCCCTTACTGAAAAATGATTTATGAAGACAAAAAGAAATGTATACCTTGAGTATTTCATGTAAAAGTTTCCCAGGGATGGGAAATTCTTCTGCACCCCGTTCACTCATGGCTGAAATTCTTGATGTCGCTCTGGAAACAGCAGTGGATAATGACGCCACATGCGGAGCTTCTGTGAGCCTCTGTAGCGCTTGTGTGATGTCTGCTACGTTGTCTAAATAGAAAATAATTTGATCACTGATTTAAGATTTTATTAGCTGGAAATGTACAACTTTTGAAAACTCAAATGCCCCAGTGGGGAAAAGGGGGGGATTTGAATGTGAAAGGGACGGGAATGTTCATTGGAAAATTTGAATTAAACCACTAAAGGAGACCAATTGGGGCGTGTCTCAAGATTTTATTTTGACCCCTAAAAGAAAAACCATTTTCTATTCCTGATTGGTCTCTAGAGGCCACCAACACAGTATGACCAACCCTCCAAGTTTATTTTTTCCTCAGTGGCCATTTGACCACCAACAGATCAAATTTGGTCACCAGTGGAAAATTTTAGTTGCTAAATTAAACCCACACTTTCAATCCTTCCTCTCAATTTAAGTCACCAGGTGGATGACTTCGGTTTCAATGTAGTTGCCAGCTCCAAAATTTTAGTTGCCATGGCAACTAAAATGATTTTAACTTGGAGGGTTGATGACAGCTAACATTTTTTATTCCTTAACATGCAACCCTAGAAAACAAGACTATGAGGGCTAAAAATGTTACCATTCTGTACTGAAAACTCTAAGTCAGAGACCCCTTTTATAAGGGGGTACCCCTGGGGTGTATTACTTCTTTCCTTGGGTGGGGTGTATGCCCACTGCAAGTTTTGCCCCAGCATTCTGTCAGGTTACGCTTTGGCTAACAGTTCATCAGAACTCATTTATTTACCTGGGCCAAGAGAGGCACTGTGAAAGTTAAGTGTCTTGCCCGATTAAAAGAGGGCAGATGCAAGATAACAGCTTGTGTGAAATTTGTTTCTTACCATCATCATTCATTGCAGTCTTATTCAGCAGCTGCATCGTAGACTCTTGTCTGTGACAAAGCGTCACATATCCACTAAGATATTCCCCTGGAAATAAGTACAATATTTTGTTATATAGCTGGCTCGGCAAGCAGGCAAGATGAGGTAAACCCTGCGTTGTGATTCGCTACCTGAGCAGGCAAGATGTGTCTATCTTGTCCCCTCAGGGTTGCCTGAAAATTTCTATTTGTTGTCCTTGTTGCCGCCAGCTCTCATACTGAAATTTTGCACGAAGAAAAATATTTTCATTGTTTTAACTTGTCATTCAGTTAAATCAATTCTCATTAATTTTATTGTTCTATCCAATTTGGACAAAGAAGTTTGCGTCGTTACTCGACTTCATCTCAGTCCATAAACACACACCAGTAAACCTTGTCCAATATCCCGCCATCTTGACCTCAAATTGGTCAATTAGCTATGTGTAAAGACAGTAACAACACATGTCTATTCTCATATGTAGTCATTATTTAGATTGCCATGTCTCTTGCAGGCTGAGTCAAATACAATCAAACCTTTTTTAAGTGGCCATCCTTGGGACCAAATAGGTGTCTGCTTATCGGAGGTTAAAAAAAAATTATGGAGTCTCCATGAAGTGTCTCATTTTTATGGCAAGTTTACCATAATTGGATTGGTCAATTTACATGCCAAAAAAGAACTCATCTATAATATATCCCCAGTATGGACTTCAATCTTGGTTAATAACATTTATACATAGACTACAAATCAGCACCAACCTAACAGACACTGGGGATTGTCATTCATCCTGGCTCTCACACACCACTGCGGGGCATGGCAAGGATCTAGGTCACTGCAGAAAAAAAAGGAGAGGTACTCAGATTTTATTTCTTATATTGGAGAAGAGTTGAGACATGTTAACAATATCCAGGGAAGGAAAAAGTCTCTTTGAAAATTTAAACAAAGCACTTACGAGTAAACAGAATTGTCGACAATGACTTCTTCCGATAGGCAGGGCCATGTTGTTGACAGGTGAAGCTCCCTGACAAAAAATTTCATAAAAAATATGTGATCAGTAAGCAAAAAAGACATACAATGGAGAAAAAACAATTTCCTATCTGTTGAGGACCATGGTAAGGTAGAGTCAAGTCCATAATCAGGCCTAGTGGTCCATATGGTCAAGGCTTAACTATAGGATGCTAGTTTATCACAGGGTCATCCCAAGCATTTATTTGCCAGTACCAATTTTACATTTGAGTGGTGAGAAAAATAAATTAAAAAATATAATTCACTTTATTTAACTGTCAATGTATTTAGCACTGCTAAATTGCTAGCTGAGGACACCTTAAATAGATAAAAAAGTATTATAAATTGTACATAAACTTGTTAAAAATTTCAACTTGCAGAAGGCTGACCAGTTGGCTATTTACAAAGCGTGCAGGAGTTTAATTCGGGACGACCAAACACAAATCCATCTAGTAGCAGGGGGTGGATTTGAACCTGGGACCTCTGAATTACAAGTCCAGCACCCTAACCACTAGGCCATGCTGTGTCCTCCAAAGCCAACCCTCCAAGTTAAGACCATTTTAGTCGCCATGGCGACTAAAATTTTGGAGCTGGTGACTAAAATTGAGAAGAATGATTGAAAGTGTGAGCTTAATTTAGCGACTAAAATTTTCACTGGCGACCAAACTTGAGCAGTCGGTGGCCAAATGGCCACCAAGGAAAAAAATAAACTTGGAGGGTTGAAGGCATTGTGTAAGTAAAGTGTCTTGCCCACAATACACGGCAGTGACTCTGGAATGCTAGATTTGGAGTCCATTAAAATAACTATTCAAGGCCACCGCACTTTCCATTTGCTCAGGATCACAAAAAAAAATTAATATAAAAAATAACAGAAAATCTTGTTAATGAAATCAATACCTTATTGGATCTTGACATGCACCAAAAGGCAAAGTTCCCAGGTTGTTTACTCCGACTTTACATTCTAAACATGAGGACGGATCAGGCGGTTCTTGTGGCCATGCATAATCTGTCCACTCATCCAGGACGTAAGTAAACCGAACAGTCAATGTGACAGGAGGCATGGGAGATATTGGACAAGCCTGCAAGAAAAGCAATCCAATTTAAACATTCCAATAGGTAAACCTTGAGCCAAGCGGCCTAAACTTTCAGAACTTATCCCAGTTTTTGGTAGCATTAAAGTGCCTATGAAGTAAAAAATAATTGCTGTTTATTTTAAAGGCTTTTCAAAGTAAAGAAGAATGGCGTTTTCCTTTTTGCAATATCTTTTTTCGTTTTAGAGATATTTACGTTTTTATATTATGCAAATGAGCAAAGTGATGACGTCATTAATTGTTCCACAAAAAGGTGAAGCATTGAATCAAGAATATCTCTTGGAATATTTGAGCTGAGTTCTTCAAACTTGGCACGATTCATGTACACCACAAAAGACACAAAATGACACCTGTCGTGTCGTTGCCATGGCAACAGTTTTGCTGCAAATACCTATTTTAATTAATACTGATATCCCCAGTTTTTGCTTAATCAAAGATGATCCACACCCAACAAGCTAATGAGGAGAGTTAGGGTAATAGGGCATTATGTGTGTTCCAAGCTGGACCCTTTGTCCCACTTTAAAGAGTTGGAAATTGAGATATTTGGTTTATGTCAGAAAGAGCCTGGAACCAAGAGTGTTGCCATGGTTACGTCATAGTATGAGCCATCTTGCACCTTTAACGAAGGTCACTACTGATGCCAAGTTTCAGAAATATCACCTTTATATTTTTAGAGATATCCTTGATTTTGTGATCTATCTTTTAGTGGAACAATTTATGACGTCATCACTTTCCTCATTTGCATAACACAAAAACGCGAATATCTCCTAAACGAAAGAAGATATTTCAAAACGGTAAATGCCGTTCTTCTTTATTTGTAAAAGTCTTTCAAATGAGCATTAATTAATTTTTACTTCATAGGCACTTTAGGAGGCTATGAATATTTCTACTTCCCCCTGGAAGCGATGCTAGTCCATTGCAGGGTTACTCCCCCCAGCACTATTTCACCAGTACCCATTTATACACCTGGGTGGAGAGAGGCACTATGAGAGTAAGGTGTCTTGCTTAAGAATACAACACAGTGACCCTGGCCAGGGCTTGAACCCAGATGGTTCGATCCAGAGTCTGGCGCACTAACCATGAGGCCACCACACCTCTCACAAGAATCCCAGTAGAAAGCATTAAATCTGGCATCTTTTATCCAAGCAAAACCAAAGCTTTCATGAATTATTCAGACACTAAAGCTGAGTTCTAGCATTCTTTTGTTTACTGATAATAAGTACCAATGCCTGCATGTCCTGAAATAATTAATTCAAAATGGCCACTTAATCCAGGCTCCAACAGACCACCACATTTCCCACAAAAACATCTGTCTAGTAACAAATTTGAATAATAATTATAATAGAATAAAAACCATTATAATAACAAATTATAATGGCTTCATACCTTGGTGTTGTACCATATTTATTTGATTAAGTGCCAACCTTGAATAAGAGCCCGCCCCTGAAGGTAGCAAAAGCTAATAAGTGCCCAAGTCTCAAATACCTCATTGTTACTTATTTTCGCGCGTACTTAATTTCGCGAAATGGAACAGGAATATTTCGCGAGACTTAATTTTCGCGATTTGGCCAAAAATACGTAATTAGCATAAACAATACAATAGAAATCGGTTAGAATTAATTTTCGCGGGTCTTTAATTTCGGGATTTTTTGAAAATCGCGAAAATTAAGTCCCGCGAAAATAAGTAACAATAAGGTAACCAATCCCCCCGCCCCCACCACACCGAGTCAAAGACAGAGCTTTCTTAGTATTTTACAGAAAATTTCAATGAACATTTTAAATTCTGCTTTGGTACATCTTCACGTTTTGTCATTATTTATTGTTTTGTTGGGTGGAAATTATATTATAATAAGCACCCAGCCTTGAATTAGTGCCCACCTCGAAAAAGCACCCACTCTCAGGGTCCAAAAAATAATTTAATAAGTGCCCAGGGCACTTTATCGAATAAAATATGGTAATACCAAATTCTCAAAACTAAATTTAAAGAAATGTATGGTAGTCAGTGAGGAGAATTTAAATTTTGATCCAGAGTCTGAAGAGTCAAACTAATGGCCCACCAATGTTTTTAAGCTCAACCTACCAACTTGTCCTTAAAGATTTCAAGAAGTCCAGCTAAATGTCTGTATTGAGTAGGAACATGACGCAGGTGAGAAATCTCAAATACTGTGCGATATCCACCTCCAATACAGAGACCAAAATAAATTTTTCTCCATCGCTGAAGAACATGGGCAAACATGGGAATTGTGCTGCAATGCCAAAAAATCCTCAGTTGATGAATGATGCATGTATAATACTAATTGATTACAAACATACATGTAAAGGACCAATAATAACTATAATACATCAATTACCAACAAGGTGACAATTGAAAGGGTGGAGAGAGAGGCGGTAATGGAGAGAGGTAGGGAGGGTGGGAGGGATAAAGGGAAGCACACTTGAAAATTAGAAGGATGGACAGACGGACTGACGGATGGACAGACAGACAGACAGACAGACAGACAGATGGATTAATGGATTAGGAATGAAGGAATTATCAATAATTATTAGTTATCAATTATCAAGGAAGAAAGGAAAGCTGGAAGAAAGAGGACAAGTGAGGAAGGGAGTAACTAAAGGTAAACATGCAGAGAGGAATAAAAACAATTTGGTCAATAATAGCTACCGGTAATTGTTTACTGATTAAAAACACTATTAGTGGTGAATCTTTTTTAAACCACTGGA
Organism: Oculina patagonica; assembly: GCF_052425735.1. NCBI lineage: Eukaryota > Metazoa > Cnidaria > Anthozoa > Scleractinia > Oculinidae > Oculina > Oculina patagonica. The sequence continues at coordinate 3,028,050 of NC_135768.1, forward strand.
CAGGGGATAAAAACTTAAGGTGGCTCGTACCAGTTTTCAGGTTTTTGACTGTGCGACGTTTGGAAGAAAATGGCCAAAAAAATAATTAAAGATCGTAATAAAATTTTTGTATAAATAAATTACCCATTGCGTTGTTGATCCAAAATACCAATAATTACGTCATCAGTGGTTACCATGGCAACGGTAGGCAATGATTTTTTGGACCCTTTTTCAGCTTCCAGTGCTTATATCTTGAAAACTAACTCGATGACCCCCATTTTTTTTCTCGTGAAAACTTTAAGCATATGAAAAAGAAACTGTATAATTATTTTAAAAAAATTCTACGAAGCGGAGTTTTTGCAAATGCAAAAAAGAGCAATTTGTAAGTAATTAAAAATTCCTTTCGTAGAATTTTTTTAGATTTTTACTCGCGTTTCCTTTACATAAAAGGAAAATATTAGGGCAATAAAAAATAGGGGTCATCGGGTTAGTTTTCTTGCTAAAGCCTTCGTGAACTCAATAATTCCCACGCGCGTTTCCGCGCACTTTAAATTTTTGATTTTAAAAGTTTGGTATTTACTCATGCTCAGTTCTGACTACCGCTGATCTTTGCGGGCACATACGCGCGCAACACGCGTGGACTTCCCCTCGCTTTGTCTGCGAAACTTTTCGGCTCAGGATTTCATGGGATTTAGCCAGTTTCAGTTAGCGCCAGTTGTGCCTCTTAGGTCTTACTTTTTAGTATTTCTTTGTCTGAATAATCATGTGTTTGAAAGCGAACTGAAATAAGCTGAAACGAAAAAAGTGGAATTGAGTCACGATCTCCGACAAGATCGGTCAGATCGATCGTAGCACATGCGAATTTGCTTTTGTAACTCGAGCAGTGGGATCCGAAAACATTTTGACTGTCGAACATTAAGTTGACTTAAAATGTTCTTGTTGAAAAAACTTCAGTTAAACGCGGAATTTTTTCTTTAAATGAAGAAAAGCAACCTCGCACTCGGCCGCCATGTTTGTTTTCCTTTTCATATCTCGCGCGTGACTCGTGGGTATGAAGCGTGACGCGCGCGCTAGTCACCAGACTTCCCACGCAAGAAAAACCGGTACGAGCCACCTTAAGAGCAAAAGAGAGAGAGGTTGAGGGCTTGATTTAGGTTCTGTTTGTGATCTGATTACTATTCAATATAGAAAAGAGCAGTTCTCAATTGAGTATCGTAAAACCAAAAGCAAAGTAATTACTCTGGCCAATCACAAAGGACACAAACAATCCAGTGAGCCAATCAAAACTCGATGCAAATACATGTTGCAGGCACGAAGCCCAGGAAAATGTGCGTGCGCAAGTCACGATTAGTTTTGGATTTAGTTGTGATTGGTTAAGAAAGTGGCACGTGATTTTTAAATTAGTAATGCAAAACCAAAGCAAATGCAAATTATTTTTGATACTCAAGTGAAAAACACTCTAGACTACTTTAAAAAGTGATCTTTGCACTAAATAATAATGCATTGAATTTTTGTACCATTTAGAGTTAGTGGCAGCAATCCCAATGGAACTAAGAAGGAGATGGCACTTTGATTCACTGTCGACTGCTTCAGTATCCTCTGCTGGATGGATCACAATAAATTCCTTTAAACCATACCTGTTTAAAAATAACATTGCCAGCTTAACTTCAGTCTTAATGATATTAAAGGAAAGTGTAGACTGCTAGCAGTCTCTTTTTCTGCACTGAAAACATTTTGGTCATCAGGATGATTGCAGGGTTTTCAAAAAAAGCCAGGGACTGGCGGAGTTTCATCAGCTACTTGATTATATTTTGCCAGTTACTCTGCTCATAGTGACCAGCTCGCAACAAAAAAGCTTCAGGTGTCACAGCTGCCTACTCTTCCAGTTGCTGACGCTTTCTTCAAAATATTCTGAAACCCCTGTTGATTGTAGAGATGCCATCATGGATTATTTGGTGAGCGAAACCTGGGGAGGGCAAAACTGATCTGGGTACTGGGACTGGGGCGGGAGGGGGGGGCACAGGACAATGTTAATAAATGGAAGCCAGCCCAAGCATCAGCACTCACCGGCTTTCTCTTATACTCAGAGTTGTTTTCTTCTCTTTCCAAGTTCCCTGTTAGGGACATTTTGTTGTCCCTCACCCCTCTCTACCCCCCATCGAGAGGGTCACCTGATCTTGGAAACCATGTGCTCTTCGCAGTTTGTGTGTGTGAAAGTTTGATTATTTGATCGCTTTTTTTGCTTATTTGCCATTGATGTTGGATATGAAGCTGAAAGATGCCCAAAAAACATACGCAAGTCTCCGTTTTAAGCGCTTATTAATTTTGTATTGCTTCCATTTGTAATTTGGTTTTCTTTAGGTTTGAGTCGCAAGCTTTGTATTTTGTAATTTTGAGCTGTACCGACCTTGACGACTCTGTTGGCAACTCTACCAACGTGCATGTAACAGCTTAAACATCTTTGTCTTGTAGTTTTAATTAACATCTCCTCACTAAATAATCCAACATGGCCCCACAATCACTGGTCACTCTGGTCATAGCAATTGGCTCGTGACAAACAAGCCCGGTCTTGTCACAACCACCTTCTCTTCCAGTTGCTAACGCCTATTTCAAAACATTTTGAAACCTGTACTGTGTAGAGCGTATTTTAACTCACCATCTACTAAGGCAGTGTGTTCTGGGTGGAAAATCAAACTCCATGTCAAACATTTCCATCATTGCATCAGGCATGCCATCCTCTAAATCTGACAAAATCAGATAATGTCAACACTCTAATTAACAACCCTTTTACAGGTCATCAAATTATTAAGTTTTGAATCACCCCATTGCCATTTGATAGGTAATTTTTTAGGAAGTAACAGCAGGCAAGAAATAATCTTGAGATAAATAAACACCGTTTTAAGTTTAAAATACGGGTACATTGTGTTTCGGATGACCTGCATCCATCTTCAGTTTTGATAATTTGCAGTAAGTGTGGTCAAAGTGCCGGCTGCTATTTTGAGCCCTGGAGAGGCACTTTCATTGAGAGTTAAGTGTCTTTTCCAGGAACACAGCACAGTGACTCTGGCCAGGGCCTTTTGTTTCAGATTATGACTCATAACAAATATGAAACAATGAAAAATAAATGTTAAACTGGTTTAAAAAAAATTTAAACCAAAGATAAATATAAACCACAATATAATAAATTATACACAATCTAGCTGTTCCCAATAATATTAAATCTTTTAATTTACACACCTTCTGTTTGTTTAGAAGTATTCCTTGTAGGTTTCTTTTTTGACCTCAGATGATGGTATGCCACAACAAATTTAAAATTACCAAAGGCTATTCTATCTGAAATCACTCCCCAAGTTCCCTCTCTTTGCTACAATATGAAAGAAAATAGAAAAAAATTGTTACTCAATACAAAAAAAGCCTTGTCATCTTACAAATTGGTAGGGGCAGTAGACCAATGGTTAGTGCACTGCACTGAACTTCAGATTGAGCCCTAGCCCTGGAGAGTCATTGCATTGCGTTCTTGGGCAAGATGCACCTTACTCTCACAGTGCGTGGACTGCACAATTCAGAGTCTAGCCCACTAAAACTGCTAGGCCACAGCTTCTCCCAGCCATTTCTGTAGGCACTATTTCAAGGAATCATGGTAGTTGGAGAGGAGTCGATTTGTTTTTTATGTTTTGGGAAACTGTCGCTAGACCGTCGGTGACCTGTCGGTAGTCTGTTGTTGTCTGTCAGTAACCTGCTGGCCGACAGTTGACCGACAGCGGGTTACAGGGAGCTGTTCTTTGTAAAAAACACAATTACCCAATAACTTAAAAAATAAGTCAATAGAAAGCTAAATAATCATATTTAAGAAGTATGTATTAAATTCTTTCCTACTTACTTCAGCATTATCCTTTTTGTTAGGAATGGGATTCAGTTTGCTCTTTTCCAAATTCCCAAATATTCCTTTTCCCTGTTAGAGAAAAGTAGTCAATGATTCAGTCTCATGGTCTATATTATTAAGGGTCAGAGTGACATGACATGGAGCTGCTAACAGTTCAATCTCAAAAACTCAAACCTTCAAGGGGGTTTGAATTATCAGATTCAACTGTAGATATCCCAATTTTCATGACATGAAGTGCGAGCTGAGAGGTCGAGTGGTCTGGGCTCATGCCCTGCAAGGGTCACTGCATTGTTATTGGGCAAGACACTTCAACTAACAATGCATTTTCTGTTTACATAAATAATTTAATAATAATAAAAATAGTAATAATAATTATAATAATAATAATAATACACAAACAGGTAAACACAAACGATATTATTTCCCGACGTTTCGGCAACATCATGACGCCATTATCAAGGGTAAATTGAGAAAAATTAATAAATGTGAGGTTCAAAGAGATAAACATTTGCATAATGGTGGTGGCTATACAAATACTTTAGCACGGATTGAATCCGTTTGCACGTTCAGACTCGGTGTTAATTGCTTGATGTAAAGCATCTCGTTGACAAGACAGTCAAATTTGTTCTTGCATTTCTTTAGTACTTTGAAACAACTGAGGAGGTCCTCAGGGACAGCACCCACGTTTTTTTATCATTACCCTTTATCATTACCCTTGATAATGGCGTCATGATGTCGCCAAAACGTCGGGAAATAATATCGTTTGTGTTTACCTGTTTGTGTATAACTAAATCACTGTTAATACGAATAATAATAATAATAATAAAAATAATAATTTAATACTTATATTGTGCAAATTAACATGTGAATATGATTAAATGTGCATCACATTTATATACTATATAACCAATAAAGGAATATAACATTAGAAACAAATAGAGTAAACTGCTATACTTTTGAGGAAGTTGACTTTCTGTGTGTGCCATCTAACTTCCACTCAATAAGAAGGTGCTCTAGTCTTGCAGCAAACCTGAAAAATTATGTGAAGCAGGCGTTTTATTAAGTTTTGAAGTACGAAGGCATCGAAGGGAAATTAGGTAGACAGAAAAGAACACAATGAAGCAAACTTCTAGATGTTATTAGGGCGATCAGTGTTTGACATAATAAAAATTTTGGTTTGTATCTGAACTAAAAATGTTGGTAAAAGAGTATAAAACTGAATTTTCGGTAACTCTCTGCTACCTTCATCAGAGCCCCGCCACAAGTCAGATCAAGGGAATTGTGTACAAAGTCAAATGCATAACATGTGATTTTGCCTATGTGGGAGAAGGCAAAAGATCATGGAATTTGCGCGGCACAAGATCTAATAATGAAAGTGCAAAAAGATTTCACGCGGAAACAACAGACCATGACATTCATCCGGATTATGTAGAAATTTTAAAAAGAAATGTCAACAATAGGAAATAACGCCTATTCCTAGAAGCGCTGCATTCTATCCAGGACATTACTGTGTGAATGAGCATGTGCATTTCCTACAAGTTTATTTTACATTGGGAACATCCCTAGAGACTGGTGGCGTATAAAAACTTATTATGCAAAAACTGAACCAATTTTAACTCTGATAAAGGTAGCAGAGAGTTACCGAAAATTCAGTTTTATACGTTTTTACCAACATTTTTAGATCAGATACAAACCAAAATTTTTATTATGAAGCAAACTTTCTTAAGGTCATTACCCCAAAATAAAACTGAACATAGATTTTTAACCAAACTCCACCTACTGGTTTATTTCTCTAAGGGAATTCAAACTTAAATTTTGAAATAAAAAAGGGGGGTCACCACATTGGTTTAGGAGCAGGAAGACCCTATATATTCCATACAATTCCTCTATAATTTCTCTGCGAGTACTTGCAAAGTACACTTTTTTAGCGATTTTTTTTTTTCCAAACATAGGAATTGATGTTTTATTTTATTTCACCATACTTGTTTACCAGAAAGAGACAATTTACTTCACTCGCAGTCTAAGCCGCATAGAAAAAAAACCCCCATTTTGTTTATGTGCGCGCGCTAATAACGGGTAAAATTCTATGCAGTAAGGATGTGCAATGCAATGCAATGCAGGGTAATGACCTTAAGTTACAGGTACTGACTGTTGAGTATCCTGGTACTGGTACATGGGTCCCGCTTTCTAATGAGAACCCTGGTGAAGATGTTAAACAGTAAAAAGTGGTAGACCCAGAACTGTTCAAAGCGAGGAGATGGGGAGAGGGGGAGGAGGGAGAGGGAGAGGGGGAGGGGGGAGAGGTTAGGGGAGAGGGGTAGGGGAGAGGGGGAGAGGGGGAGGGGGAGGGGGAGAGTGGGATGGAGGAGGGAGAGGCGGAGGGGGATCATAGATCATTCTTCCTCGAAAAGTGGGTGGGGGTGGTAGGCCCTATCTTATTTCAACAGGGAGAAGAGCAGCCACCTAAGACCCTTACATTTATCACCAAGTAAATAAATAACAGTCTCAAGGTCTCAATAATTTCTTTTGTGAGGCTACGAAAGTCTCAAACTTGCAGAAGAAAATGTAATAGCCTTGCCATCTCCTAAGTCAAAAATTTTCCATTTGTAATCCTTCATATGCAATACAAAACTGAGGAACTCAATCAAAAATTAATAATTTTGGCTGTAAGAGTTAAATTCTACAGAATATTTTTAAGACTGTGTTAACTACTGATCCATACCAAGGAAATTATGTTTAACAGTTCTGAAAAGCCAGTGCATATGTGTTTTCTGGAATTTAACATTGATCACATACAATTTTGTATTTAATTACTTGGAGATCTAGTTTCCTTGCACTAACTTCGGTTCGATGCAAGGCCCTCTTTTTCAATTCTATCAATTTAAGTTATAAAAATTATTTTAAGCTAATAGCAAGTAATGGGCTAAAAAATCCCTTAGAATTGAAAACCAGTAAATCACTGGTAAAGCACGCCAGATTGTTAGGTACCCAACGTTATATTTAATATTTTATCTTGGCTTAAATAATTTTGGTAAGCTTTATAATCAATTATGTGTCTACCTTTCCCATTCAGACGAAGTTGTAAAGTCTGTTATTTCGAATACTTCGTCCTCCTAAATTTTACAAGAAAAAAATAAAACAAGTATACGTTAATACTTCCCTTATTGTACTCATTAAAAAACGCTTAAAATGGTTATTTTCTAAAAGCTCACTTGATCTGCCTCGTCCGCCATTTTGGTTTTATGTTCTGAGCATGCGCTGTCCCGACGAAAAGATGCAAGCAATGCAAATACATTTTTCTCTTCTTTACTTTTTCTCCTTATTATATCAATAGATTTTCTGATTTTCCACATCAAAGCGTCAAGCCTTTTTCTACTATAAACAGAAGATAAATAATAAAAAAAAATAATTGAATAAAAATCACCAAAAAAATCGAAGTTCTAAAACTTCATTGTGACGTCATCAAACTTGTTCCCAGACCTCAGAGAGTCACTCGTAGAGCGTCCTCTATCGAATCTGTACGTAAACACACGATGCTTTACTCGGATTTATAGCAAGAAAAAATAGATTAATGCCTGTTATTCCCGAGAAATGGGTTATAGGTTTGCATGAAAGGCATGGACGAAACATAACACTCACCAATGGCAATCAGAGGGCTATGAGAGAAGGAGACACATACGATCATGGAATGGTTTTTAGCGACAGACCTTTGCACATCGGCGAGGTTTTTCAACTTAAAATCGAAGAATTAGAGTCGAAATGGGCAGGATCTTTGGTATGTGAGAATTTAGTAGAACGTTTTAACATATTTACTACTTTAATTTATTAAATTATCTTTATTACAAACCAACTGAAATTTATTCAAGTTTGCAAGTTCCATTCAAATAAGAACGTCTAAGCAATGCAACTCAGTAATTTCGATTTAATTGACAAATTTAATTTGCTTGATACATTGATTACACAGATGCAAAAACAAATGCAGCTTATTGAAAATAGTTTTATTTTCTTTGATATTTTGTTCACTGCAACCAAGACTAATTTACTACCGGTACTTTCAGCTGTATTTCACCATGTTTTGTTAAATTTGCATCAGTTATCAACCTAATTTAATTAAATAAACGTCCATTACAGGTAAACAAAGGATTTTTTAAAAACTGTTTATTTACCCACCTTGATCTGCAAAGAAATCAGCAATAATCCACTGATGACAGTTTGACCGAAGTTAATCAGGGGGGGGGGGGGGGTAGGAGGAGTGGTACACTTTGAAGGTTAGTATGTGAAGGTTTTCAGAAGTGTGCCTACCCTGGGTACCAGAGTGTTTTTTTTTTTTTGCAGAAAAGACACAATTTGTGAACGACAAAGCCGCGATCATGGCAAGCGAAAAATCCCTCTTGTCACAGTGGTTGAGAACCTCACTTCCATGCTATTTCGAAAAGTAATAGTTCGCCAAACCGGTTTTGTGCGGGGTCTGTTTGCATAAAATTTGTAATTTGACATATCACTACAAGTGTACCGATATGCGAATTCTCGAGCTGCGGATTAGTGAATTCATAGCCTCATGATCCAGAACTCCGGTGAAAGACGGTATCTATTCTGAAAATATTATCAATAGTTTTTGTAGAGTATGCTATTTAAATTTGTAAATTCTGGATCTGGAAAGTTCAATTTCCTTGGTGTTTGTGCGAAAGAGCAACACACAGACGTGAGGGTCCCGTTAGGATTTCCTACCGGGATTTCCTGTTAACAAGCAGATCGCTGTGTTATTTTTGTACGTGAAATGTCAAAGAAATACGGACATTAAAATTCTAAATCACTTTGAGGGTCTGAGTTTTTTCATAACAAAAAGCTAATGGAACCTAAGCAGACACTAAAGTGCCAAAGGAACTGAACGAGCGTTGAAATATTCGGCGGAAAAGATTAAAAGGTGTCATAGTTGCTGACTCCTCCCGCAGTGAAGTTTTCTTCTTGCGTTCGGCCAAAATCGCTATCAATGCAAAGCTACCATCTTACGTCTTTAATATGTGAATCAACCAGCTACTAAGATTTAAGCATTAAGCGTACTCTGCTGCACCCCGAAAGGTTCTCTTTAAGTCGGTGCCTACAGTCTTTGTTTACAGTTTCTTCAAGTACAAAAAAACGGTTCTTGCCACTCCTGAGGTGCATTGCATTGGTTCATTCAATGAGAGTAAGAGTTAGATCATTATCACTGGGAAAGGACTGGCACTAAGTAAGGAAACCAATCAGCGATTGAGTTCAAATTCTGTACTAATGGAAGTGAGGTTCTCAACCACCGTGACCAGAGGGTTTTTTTTTTTTTTCGCTCGTTTGATCGTGGCTTTGCCACTTTATTAGCGATCGCGGCTTTGCCGCTCTTTACCGCAGCTTAAACAAAAAAAAAACCTCTGGCACCCAGAGTAAAGTGTGCCACACACTACCTCCCAAATTTTCTGAGAGTAAACCCTGGAAGTTAATTAATAAATTGGTAAATAAATCACACCCAAAATGTCAAGCCCATGTTGACCCTTTTAGTCCGGCGGCTTAGCTCGAAATTTTAGTTGAATTGTGCACTTTTTGATACAAGCATAAAACTTGGCACAATGAAAGTGGTCACCAACAGAAATTTTTTTCAAATATAGTGCCAAGCCCGAAAAACACCGGTTTCCATGGAAACCTTCATTTATTAACCCTATTCAGACCAGGCTTTTTTGGATCTTTTCAGACCTCCGTAACTTCCAGAATATTTAAGCAATCACAATGAAACTTAGGGAATATATAGTATGTCCAAACGCCTATCTTTTGGTATACGTCACGTGGGAAGATGACGTCACATGACGTGACAATTACATCATAATGTCAAAACAGCCTCCATCTTGGATCCGCCATCTTGGATTTCGAATTTTTTCCAAAACGTCATAAAACCGCTCAAAATTACTGCAAAGTACTCAAAATCAATAAAACTGTGCTTAAAAACCGTAAAAGAATGAAAATAATTGCATTAAAATTATTTTTCATTAATATAAACACGAAAATTACAAAATTGGGAAAACATGCCTGTCAAAATGCCGTTGCCATGGTGACGTCAAGTTCCTGACACAACAACTTACCCTACCAAATTATTTCCAGATAAATTTTAGATAAACTCGCAAAGGTTGGTAGCGTTTGGTTGAATCTTGAAAAAGTTATAAGCGTTCAAAGTCAGCGCGGGCACTTTCCGCCCCTCCCGGTCTGGGTAGGGTTAAAATCAATAAAATTTCGTGAAATGTTTGTTTGTCCTGGTTTATAGACAAATACTATTATGCCAGGTAGTGATACCAAGTCGCACGTACAAAATTTAGAATGAAATGCTGTAATTTAGACTGTTCACAGCCCTATATTTTCCTATATATTTTTTCTTCTGTTAGCGAACGGTTCACCGATCGCGAGAGACCTGGACGCTAGCGCAAAACGAAAGACGCGAGGGAGCAGAGGGCGGGGAGCGAAAAATCTTTTCCCATGCAATATTTCCCTATTAAATTATTGGTATCAAACAGATGGTAAAAAATAACAATTGTAAGCCTAATTAAAAGCATTCATATCTGTATTTATGAATAAAAGTCAACAATAAAAGGTTTATAAAAGTACAAGAAGAAATACTTTGTGGGGAAGGGGCAGGGGGCCTCTGGGCTGAAAATTTCATTGCTGTTTACTAGCTGAAAATAGGAAATTGGCGTTGGCACTATATCAAGAATTGATTAGTATGCGAATGCTTGTAATCCTGCAAAGTTTGGTGCTTGTATCAAAAATGGCACAATTCAGGAGCTAAGCCGCCGGACTATTTTGAAGCGAGCTTATGTTTCCTGAGAGGTTGGCTAAGATGATCAACAGCAGTAAAAAACAAAACAGTTGATTGAGCGGAGTTTGCATGTTATAAAAAAAACCACCGTAACAAATAAATACCGTACTGTTAATGTCCCTGTTCCGTGATTGCTGTGTATCCTGACAGCTTGTTTGGTATGATATTAAAAACGAATATTATTGCAGCCATAAAGACAAACAATAATTAGAGAAAAGACGCACACATGTTTGGCGTAATGTGGGGGGACACATCCCTGCGGTTGGCATACCGAGTGACTTAGAGTTGTATGACCTTTTAAAGCCTCACTTATCTCCAGTGCAGCCCGCATAGGGCCTCTTATGGCTGTCTGTTAAGATTTAATTTACAGTCAACTCTCTCTAAAACGGACACTGTTGGGACCCAGTCTCCTACTGTCCATCTTAGAGAGGTGTCCATCTTATAGGGAATTAAGTTACAGTAGAATGACTGAAAAACGGCAGGGACGGGATCAACACCAAGTGTCCGTCTTATAGAGGCATCCATTAAGGAGAGTTGACTGTAATACATTTGCATCTTGAAAAAAAATTAATAGTTTGTTGAAAAAAACCTGTACTGTGGTCAATAAAAGTAATCATCAAAATAATCATAACCATCTTTTTGTTCGCCAGAATCAGGGCTCAAGACAAAATTTTTTGCTAGCTAGCCTGTTGGCTAGTGACAACATTGATTTCACTAGCCAAAACCAATTTTCTACTAGCCAGAATTCTCAAGCTAAATTAGGTTTGGGCAGAGGCACTTTACTGTCTTCATTAATTGGCTTTGTTATCATTATCTTTTGGGTCAATTTTAGGTTGTACTTTTTGCTAATTTCAGCTTGTTCACAGTCTTTGATAATTTTGTATGTGATACCAGTGTACTTGTGAGTCCTGTTCTCCTGGAGTCAATTTTGATGATGGTTTTCTTCTCATTAAATTCCTGAAATTGTTCTAGCCACTAAATTTGGCTAGTGAAAGCCCAGAACCTACTAGCCAAAAATGCATTTCTACTAGATCGTCAGTCCCAAGCCGTGAGAATGCTACAATAGTCCACATGTGAAAGCTGCTTGTGAAAAATATTATTGAAACCCCTGCTAATAATAATGATTATTTGTTTTTTTAATAAAAGTGAGTGTTTTTTACTTTTGCAGCGATTTGGCGTTACCACAAGCAATCCCAACTGTCATGTCACCAGAGTAGTTCGGGCAGCAACAGATTTGTTTACTCCCGAGGGCCAGGAATACTGGATGTTATCTGGCACTCGAATACACAATGGAGAAATAGAAAAAGAATATTCTTTTAGCATTCATTCACTTAAAGTTAATGACGTTTTAGGAGTTCAAGTATCAAGTAACGGGAACTTAAATTATTATGTTAATGGCATAAATCAAGGTGTTGCGATGTCTGGAATTCCTGTAAAAAAAGACATATTTGCTGTATTTGATGTTTATGGAAGGACAAAACAAGTCTCGTTGAAGTATTTTGGAGGTGAGTAGTAGTGCGTATATTTCCTTTACCAGATTAACAAAAAGAATAGGTTACAAGTTACAGTATTATTTTTTAGGTAATGTTATTTATTTTCGTTAATTAAGAGCTGTAAACTTCAAATTGGCAGGCAAAAGTCATTTATTGGTTAAATAGCGGACACATAACCAGGCTTGCTGGGACTCGAACCCTGACCTCTTTGGTGTGGTATCGCAGAGGTCAGGGTTCGAGTCCCGGCAAGCCTGATTTTTTTCAGGCTTATTTTCACAACTGCTTATGTTGTGTTCATAACTGCGAGGACCATCTCTTCATTTAAAGTAACTCGACTTTGTTTGATTTTTACAGTGGGAACTTTAGAGGAAATCTGCAAAGCTGAAATACTCAAGTGGGTGAAAGATAAAGACAAGTTAGATGAATTACCGATACCAAAGATTCTTAAAGACTTTTTAAAAGATTAACATTATAGGTACACGTTTAACTGGCCAAATAATTTATATAATTATGAATATTAAAAGCAGGGTTTGAACAAATTAGCAAACCTTATGCTTTTAATTTGTTGGGATGTACAAAGTATTTTTTCTTAGTCTTTAACAAGAACAATGCACTACAGTGCAAAATTTATCAGAAATTTGTCTTGAATAACTACACCTTTGCAATATTAATCGTTGTTTTGTTTTAGATGGTGCAGTGAGGTTTTAATACATTGCACTGAACTTGACTGTCTCTTTTTGTAGCAACAGTTTTTTTCTTTGTTTTCTCTCCCTGTAAATATATTTGCACATTTGGAAAAAACAGCAATAAAAAGTGATACATAATCTGAGATGACTTGTGTTTGATGCATGGATGTTATACTTTCAGTTGTATTTAAGTGTAAACACATCATCAAAAAATATGATCTGAGTTGGTTTTTAAACATTGCATGATTCATGATCAAACAATTGAAGTTTGGCAGATTGTAATGCCAACTTTCACACAAAAAATACAACACAGTTGGTATCATTTTTATTTATCAAATTATCAAAATGTTTGTAGCCTGCGAACAGGCTTCCAAGTGGGGCAAGGCGAAAAAAAAAATGTGAGTGAAGCGGCCGAATGTGGCCAGCGAAGTGAACCGAGAACGGGGCCATAAGGCCCGTGGCTACACTCAGCTCCCTCGCTCGCCTATTTATTTTATGCTCAGCTCCACTTGAGAGCCTTTTTTTAGGCTAAATGTTTGCCATAAATAAGTATGGGTTAAAGTTCAAGCAAGGAGTTTATCTTTGAAACATTTTGACAATGGATAAAAAAAACATTGTAGCGTTTAAATCTCCGTTATCTTCTTTTGCAGAAACCTCCTGGTTTGAAATTTCGAGAAAAAAAAATGCTACACCCCTCTCTATATGCCTTTGTTAATCAGTTCCTTTGACAGTTCTTTGACATCTTTATCACGATTGCAGCTTAGGAAAACCAAACATCAACAATGGGCCTTTTCTGCCATAAAAAAAATTAAATACCATCAATACTGAGGTATCTTTAGAAAATATCTATACTCCTGAGATATATACAGCCTCTCAATAAGTTGCCTGATGAGTGTAGAGGCCCGGGGGCGCCCCCCTTATAATTTTGGTCCATATGAAACAGAGCTGTTGCAAATAAAATGATGTATTCTATTGAAGCCTGAACTCTAGTGAATTTATTATTTATTATTGAGTCTCTCAATACTGTATGTTACCTGGCTGCTTTGTTTATCTCTTGAGCCTACAATCAGCAACAGCGAAACATTTTTTCAACTGGGGGGGGGGGGCTGACAAGTGACTTTGAGTGGGTGGGCTTAACTCTTCTCTTAGTAGTAAGTTGGAAATTTTTTTTGGGGGGGGGGCTACAGCCCCCCCCCCCCGGCTCTGCATTCCCTGACAATCTCCTGGTCAGCACCAAGGAAAAGCTGTTTCCTGGTGTTTGTAAATTTGTGATTGAGCAAAACCTGAAATCAACCTTTGAAGTGCATAGACTCCAAGGAAAAATTGTAATCTTTGACTTGTTTGTATGCATGTTATTGGTGCAATAATAAAGTCAACATTTACTGTGTCACACAATCCTTTATTGTCTCGGTTAAACAAATCATATGACATCAACATCCTTGGGCTATCGATCCCTTTCTCATCCCCATAGCCCTTTTTGCTTCTCCTAGCCGACAGGGCCTTGGCACAAGAAACAAAGGATTCTGGGGACACAGGATTTTTGAATTTTTTTTTTTGGTGGCTGTTTGAGACAAAATCCTAAAGGGAAGTAAAAAACGCCAGGACTCTCTCACACAGTATATAGAAACATCACGTAGGCATACGTGAAGACCAGAAGTCCTGCTGTATAGTGTTGCCATGGTTCGTTTACCTCTAGCTCTTCGTTTCTTGTGCCAGGGCCTCTCTCCTCTGCAGATACTCCTCAGAGAGGTTTTCGGTGGGGAGAGTCCGCTGTACGAAAAGAGTGCAGGCGAAATTCTCGATCTCGAGTGCGCACTAGCCTGCGAGAGCAGACGCATTTCCGGCCGTCGCTTCTCTCCGCCGAGCACTCACCTTGCTCAGCGGATTTTTACAACGACCGCCCCATCGGGAACCTGAGTGCCAGGGCAGTGGTGCCAGGGCTATCGAGGGCTATCTATGCCAAATTTCCTAACAACCTTATTTCCAGGGCCCTTTTAATCTCATCTTTTTTTAAGCAATCAAGAGAAAAAATTATTGGAATGAGGAAAATATTGGTTGATATGCATCTGTAACAGCAGTAGCGGATTCAGACCTTCAGCTTAGTGGATCATTCAGACCCTGAAATAAGGAGAGGGCCCGCTCTCGAAAATAATTTTCCTCGGCCCTAACCGGCTTCTATTTGGCCTAAAGATAACAGATAAGGTTTAATGCCATGTGAAACAGAAACTGTCAGCAATCGATTGAAATATTCATTGCTATGTAGTGATATGTCAAAAGCACCAGAAACAAAACTGTCCTTTGTCAGATGATAATGTAATTAAACAAAGATTGAGTGTTGATTTGATTTGCTGCCAGCGGCAAGGGAAGGCCCAGGAGGGAAGAAAACCACTGCTTCTATATTGTCACAGATAATATTAAAAATGCCTATGTGGCAAATAAATGGAATTTTTTTTTTTAAGCACTGCAGTTCCCCAGTCTCAGGAAAGCTCGGTAGCCGCGTTTGTTTTGAATCGTGCCATTTCAAGTGGAAAGACCACCGGTGTTGTTTTCAGGTCACGCGACCAGCCGGGCGAGTTTATTTTGATTTTGCATTTGTATAATTTACATGTAATACTTGTAAAAAACCCAAATTGAAATAATTTCTCTTCACGTGGTGATTTAAATTCGATAAAAAACCTTGCAGAAATGAGTATATGTCCGCCCAAAAAAATGCATATCGTGTAACAGTAAAATACAAAGATGTCTCTACTGCATGAATGATCGTTTATATATAGCTAGCGTGAATGAAAATGTAAGAAGATTAATGACCATTAATCGTAGACAAAAGGGTCATTCATGTGAATAATTCATCAGCCCTCCTCGCATATTTTGATCTCGATACGGAATTGTTTGTTTTTGTTAAGGTTTTCTGAAAATCCCTATATGTAAAGATGACAGTGATTGGAACAGAATTCAATGCAGGCAGCGTAAACACAGTAGGTCACTGGACAACTTGAAATGACATGACAACGAGGCTAGTAATGAGAATTGACCGCGGTATCAAAGCCACCATCAAATTATATTCAACAAATTTTCTCCTCAAAAATTATCAAAAGACAAAGACCATAATCACTCAAATTCTTTTTAATCTCGTTGAATCTACAGTGTGAAACTTTAAGAAAGAAGACGCTAATGAAAACAGCGGTTTAATATCGTTTAGCAAGTTTAGTAACGCTTGATCGAAATTGGTATTCTTGTTACATAGAGAAGAGGAGAATTCCTCTGTCAATCAGATAGCGGGACGTTCTGTCGCCGCTGCATTCGAGCGGGTTTTACTCAGACCGGCCAGTGATATCTCCGCCGTTCAAAATGGCGAAGAAAATTTCTGCGAAACAAGGTTCGTAAAATTTCCCTGTACTGAGAAAGCGGTTACGTTTTCCTAGAAAACTTAGACTCGAATTTGAAAACGTAATTTGTTTTTTCCTCTTTTAGGAAAAGACTTCTTTGACACTCGAAGTGGCCGCGTTCTTGCAGACTCGAATTTCGCTCAGCAAAGTTCCGCAAATCACAAGACAGAAGTAAGTTTATTTCGCTGTTAATCGACACAGATCGCAAGCCCGTGAATTAATCTAGTTGTATTCAACGCTGACATGTTAAAGTGTCTTGTCTGTATTTCTCTTCAAAGATTGGATTTATTCGCGAAGCCTTCCCGCTTCGAAGCAAAGATGACATAACCCTGGTCTTGCAATCTTGCGATTACAACGTTGAAGCAGCTATCGCCAGCTTCACGAATGGTAAGACTTTATTTTTTTTTCTTCTACAACTAGTTTCTAGCAAGGGAAATGCAATTTTTCTGAATGGATACTAGCAGATTTTAAGTTAAACGGGAGGTCTCATCTTTTCGAAGCGAAACTAAAATTTTAGTCGCTGTGGACACAAATGTGTCCCGTTTCTACGCGGAGAAGAATGTCGAATTCCAACAAGTTTCATGAATCATATTCTCGTTATTTTCCGTTCTGTTCTAGGAGAAGCGGATAATCTCTTAAAAGAGTGGAATACTCAGGGAAGGAAGTCAAAGGTTTGGACAGTAATAACTTTTTACCACTGTATTAACTATTATTTTTCAGGTCTTTTAATTATTTGTCACGTCACTTCGATGTTGAACCAGTCGAATTAAATATTTAAATGGGTCACCCGATACCTAAACGAATTTCAAGGTGAGAAACTACTGCTTTCAAAGCTTGCGGCTATGATTCATTCACATGAAGGATTTCGACAGTGTAGATTAATATTTTGCAGTATTGTTCAAATTACCCCTCGTGAATTGTCAGATGTGGAGCAATGCAAATTTCTGCAACCTAAAAAACCGGAAAACTAGTTCACTAGCACGAAACATCAGTTAGCACGTCTTCGAAGATACGCCGCTAAAACGCATATCATATCATTTTGTATCTAAGTCACTTGAAAACATTCACAGTGAAAATCGATCTGATAAATGCCTTGCCTCGTCTGTTGTGAGAATTAACACGCTTTGTAACTTCCGGCAGAAGACATGAAAAATTCTGACTTCCTCATCAAAAGGGACTATGTCACGGATTTTACCAGATTTTTGAACAGCCAAAATTTATATTTGCAGAGATTCCAACCCCTTGTGAAGGAAAAAAGGGAGGTTTTTTTATCGCCGAAGGCGGTCTTACGAGCGCCATAGGCGCGAGCTCCTAGGGTATCTGGGGGCATGCCACCCCAGGAAATTTTGCAAATTTATATTCTGTCAAGGGCCTCTTCCTCTATTTTGACATCATTTCTGAGGTATTCCGAAGTGTTTATTCTTTTACTACTTTTAGTCTACACTCAGATCGCAAAAATACTAAAGATTAGCAATTTTTCCCTTTGTTTTTAGAAGTTTTTGATAAATCGGGAGAATCTGATAAAAATCGGGAGAGCGGGAGGCAACGCATCAAATCGGGAGACTCCCGATCAAATCGGGAGGGTTGGAATCTCTGTATTTGTGTCGCAGGGAAACCTAAAAATAATAGTCCATGTCTATTAAAAATTGCTATATAAGAGCACTGAAAGCATCTTTGGCTGCAGATGGCCCAGATGGAAACAGATTGCAAGTTGAAAAAGTTAGGCTAAAGTTTTCAAGTTGTTTCCACACATCTTCACAAAAATCGATATTTAAAGCCATAGCTTGACTTTTATTCGCAAATTAAGGTTATATCTTCCTTTAGATGATTGAAGATGATGTTTTTTATGGGTAAAGCTGCCTACCACTAGTGTCTGCAAAATCTCTGTGACAAACCGTAAAATTCCAGTTATTATAAGCCTCCCCGTTTATAAGGCCCTCCCTCCTGGGTATAGGCCCATCTACCTGGAAACAAAAAATACATCCGATTATAAGCCCCCCTCAAATTCTGCTTGATGACAGTACTGTTCTGCTTATAAGCCCTCCCGTTTATAAGCCCCTCTGCTTATTAGCCCACACAAAACCCCTTACGAAGTTGTATAAGCCCAGGGCTTATAATGGGAATTTTACGTTGGTTCTTTTAAATTATGTTATGGAGTTGAACGCATGCTAAAATGGTCACATCTTGTGCTGATTAGGTGAAATTGAGACAGAACCTGTCTGCACTGATCGAATCTAAACCTCTTGTTTGATCTTTTCAATATATTGTAACTGTTTCAAAATATACAGTAAAAAGCGCAAGGAATGAGGTCTCAATTTCAATACAAGAAATAGGAAGAACTATTAAAACTGCTGAGGCGATCTGTGGTCATAGCTTAAAGTATAAAAATGGTTTAAAGAGATCTAAAATACAAAATACCGGGTCTGAACCTAGCCAAAGCCCAGCTGTTATCTGTTATAATTTTTTTTTTCTGTAGAATGCCAAAAAGAAGCGAAACAAGAAGAAGCAGGCAAAAGGTGGAGAGCCAGAGTCAACAGAAGTTGCTGTGATACCACAAAACAGTGAGAAAAATGATATAAATCTGAAACAAAGCAACTCCAAAGGTATTGTCTATTGTAACAGGCCATTGCCGATTTAACGATAAATGCAAAAAAAATTTCCTTGTGCTGCGTGGCACTCCACTGAAATCGACTTTCCACTGATGAAGGGCTAAGCCCGAAACGTTTGGATTTTTTAACTATTTTAAAGGCACTTTCAACTCATTTAGTGAGAACGTTATTATACTTTTGTACATTGCCGAGTTATCCTGTGCCTCTGTTTCAAAACGAGTCTATGTGCGACACCAAATGGACCTGTAGGCGAAACTCATTTTCATATTCATGAATGGTTTGGCACATAGACTTGTTTTAATACAGAGGCCAAGGGTAACTCAAAAATGGCCCGTTGTTTTGTTATGGTGATTCTTAAATGTTGGTTGGATTTCTAAATAGAAATTTGATTTCATTCTTTGCTTCTGATTCCATTCTTAAAAGAAGTATAGTGTTTAAATGGCAGCTTGATTCAAATCTCTATTGATATTTGGATTATTGTCTGGCTTTATGTGACATGAACGTTTTCCCCTGCTTTATGCCAGCTACATGTATTTGCTTCAAGCTTTATTGGTCCACTGAATTACTTTTTTTTTTTTTACAGACAGCTGGTAATTTTGCTTTTGGTTTGATGACACTCAATAAAAATCACTCTAATAATAATCAATACTGACAGTTATTTGGATTTGCTTCAAGTTTTGACTGGTTTACTGGATTAGCCCAGAGCTGTTGAGTTTTCTGACTGCCGGTCAAGGGGAACACAGGCTCTGGGAACGAGATTGTGTATTTTGTGATTAGCCAGTCGAGAGTGATTACTGGGTTTTGGTTTATGACTCTCAATTGAAATCACTCTAATTTCTGACAACTACTGACTCATCTTTTTTTCCAGATGCAAAAGTCACAGCTGAAGAAAACCTCAAAAAGCCACTATCTGCGGCGACCATAAGCCTGGAGTGCCCTGCCCCATCTCCTGGTCTACTTCTGCTTCAACCACCGTCACCATCAAGCTCAGACATCTCGCTCCCTTCTTCTAACTCTGATCAGCCAACAGATGCCGCTCAAGATGCTGAGCCTTCCTCCAAGAATTCGCAAGGTACTCCCAGTCATAAAAGTAGTGCTAATGCAAAGTTTGAAAGGATGACGTCAACTGGTCCCGATGCTCTTAAAAAGACAGTGAAGGATCTTCAGCGCTCCAGTGTTTCACTACCAAGGTTTCAGCTTCTTTTGGAAGAGGTAAATTATTGCCTTCATGCTTTTATGTTAGCTGTAAGTTCAAGCGCCATGGATTTTAACAGAGTTTTGAACAGCTAAAATTTATATTTGTGTCACTGGAAACCTAAAAAGAATGGGCCATTGTTATAAACA
Organism: Oculina patagonica; assembly: GCF_052425735.1. Taxonomy (NCBI): domain Eukaryota; kingdom Metazoa; phylum Cnidaria; class Anthozoa; order Scleractinia; family Oculinidae; genus Oculina; species Oculina patagonica. The sequence goes on from NC_135768.1 coordinate 3,048,262, forward strand.
TTTCTATGATGAAACACTGAAACTGTTAACAAGCGTCTTTGGCTGTGGATGGCTCGGATGGAATTGGATTACAACTTGAAAAATTTAGGCTAAACTTTTCAATTTGTTGTTTCATGTCTTCAAAAAAATCTAAAACTATCTAATCTAAATCTGGAAACTAGTTGTCACTTAGCTAATTAATATATAAGTTCATGACCACTACAACCACAAATTTACATATTTTTTTTTCACATTATTGTCATAAATTCACTTTTACTGATTACATTTTGTTTTCTTTCCTCAGGAATGTGACAAGTCTTTCAAAATAATCACTGGGACATTTCAAGAGTTAAGGCAATGGTTAGTAAGATAACTCGTGATTATCATTTTAAATTTTTATCATGATTGTTTTATAGAGGTGTGGTGGTCTAATGGTTAGTGCACTCAGGACTCCAGATGGAGCGGTCTGGGTACAACCCGGGTGGGGGTCATGGTGCTGTGTTCTTGGGCAAGACACTTTACTTTGCAGTACCTCTCTACACCCAGATACAATGGGCTAGCATCCCTTCAAAGGAAGAGTAGGGGTGCTTACCATTCTGGAAATTTTAGTTGGAAGTCAAATAGAACAGTAATTTTTCGGAAATTCTGTTCGGAAATTGTGGACTTCTTCTAGAGGTTATCCTCTTTTTCTGTTCAGAACAGAACATCTGAAATTTCCTTACCATTTGCACAGTTTCCAGTTCCAGTCTCTCTTGATGGAAAACAATAGCAGTAAACCAAATTACAAATGGTAATATAAACGCCATCTTTTTGGGTGGTTTACTGATTTTGGAAAATCCCCTACAATTATGCAATCGACATTCCAATGGGTTCCTTCCAACAAATAGAAGGTAAAGTCTGCTTCGAGCCTAGTGGCCCATACAGGCCGGAGCTTATCCCGGTTTCCGTAGCATTAAGCGACTGAGAGTATTGCTACTCCCCCCAGGATGGGATGCTAGTCCATCGCAGGGTTACCCCCCAGCAGTAAATTTGCCGGTACCCATTTATACATCTGGGTGGAGAGAGGCACTGTGAGAGTAAAGTGTCTTGCCCAAGAACACAACGCAGCGCCCCGGCCAGGCCTCGAACCAGGGCCGTTCGATTCGGAGGCGAGCGCGCTAACCATTAGGCCACCGCGCCTCCCACATCAACAAAAAGAAAGCTTCCTAGAAATACTCCTAGTGGCTTCATGCTGCAGAAACTCTAGCCTGATGGGTCACTAGGCTCAAACACAGACTACACCTTTGCCTTATGTTTGTTTTGAGGTTTTTCTTTCATTGTGTTTTTCTCCATTTTACATTCAGTCTGAATGACAGGGAAGCTCATCTTCTTGCTCAAATGGAAGAATTTAAGAAGCAAGCAGGTTAGTAAATGAGTCTTAAATATAAAAAAGGACGTGTTAAACCTCCAGGGGAATATTTCTGGCCAAAGTAACAGTGAACTACAAAGGAAAGTTTAGGGGTTATACAACTGTACACAAAATGCTCATTCTTTTTGCAGATTTTGTTTGTTTGGAAGAATTGTTTTCATTGGTAATTTGGAAGAGTAGTCCATTTCTTAGTTAATCCTTTGCCTCTGTTTCAAAACAAGTCTATGTGCGAAACCATTCATATGAAAATGAGTTTCACGAGTTACCCAATAATTTGCATGAAAATGGGCCTGTACAGGCCCATTTTCATGCAAATCAAACTCATTTTGATTTGAATGGTTTTGCACGTAGACTCGTTTTGAAACAGAGGCATTGGGTAATCGGAAATGGCCTATTGTAATTTTTTTCTGTTACAGCTAAAAAATGTTTTCGGGACCCATACTTATGGCAAGTAGTTTATTGGCCTCAATCCAGTATCCTTCTCAAGCTCATAAATAATAATTGATCGAGTTTAAACAAAGGAAACGAGAACCGTGATGATAGTTTGGATAATTAATTATTATGTGAACACAACAATAATATTTTAGCATAGATTTTACTCTTTTTTTTTTAAAGTTTTAGTTTCAATTAAGAAGATATATTTATTAAACACACCCAAGGAGTGTCTTATCATATTTTCCAACCACATTGATGTTCAACAAAAATACTTTCTCTTCTTTGTTTGGAAATGTGATGAAACACTCTCACAAGTTTGATATACAGTAGAACCCTGGTAACTTGATCTCTGAAGGGAAAGGGAAAACAGTTCAAGTTAGCGGGGTTTCGAGTTATTGAAGTTGATTGAATATTAAATTTGCCAAGTTAATAATATTTATTACTGATTTTTCAGCGCTTCAGTTTACAGTACAGTGCAATTTACGCTTATCTCGTCAGAAACTCTAACATGAAATACATTCTTGTGATGAGAGTGGAAAATGGCTGTCAAATACGTGATCTGTAAATTGCTCTAATCAATGGGCAACCGTGGCAAATTGCAAGAACCAGAATTCGAGTTATCGCGGTAAATATGACCCAAAGTTTGAACAAGGGAAACAAAATTTAGTTCGAGTTAGCGGGGTTTTCAAGTTATCCGAGTTCGAGTTAACAGAGTAAAAGTGACTGAAAAGTGGGGTCAAATCCAAGGGAAATGGAAGTTTTTTCAAGTTGGCAGGGTGCTCAAGTTATCTGAGTTAGAGTTACCGGGGGTCTACTGTAACTAAAACATTTGTGATAACTTGTAGTTGAATTGTTGGAACAAAGGCAAGAAAACGCAGCAGCATTGAAGCTAAAGTCAGACAGAGTGGGTGGAATGCAGGAGGCACAAGTATCGCAGTTAAGGAATGAAATAAAGGTGAGCCAAAACTCACAGTGGGAGGCATGGTGGCCTAATGGTTAGTGGCTGGACCCCAGAGCAAGTGGTCAGGGTTGGAGCCCTGGCCAGCGTCACTGTGTTGTGTTTTTGGGCAATACGCTCAACTCTCAATAGTGCTTCTCTTCACCCATGTGTATAAATGGGTACCGGTATCAGCAAATTCAATGCTGGGGGGCAACCCTGCAATTAGACTCTCCGCAGCCCTCTATTTTTTAATGTTTTTTCGATTGATGAGTGCGCGGTGAAAACGGCGAGAGAGAGCGAAAAAAATAGAAGGGCTGTAGATATCTTTCGAAATATTGAATTTCCGTTTCTCCAGAAACGGAAAATCCTATTGGTTGAAAAAGTGCCACCACCTTGACAATGACCGATCATGATTGCTTGCAGGCGGCGTCTTGCGGCTTGCCTGAGTTGTCATCACTTTTGACATGCTGTGATTTGCAATGGATCGATTATTGGAATGCTCGTTGGAGAAATTTCCAAACATTTCGTCCTCAAAGACGAGAAGAAAAAGGCTGTTTGCCACCTTTGCCTCGCCAAAGACGTCTGAGACTCTCCGCAGCCCTCTATTTTTTAATGTTTTTTCGATTGATGAGTGCGCGGTGAAAACGGCGAGAGAGAGCGAAAAAAATAGAAGGGCTGTAGATATCTTTCGAAATATTGAATTTCCGTTTCTCCAGAAACGGAAAATCCTATTGGTTGAAAAAGTGCCACCACCTTGACAATGGCCGATCATGATTGCTTGCAGGCGGCGTCTTGCGGCTTGCCTGAGTTGTCATCACTTTTGACATGCTGTGATTTGCAATGGATCGATTATTGGAATGCTCGTTGGAGAAATTTCCAAACGTTTCGTCCTCAAAGACGAGAAGAAAAAGGCTGTTTGCCACCTTTGCCTCGCCAAAGACGTCTGAGGCGAAATTGACACTATTTTGAATCGCTCGTCACAATCAACTTGCCTTGTAGGAGATTCTACGCCATCTAGCGCTAGAGATTTTTTTATTAATTCAACATTGCTTGCTGCACTTCTTGCTTTAGATGCACAAAACTAACGAAATTCGTCTTCCTGCACTGCAATTCCCAAATCCCAAATCACGAGTATTCAACCTATGCCAAGTGAATAATCTTGCTTATAATCAGCATGTTTTGAAAATTATGTTGAATGATTAGTTCTGACAATTTTGAAAATTTTCAATTCACATACATTGTATAACTTGACAATGGCATCATGACAACAATGAAATACTGTTCAATTTTTGTTTAGTTTTAACTAACAACACTTTCTGTTAATTATCAGAATTTTGTTACTGAACGGAAAATTGATGAGGAGCTGGCCAGAACGACCCGTTTTGTTGGGGATAAAGACCAGCTGTTGTCAACGATTGGGAATTTTGGAGAAGGTAAGAATCAAAAAAATTATTCCTCACCTGCAGCTTATAAACCTGAATTGAAAGCTTATCATTATCATCATTATTCTTGTTGCAAGGGCATAACTTATTAGATTACATGCCTTACAAAAGTGCTTATTAAAGAGTTTCACTTTTTTGCCTTTTTCCAGAAAACTGGTTACCGGTATTTGTGACAGATTACTGTATTTAATACCTCTTGTCTTTTCAACTAAAAAAAAAATATGTAGTACCTTTTAACAACTACCGTAAAGTTCCGTGTATAAGCTGCACCTTTTTCCTCTAAATTCAAGTCAAAAATCGGGGGTGCGGCTTATCTACGGAAACATCTCTGGTTGGAGTTCTCAAAGGCCTAATTAATATTCATAAAAAACTTCTCAAGACATCATGAAAACTTTGTTGTTGTTCACTACCTTTTAGTTCCTCTGCAAAGCTGTTTGCAGTGAAGCGTGCCAGTCACTTCGAATCATGTCTTTCCGCCGCGTGTGAGAAGGCACCAAGATAAACGCAAATACCGTAATGATTCGATTTAGCGCCCGGGGCGCTTATTTAATTTTTGCACCTCGAGGGAGGGCGCTTATTCGAGACAGGGCGCTTATTCGGGACAGGGCGCTTATTTAATTTCTTGAGAAACAACCAAATGTATCTAACAATAACAGAAACTTTAACAGTTGGAAATTGTTTGAAGTTCAGTTACTTTTTAAAGAATTGTTCATTTTAGCAGTAAATATATACATGAACTGTACGGCGAACGGTCAGGAGTTTATCTAGTTGACGTCAATGACTTCGGTATGGGCAGTTATCCACAATAAGGGCACTTATTAGAATAGGGGTGCTTATGAGAACGGGGGCGCTAATTAGAATGGGGGCGCTTATTGGAATAGGGGCGCTTATTTGCAAAAACACATTCGAAGAGGGGCGTTTATTCGGAAGGGGGCGCTTATTTGAAGGAGGGCGCTAAATCGAATCATTACGGTACTCACAAGGCAAATTGCTGACCGCTTCGGTTTTTTATTGACCTTCACAGCAAATACATCTGCTGTATTAACAAACTCTTATTCTGCATGAAGTTTTTATCCTGTTGCGGGTAGCAGTTTCCAAGAATCTTGAAATAAAAGCGTGGTTTCTTCCGATGTAAATGCCGCCATGTTTGTTTTTAATGCCCAGACTCCTCTCTACAATTTAGAGCTTGGCTACTAAGCATTCATCATTCGCGAACGATTCGAACGAATTTCAAGTGTTTCAGGAGCGTTTAGAAGTGATAATCTCGAAAAAATGATATCAAGAGAGCATCCAAGTTTAAGATATTGTGAACTCAAACTAAAAAGGAGGTATGACAAGTGAAATTTAGCTTTCGTAAGTCTTAATTTATATTAAACATTGCAACAACCACCGTGTCAGTGTCTCGAAACTGTGCTTGTTTGCCCTTGATTGTTTACCAATAGAACTTCACTTGAACTTCAAACTTTATGGTCTGTATATTTTTTTCCAAAATTTGAGCTTCCAAATCGGGGATGCGGCTTATCTACGGGTGCGGCTTATACACGGAACTTTACGGTACTTAATAAGCAAGGACCTGGAAAACCTCTTAAAAAGAGTCTATTAATGGATTTCAGTTTGAGCAATTTTCCCTTACCGTAACTGTTGAAACTAATTCACCTATTTTGCTTTCGATTTGCATTGCTATGCTAAGTGATTGGTTTAGAAAACTTGCATTCAACCAATCAGAAGTAAGAAAAACCAATTGTGACTTGCTCACACACATATTCCTGTGTTTGGCGCCAGTTACATGTATTTGCTTTGAATTTTAACTGGATTTTTGGATTGTCTTTCTCAGACAATCCAGAGTACAGAGCGGCCAGAGTGATTCAGGGTTCATACGCATCTTGAAAACCCTTGATATTCGGGAGTTCGATTTCCTGGCGTTCATCCCACCCCTGGCGTTTTTCAGTTATTTTACTGTAACTTAACTCCCTCTGAGACGGACACCTTTCTAAGAAGGACAGTTGGAGCTGGTCCTGAAGGTGTCCATTTTAGAGAGAGTTGACTGTACAATACTCAATCAAAAATCACTCTTATTCATCTTTGTTTGATTGTTTTTCAGTTGTGCCTATTAAGAGCTGCTACAGTCCAGTTACATTAAACCCACCTGCGCCACCTTCAAAGAAGGTTGAAAGAAGCAACGCTGATAAGAAAGCGCCTGAAACTGTCTCATCTGCAGCTAAAACAATCACATCATCAGCCTCTACAAGTGTTAGTGTTCCTGCTATCACGGCACCTAATGACGAGAATTCTTCCCACAAGGCTCTTCAAGAAGTGGCGGAACTTCATGCAAAACTTCAGGCAGCTCTTCAGGAACAGGTATGTTGATAGTAAATAATAAAGATGGTAAATTTCAAGCTTGGTGGTAAATAGTGAAGAAATTATTCAACATGACACTATTTACCACCGAGCTTGAAATTTACCATCTTAGTTTATTATTTACTACACATTTGATGATTCCGACATTGCTGATCCTAGCAGTATGGAGGATGCGTGTCATATATCAACCTAGTAAATGGCCCAGCTTACAACGAGTCTCTCGTAGCTCAGTTGGTTAGAGCGCCGAACCGGTATCTGGGAGGCCATGGGTTCGATTCACGTCGGGGACTCAGATTTTTTCTTTGTCCCACGCTCGTGTCATGTTGAATAATTTCTTCACTAAAAATGTTTATGTTCGTTAGATGATTTGTAGGGTTCCTATGCTATTTGCTTTGGGAAGACGGCTTTCTAAATGCTTTTAGGGATTGTGCAATTTAAATTGTAGTCTCCTTTTCAGTCATCATTTGACTTGTCTCTTTACATCAGTAGAAAAAGCAATTGCATGGGGACCCAAATTCAATGCTTCAGAGGAGACTATGATGACTGAAACTAAATACAAAGCTTGTGTTGTCTTGAGTCCTGGGAGTTCCCGAATTACTTATCAACCATTTCACAAGTCTTTTAAATACCTAACTGACAGTTTACCCCACTCTTTTCTACACTACAACTCCTGAAATACCTAGCCTGTTTGTTGCCTACAGACTAATAAAGGAAAGCCCTACCCACCTGGGTGCTGAGTCCAAGTGGGGAATTGAATCATTTTTCCTTAATAAACTATTTGCTATTTTCCCTGAAGTTGAATTGAATTGAATTTTTGAACCTCTGTTACAAAATAAGGACATACCATTTATTGTATGGCAAACTGATCTGCGATGAATGGGAGAAATCTGATTGGTCCCTAAGCAGTCTGAAACCACTCACCTGACCAATCGTGGTTCTACTTACGTTTTTCACATCATTTTTGGAGGGAGTAGGGTTGGGGCAGGGGTTAGAGCGCTCCCCTTCCACCAATGTGGCCCGGGTTCGTTCCCCGGCCCCGGGGCTTATTGGGGGTTGTTTTTTTTTTTTTTTCTCCTCCTTCCCCCCGGTTTTTTTCTCCCTCCTCTCCTTTTTTCCTCCCCCCCCAAACCCACACCTCTCTATTTCCTTCTCGGGATCCCGGGGCCCCGGTTTTCAGTCGAAAGACTGTTTTGTACCCCTCACAAAAAAAATTTATTTTTTTTTTTTTTTTTTATTACATTATTTTTCATATGGTCCATAATAGTGAGTTTTACTCAATGACATGTTGGTGGAAATTCACCCTGTTTTAACTGATCTTTTATGGTCCTTTATAGGGCTTATCATCTTCACCTGGGAAACATGTTGAAGGTAAATTCAAGTACTTGACTAGTTTTATATTTCCAGTAAATTTTTATACATTAACTCACAAGATGAAATAGTGTTGAGCATGGAAAGAGAAGTAAGGGTGTGACAGTGTTTCCAAAAACTGTATCGATAAGAGGTTTTCAATTTTAAACTAGTCTTGTAACTAAGATATGCTGGTTTTTCATTCAGGACAAAAACAATCAAAACCTGACCACAAGAATGTCAGGCCAAATTCAGCCTCTCAAGCACCGCGTCAACAACAAACATCACGGCGACCACAAACAGCACTTCCACAGAGTCAGCAACAGAGAAGGGACAGAAAGGAGAGTGGTAATCAACAGCGCGAAAGGACTAGGCCTAACAGACCAGCTGAACCAAGAGCTAGTCAACAAGACCAGCAAAATAGTAACCAATCATCTAGGAACTCCAGGAGATCTAATCAACGCAGACCACCTCAAAGAAATCCTAAATCTGAAATTTCAAATGAGAAGAATGAGGTGCCAAATAGTGAAGCCAGTCATTCGCCTCTGAACTCAGGAGATGCACAACAGGAGTCTAAGCCTGATAAAGACAAACAATCTCAAAGCAATCCTGAGAAAGTTATGCCGCAGCAATCTCAGACTGTTAAAGAGCATGCGCAATCAGGAAACAGAAATCGGTCACTACAAGAACAGAGGGAGGGTGGGGACGAAAGGCCTCGCAATAGAAATAGGAGAAGAGGGGGTAGGAGAGGAGGGCCTGAGGGTCATAACACAGCCAGTGATAGGGCTCATTTCAAGGGCCCAGGAGAAGAAAGTGAAAATGGCCCTAGTAATAAAGCCCCTCTGGAAAAGGAAGAAGTGAAAACAGCAGTCTGTGAAGAAAAGAAGCATGATATCAAGAAAAACAGTAACAAGGAAAATGGCCCTGTTGGGTCAACTTCTACACTGGAGGACCCAGCCGTGAATGGACACAAGACTGACATAAGTAGTAATTCTGCAGATTGTTTAAATGGTGAGAATGCCCATGTTCTGGAGAAAAAGGAAGGAGTGAACAAAGAGGCACTTCCTCAAAGACCTGACAGGCCATCTAGAAGGAGGGGTGCTCAGAGAGATAGAAAGGATGAGCCAAGATCTGGGCCAGCACCTGATAAGCACCTAAATGGAACCAAGCCAGTAGAAAATGGCACAGAAGAATGCGACAGCAAGGAAGAAAGTACGGCTGAAAGCAAAATGCAAAAATCAACAGAGAATGCTGAAAATCAGAAGGAAACCGAGAAGGAAAATTATGCAGCACAAGAACTTGAAAGCAACTTAGATAAAACAGTCCCGCCAAGAGTCAATGGGTATATTCCCATCAAAGAAATTCAGGAGGTTAGTATAGGTAGATGACATTCTAGGAAACTTCAATGGATAATTGCCGTGAAGCATTTGTAATGTAATAATTGAATTCTTAATTAATTATTGTTCTGTTACGAGGTGTTGTGGTTTTGATGTCTAGGTGACATGTTTAGTCAACTATTTCTGAAATTATACAAGATTCAAAATTGAAATCCAGAGAACACCAAATATTTGGTGGATTATTGGATTTTTGTTGGGGTCCTTTTTTAGTGGTCATTCAACGTTGGGCAGGGTGGGGAGGGTAGCTACTGTATTTATTCATTCCCGACCCGAAGGCCCGAGGGGAGACGAGCCCGAGGCCCACCCCCAGAGGAAGAGAGGGAGGAGAGACGACACAGAGACACCCAACGAGCCCGAACGCCACACCCCACGCAGAACATGCAGCAACAACACTGAAACGGTGACACAAAGCGCCCAGCCGAAGCGCCCCCGAAGCGCCCACCCCAAGGTCAAAAATAAGCGCCCAGGGCAGTTTATCAATAAATACGGACGTGCATTATTTGGGTTGTAATGTTGTATTTAAAATGTCTGTTTTAAGTCATTTTGCCTTCATCTATCAGTTTTGTATTGGCAGTTGTAAGTGTTTTGTGGAATGGATTGTCTCACTTGTAAATGTTACACACCAAAGAAAGATTGTGCGACACTAAAGATAGATAGTGTTTGAAGGAAAATGACTTGAGATTGAAACAAATTAAGACGGAATCGACCAGGACTTTGAGTATAAATTGGACAAATATTATGTACCAAAATTATTTACATCTTGTTGCAAACTTCTGTGTTATTGTTTCAAATATCTTATCAAAAGACGTGAATTCTAACAACACCAAACATACAAAATAAATTTCAAAGTTCCACTGAATTCCACTGAATCACTTAAAAGACAATTTTACAAAATAGCTACACCTGAGATTTTACCTATAGCTTGTGAACTTTAAAAGTCATTTCCTCAGGTTCTGATAAGAAAACGGATAATTAGTTACATCTTTAGCTTTTAAAAACGGTAGAAAATAATGCAATAGGATTAAAATTATTCTGGTACTTGATTTTTGTCCAACTTGAATTAATATTACTCAATTTCTTGATGGATTCTGTCTTAAGCGATTGCAATCATGCTCTGTTTTCATAAGCATAAGAACAATGTAGAGGCTGTGCAAATTGTATAAATGATAAATTTAAATTTAATTATGACAGCTGACTCCCTGGGCTAATTTTCATGCTCAAAGTCACAAGTGATTGTTACTGTAATTTATTACATCATTTTTGGTCTCCTTTGCAGCCGGGTTGTCACACAACGATTTTTCTTGGGTAAAGCATTGCGTAACAGCCACAACTGCGACTGCAAAAAAATTAATGCATAATTTACAAAATTAATATAAAAAATAAAAGAAGAAATGAATAAATAACAGATACTGTCAAAATGTTAGTGGTAGGGACACAACTATTTTTAAGGGTTGTTGTTAAAAAGAGGTAGGCTACATTTCCTTGAGCTTCATCAAGTAAGTGAGAAGCAAAATGTAATACTTTTTGCCACTTCTCAGTTGCATGGGAACTGAAACAAGATTCAACCATGAAGGGTACCACCACCTAAGATGCACTTCCCCCCCCCCTCTGCCGCTCCTCCCCCTCCCCCCCCTTTCCAAAAAAATCCACCCCCCCCCCCGGCCCCCCCTAATAACCCTTAATAAGCCTTGTAGCTAAGTCGGTAGAGCAATGGTGATCTTATCTGGAGGTTGTGGGTTCCAGAATTTTTTCTTGCGTAATGTGGTCCCCCATTTCCTTACCACTGCCAATGCCCAGAAGAAAAATTCTCACAGGCTTATATTCAGTGCCTAAAAGTACCACAGAATAATTTTCAATGAATTAATAAACCAGTCATGCAAAAACCGAATGTAGCCATATATGTCTCACTTTTCGCTTCTCACAAAACGAACAATGAAAGAAAAAATAGAATAACTGCTTACAATCTAGCAGAGTAATATAAATTGCACTACATTTTTGCACGTTCGGCTGCCTTGTCCCCAGGCGCCCATCGGCCTTTCGGTTAAGGCAGGAAAACAGGGAGCACAGGGGTTGCTGGTTAGGGTGCGAGTCATGGAGGTCGACCGCCTTCTCGTTTGCATCAGTCCCACAACGCCAAGCGAACCGCGCAGGACCAAGAAGAAGGGTGCCTGGGGACGAGGCAGCAAATTGGGTCGGTTTTAATATTGTCCTTATGAGGACGTATAGTTTTATTATATTCACACCAGGAAAAGGTTTGTTGTTAGACCATATGGTGTTTATAAACGAGTAACTTGTCGTTTAATAAAGTCATTTGGAAACTTTGTTCATTTGTTTTCTGTTGTAGTCTTGTGGTCGTCTTCAATCTCGTTCCCAGAGCCAGCGTTCTCCTTGATCAGCGGTCGGGAAACTCAACGGCTCTGGGCAAATCCAATCTCATTCCTAGAGCCTGCATTCCACTTGACCAGCGGTTGGGAAACTCAACAGCTCTGGGCTAATCCAATCTCGTTCCCAGAGCCTGCGTTTCCCTTGACCAGCGGTCGGGAAACTCAACAGCTCTGGGCTAATCCAATCTCGTTCCCAGAGCCTGCGTTTCCCTTGACCAGCGGTCGTGAAACTCAAGGACTTTGAGCTAATCCAATCTCGTTTCCAGAGCCTGCGTTCCACTTGACCAGCAGTCGGGAAACTCAACGGCTCAAACTCAAACTTGTTCTGAAACGAGGGTCCCGATCCCTGGCGCAGACCAGAAGGATCGCGGCTTCTGAGACGAGATTGGGTCGTCTTGGGGTGCTTTCCACAAGCTCCCAGAGAGAGACCCTGGAACGAGGTTGCGCTTTCCGTTCGCCCAATTAAAACTTCCGGAAATTTTAGAAAGTGAGTGAATGGTACAGAAATTTCCTGGAAAAGTTTGCAGGAAGTCCGAAAACTGTTGAACCATGCAACTGAAAATTCAGGAAAATTGGGAAGCAAAATCGAATGGAACAGAAATTTTCAGGCTGAAAATCTCGCAATTGGGTATACCTCACAAAGTTCCCCTCCTTTTTGGAAAAATTCCTTTCCGGTGCAGTCATCCAGACAACCCATTCCATTCCATTCTCCACTGGCAATTTTCGGAAATTCAAACCGAGATTTTTGGTTTAATGGCAAGCGCCATTGATTTTAACTTTATGACAATTTATGTCATCTCCGTGCAAGCAAACTCCTTATGAGCCAATGTTAAAAAACAGAGAGGACTGGCGTTAAACCTAATCGGTAGAAAACCTCAAGCCCAAGGCGAAGCGTTAACATTATAATATCATAGGTAACAAATTACTCCTAATTTTGGCGCGAATTCAACGAATATTACATGTGAAAAATTGCATGGAACGAGTTAGCGGATGGCGTCGGAAAAAGATGTAGGCACTCTGACTCGCGCACGCAGCAGCCTGGACCGTGATGAATTTCACGTCAAAACGACCAGACAGCCAACAAATGGATCGAGCGGATTGAGCGCACTGCGCCGGGACGAGGAGAGGAGGGGACGGCGACTGTGCTCCCGAGGAGCGACCAGAGCCGACGCACCGCCGCCAGGCGGGGGACGCTCCTCGTGATTACCCAACTAATCTGACCGCAGTTTTAGATTTGAAAGAACAAAACAGAGTGTTCTGAAGGGGGAGGGGTATAAATCCCATTTCCCAGCCCAAATCCCTTTCCCAGCCTATTTTATTGTTTCTCGAGAAATTTTCAAAATCTCAGTCCCAGTTTTATTGTTTTTCTGTTTGCGATTCCCATTGACCGAATCCCAGTCCCAGTGACTCAAATCCCATTTCCCAGTGAAAATTTGCCCAATTCCCAGTTCCCATTTTACCCCTTCAGGACCCTCAAAACAGAAATTGATCTTTAACGGTACCTTGGCTAACTATGAAATCAACGAAGCCTTATTTAGGTAATTTATTAGTTTGTTTTCCGTTGCCTTGCTCCGTAACCTATACAGGTATGTAGGCCAAAGGGCAAAGGGTATGATATTCGAGACGTTTTGGTTAAAAATAGGGTATACAGTCGGGGGGGGGGGGGTAAGTATTGTCAAATCTTCGTTGAAGCACTCGAAGAATTTCCGAATTATTTTATCCAATCAGAAACTAGCGCGACGGCCCCGGGGCGACGGCTCACGGGTACTCCGAAAGCAATGGCGCATACAAATACGTCATGTTGCTTAGCAACTTCTGGGACGAAAACTGCGGGCTCAGTCACTTCTCGGAGAGGGTGATGTCGCTATCCCCCGACTGTACAGATTTCGTCCATTTTGGTCATGTTTTGCGTACTCTGTTCGTGTTTAATTTTTGATCAACTATTTTTATGATTGTTATTATTCATACCTTGACAGGAGCCCATTTAATACTAGTAATAAGCTCCTGACCTTGAGAAGTGCGATTTACAAGCTTCGTTAATTTGTATCCCATCTTCAAAACAGTTCCTGGGTAACGTCAGGTCTAAAATAGGGTAAGGATTTCAGAGAGAGCGACGCACTCCCTCAGGCCCAAAGTTTTAGAGAGTCTCGCTGGCCCTCTTCCTCCCACAAGGTCAAGAGGCCGGGGGGGGGGGGGGGGGGGGGGGGGGCTAGACCACATTTCACGGAAAATATAACAGCAACAACACACGCTTTTTAAAGCAAAAAGTGTGTCGCTGTATAAAGTATAGATTTCACAAGGATAAAAGGCCTTTCACTGATCACCAAAAAACCTTCCGGTCACCCTCAATATCACTTTTCACGGGAAAAACAGGGCTATTTCACCATTCACGAGGCGAAATGTCCTATCACGGATAACGAAAAACCCTCTACCACCATCAAGTAAGTCATCCCCGGGCAACCTTTGTTTCTTTTTCGTTGATATTAAATTTGATAAATTAAGATCATAGTCATGTCATTTCGCTCCCGGGCCGGGGACACAGAGAGGGTTACCGTTCTGGACCCTAATAGCCATTCGAGGAGCCAAGCGAAGTGACTGATCTTTTATCATGAAAAAGACAGAGTAAAAACGGAGTAATTATTCCTTTTATGACGTTGTTAAATGTAAAGGAACGAGATACGCGCTCACTAAAACCCTTTATTTCGCTCCTTCTGCCCCAACCACCCTTGATATTGGAAAATAACTGAACGAGTGGCGCCTGGGAACTAATTCTTCAGGACTACATACGGGATATGCTGCTCCTCGAAGGTCCTCTTTCGTCCTCCATGTTCGAAGGTTTGTATTAGAGAGCAGCTTTGAAATCTTTGTTTATCTCGTTATTATTAGGCCATCGACACTGACTTATTATTGTATCTTTTTCTTTTGATAACAGTGAACTAGAGGACAACAACATGAGAGACAAGGTAAGTTTTTTTTACTAAAAAAAGACTTGTATTTACAACAAAAAGATGTAGGTTGTATGCATGAGGTTTGCTAAATTTTGCTAATCGCATCTTTGCTCTTTTGTTTCAGTGGAGGAAGAAGCGTATGCGAAGGTCAGTGATAGTCTTTTATTTTTTCTCTTATATTCATACTCGTTTTTGTGAAGAGCAAAGACTTAAGAAACAAATGAAGCGACCATTACGGCGGGATAAAGCTCCGTCTACATGCTTTCGCAAGGTGTCTCGCTTATATGTTTGCTTTTTTATACCATTTCACTTAACAAAACACCGATAAATTTTATTCCCGAGAACGTGTAGGACACGGTGCAAAGTAAATTGTTACAATACTGTACTTGGCCTTTCCCACTCGAAGAAAAAAGCTTGCCACGAAACATTTTCAAATTTCTCCACGTTTGTCGAGGTACCAGAGACTAGAGTTGAATAAATTTGCATAGTGTTATCAGTTCATCTTGCATTTAAAAGTTTAGTAACGATAAAATTTAATGTCGTATCATAGTTTTCTTCTTGCTGCTGCTTAGAAAAATGTCAGTGAATGGTTTTCTCCTGCTGTCTTTCCTCTTCCCTCCCCCCCCCTCAAAAAAAGTCAGTCGTTGTGAGGTTGTTTTGTAGTGTGCTTTGCAAGTTCTTTTAACTTGCAAATTTAAAAATGTTTTAGGAATTGCGCATGCTATGATTGGTCAGTTCAATTTCATAATAGCTCCTTAAAGCATGCGGCTCGTGTCACGCAATGCTTTATCGAGTTATAATATATGCAGATTACATCACAAGTGCGAGAAGATCTATGCACTTCTCTTGTGTTCTTAAAAATTCCTGCATGCTTATATAACTCAACAATGCACTGGGGTGCATTTTTATTTTACAAAAAACACACAAAAGCATAAAATAACCTTTGTGACACAGTATCCACAAGATTGCCAATTTACAGTCAATCTACTTCACGCGCGACCAGTGATTTCAAAATTTCAAACAACGTGACACATTTTCGCTTTCCATATTTGGGCATTTCCTTGTGTTTCTGGAGATTTCAAGAGTGATTTGGGAAATCGAAAGGAAATTTCGAAGGGAATTTTCAAAATGTTGCGACCTGTTACCGTTAATACCTTTGGTCGGGAATTCAAGCCAGGTAGGCATCTCAATAAGGAAACCAGAAGACGGATAATCGATATTTATTTGACTGGAGAGGGACCGACAGCAATATCAAGAGAAGTTCGTTTAAGTAAAAGCACAGTTCTTGCTATCATTCGACAATATGAAACGTTCGGAACATTTGACGCCTTCCGTCAAGGGGGTCGATCTCATCGTTCTATACTTACGGACGACGTTCTTGAATCTATCGAATTGTTTAAACTAACAAAACCTTGCATGTATGGAAAGGAAATTCGAGCAAGATTGCTGAATGATGGAATATGTGATATGCGAAGTGTTCCGGCTTTGTCCACAATCAACAAAGCAATTACAAAAGACCTTGGCATGTCGTACAAGAAACTATGCGTTGTTCCCAGAGAGAGTCAAACTGATGCTCAGGTCGAAAGGCAATAATCACTTGACACATCACATGTATCCTGTTGTTCGCCGACTTCATTAGGTTGCATTGTACGAATACAAACGTTGAGTTGCAAGCCTTCCTCTTGTTTTCTCGACACGGGAAACCCACATCGACAGAACTTATACTCGCGGGGGAAGAAGGTCGCCGACTTCTCCGTTTAACTCTCCTCGCACCTGATCAAGGAACGAATGGATAAAACTATGTGGTCTCTCTACAAAGCGCAGATTGTCTTCCTTGCAATTTCTTATCTCCAGGAATATTGTATCCATTTTTCAAAGAGATCTCCAAAAAAATCGCTTCCATTTTTGCAAATTTCAATGGAAACGACGATTTTCCCATGTGATCTCCGTTACGTCACTGAAAGTAGCGCGTGGATTGGAAGACTTCGATTACATCTTCAAGATACTGGTCGCGCGTGACGTGGATTGACTGTAAGACTTGATTTTGTTACAAAATCACTTGTAGTAACAAAATGCTCAAAAAAGCTTGACAGCTTTCTTCCAACAACCTGGAACTAGTGACTTTAGTTTAGTTTAGAAAAATTTTCCTGGGCACTTGAACTATTACTAAAATATTTAGTCCTTTTTTGTTTTGGGAAAGTGCTTCTAGTGCATGCAGTAATGTTGTTCTTTAGTTATTATAATCCTTTATTTTGTTGCAGACTGAAGCGCAAAAGGAGAAAGATGCGAGCAAGATCCAAGTAGGCCTGGACACGATAGCAGGGATGGTGGCTGGTACAAGCAGTATCCTCTTTACAAACGTGGTCAGACATGATGGCTTTTAACCCCATGGAATAACTACACACTGGTCTTGAATTACTCTTCGCAGTCATCAATAACTGTAGCTAACTGCAAAGTTAACTGTGTTCCAGCCAAGTTTGACTTCAACATGAACTATGTGGAACTTTATTGAAAGCGTCAAGATCAACTTGTTTATTTCAATGGACATAATGGCTTGATTACTTCTGAACACTTGTTTTGTCACCATCATGGAAATAGCGATGTGTCGTCAATCATCCCTCTGTCAAATTTTGTATTAACCCTATGTGGAGTTATTAAAAATAGAGTTTTTGCTCAATACTTGGGTTATTCTTTCAGACATTCATATAATACTCTCCTGGTTATTATCCAGTGGAGATTACATGTGGACTGCAATGTTCAGATGTGCATATCATTTTGAACTAGCCAGTCCCAGGTGTTCAGTGAGTTGGGGGACAAGCTAAAAAAATCCATTTGGGTGCAGTCAGCCAGACAACCCAACCCCTTCCATTAACTGGAAATTTGATCAAATCCATAATTCTATTTACTGCTTTTAAACAATTGAGCTGTTTTGACTAATTGCGGTTTTCAGTGAAATGCGATCTCCAAATCCAACAAACGATTGCGTTTTTCGCTGCCGTCAATCATAATTATGGCGACAACTACCGACCCATGTAAAACAGAGACAAAATGGATCAAAATCTACCAATCACAACCGAAAGACTTGACCTTTTGATCCAATTGAAGTGAACTTCTATTTTCCAAAAAGTCTGCTAAGATGATTGAGGGCAGCAAAAAGCGTGAACCTTTGGTTGAAGATTGAATTTCAGAGTTTGCATTTCACTGAAAACCGCAATAAGCCCCGCCCCCCCCCCCCCCGCCTAGATGGTGACAATCAGGCTACACGCAGCTCTGACATTCACTGTGAAATGTAAAAAAATTTTGCTGCTCAGAAATGAAAGCCAAGGTCATCATAACCAACTTAAAAATATTTCACGTGATTTCAGCACAATCATTTCTTTAAAACTTATTGTTTGATCCTGTATTTGATATGCATCGGAATATATTGAGCCCGCGGTTTTAATAACGTGTCAGCTGACTAATTAACCTGCGCATACGTTCTTTTCTCCAAAAATTTGAGGGATTTACATTACTAAAACTGCAGTAGAGGACCAGTAGATCTTGATAAAATACTGAAAGTGAGCAAAAAGGTACATTCGTATAAATAAAATCACGGGGGAGAAAAAGCGCAGGCATCTGACTTCGTATAAACGAAAGTCGAAGGAAAACCCCACCCGACTTTTTTTCGCAAGAAAACTTTCAGGTTTCAATGAATTTTTTACTCATATATATAACGTCAGGCAAGTGAAAAAAGTAAGTCGAGGGAACTGTAATGTTTCGTCGCAGTAAATTTTGGGAACTGATTAAAGGTCGGCAAGTCGCAGGGACTTGTTTCAAGGACCAGTCCCCTAGTGTGTACTCGTATTTTGCATCGAAATTCTGGACCGATTTGTGGGACTATTGGTCCCTGCGTCTAGTCCCACGAATAAAGCTGGTTTGATTTCTGGGACTAGTCGCAGGGACCAATAGTCCCACAAATCGGTCAATTTTTCACCAGTACACACTAAGGGATAAGTCCCTGCGACTAGTCCCTTAGTGTGTGCCTAGCTCAACGGAAGCAAGGAGTTGGGCCGAATGAAACGTGCTCCTTACCAGGCCCCGTCGTTCTTCGCGTACCAGGGACACCGCGGCAGAACGCACTGCGCATGGGTGGAAAATTAACATCCGGTCAGTTTTGTATTTCCGGTTGACTATGTAATCCAGTCGCGTAAATACAAAATTCCCGTCGCGCGAAGTTTAAACACAAAACTTAAGAAATAGCAAAGAAACTTAAGGAAAAGAATGGTCTCTTTCAAAAGTTTATTTATTTTTGTAGCTTCATACTTTTGCACCATGGGGTTTCCTCCTTGCACCAACATTGAAAATGATGCTTGAAGTTTGCAGGTCGCTAGCGCTCGACAGTCGACAGCGGCAATTCGTTTTCACGGTTTCTATTACTTTTCCCGCTTTAAATTGCTCGCAAATTAAAGGGCGACAAATGAGAAAGAAAACTACGAAAAACCAAAATAAAGAACCACTGAACTTTCAGGTTTAGGCGAGTTAGATAATTCTTGCCTTCACTGAGAAAAAAGTCACAAAAGAAAGAAAACATTTGCTCAGTGTTTGCATGCTTAGTTCAACAAGAATGAATTGAGTCTTCGAGCGATACTCCCGTACTACCTGGAGTTTTTGCTGGATTGAAAGCTGTTAGCCGAGAAGCTAAACAAGTTTATAATGTGTTTTCATTCAAGACAAAGGCAATTTGATTTCTTAATCCTCCTCACAAGGTCGAATATATTCGTCTACTTGGCGGATGTTTTCCACATTTCCAGTCCGTGTGGCTGCCTCACGCGCGAACACGAAACTTGCAGATTCACACATGGCGTTCAATTTACCAAACTTTCAGACTATCGTATCGGTTCTCTCTCTTCAATCTGAAAGGAAAAGCAGAATCATAGACTTGTTTTACAACTTGCTTTAAACCAAAAACCGAATAATTAAAAATCGAAACTCGCTGCCGGGTGTAATCAAACCACAGGGAGACCACAACAGTAAAAAAAATTAAATAAATAAATAAAAGAATATTATTCACGTGGTTTCGTTCGTTTTCTGTGTTGTTTTTCTTTATGCGTAGTCGATAGACACGACAGCACTGTTGTCGTATGCTGAGCTGTCTTGTCAATTATTATTAAGAAAAGAGGAAATTTGCATATCTGAAATCCGCTCGCGCACAAGACAGCTCAGCATACGACAACAGTGCTGTCGTGTCTATCGACTACGCATAAAGAAAAACAACGCAGAAAACAAACGAAACCACGTGAATAATATTCTTTATTATATGGCTACAATAGTATGCGTGCTCTGATTGGCTGCTGAGCGGGCATTATTTTCTTGTAATGACCGGGCATTATGAAAATTTTTCTCGGCTCGACGGTTTTTTGAGTCGTGAGTAAAAGCTACCAACGAGGGGGCAAAAACAACAAAAAATGCCGACAAAATATAACTATCTTTTCAATAACTGAAAGAAAAATATAAGCATACCGATACTTCTTTAGTATGAGCGACGAAGAGAGGCACAGAGAGCGAGAGCGAGTTTTACCTCCAGTGTTTTTTCCCTTGATTACACCTTTTCTGAATAGTGCTTAAAGGCCATATAATAAATAACTTATTAACCTCGTCCGTTCGGTCATTACAGGGGAATCTCAGACCTCGACCTTGATGTATTGACCTCGCTGTCGCTCGGTCAATACATCAAGGCCTCGGTCTGAGATTCCCCTGTAATGACCTCACTCTCGGTTAATAAGTAGTATTTTATTTATTTAATTTTTTTTACTGTTGTGGTCTCCCTGTGATCAAACTGAGTTTTTATACCTCTGAACGAAAAACAAACACGAATAAGCGACTGTGTGCTCTTATTTTCCAAAAGTTTTAGGATAAATAAATGTAGAACTGAAAATAATCAAAGCTATGAATTTAGTCAAGGTTAATCGATTAGGTGAAACTGGCAAGTAAAACTCCGCCTTCCCGCCTTGTGTGAAAGATAAGCTTAAACTTAAGCTTATTAAAGCTCATCTACTGCTCAAATTCAGAATCAAAACCTTAGTGAATCCACGACTTACCTTTTTTAAATCTATCGAGTATTGTTTCGGTCATATTTAGCTTGTAATCCACGACGACAGCAGATTAAAACACCGCAATTCACGAAGCAAAACAACTAAACGTAGGCCTTGAACGGAAAGCGTGACGAGTGTCAACGAGTGAAGCCCGTTGAGTGATAGGCTTTTGTACATTATGCTAGCATTTTTTCGAGCATTTTAGTGAGGCAAAAGCATTGAGCATTATTCGAGCATTTTAGTGGCATTTTCCCGGAAAATTTAATTTTTTCCCGAGAAAATAAAAAAAGAAATTATTTTTTTTAGAGAAAATGAAGACTAAAAACTCAAAATTCAACTACAAATAAATTTCTGAAGATAGTCAACTGCTTTCTGTACTTAGACTCGTAGATGATTTCGAGGATTATGTTTTTTTGGCTGTATTTATGAACTTGTATACGTTGTTGTTTTTACTTGCAACACTTGTACGTTATTGTAAGTGTTAACAGTTAACACCATGTTAAAAACTTTGGAATTATTTTTAAAAAAAAACGTCTGTATAATGAGCATTATCCGAGCATTTTAGTGACTTTTTTGGGGGAGACTGAGCATTTTAGTGGGCAAAATGGAGCATTAAGGTGGATCATTTTAGTGGGGAAACAAAAGCATAATGTACAAAAGCCTATTGAGTGACTGCAAAGGCGACCGGAAGGACCGGAAGTGCTAAATTCAGCGCATGCGTAGACGTTCTGCCGCGGTGTCCGTACCAGGAGGCTCTTGCGCGTACTTATGTTACAAGCGAGTGAAATGAAAATGTTTTGTTTAATTACTTTGTTGAATGTTTGGGTTCATTCTCCGAAAGCTTCCGTTTTCACTAACTGAAACTGTTTACATGTTGAACAATGTACGATCGTTGAAATTTCACTCGTATTGCCGCTGACCGGCTACTAAGCCATGAAAAGTTTCTATGTGCTTCCAAAAGCGACATAGTCAGCGAATAACCGCCTAGACTGTCCACAGCCCTCTATTTTTTTCGTGTTTTTTCGATCGATGAGCGCGCGGTGAGAACGGTGAGAGAACTGGACGCCAGTGCAAAACGAAAGAAGCAAGGGGGTGGGGAGCGGGGAGCGAAAAATAATATTTTTCTTTTGCTCGCTTCGCTCACTTCCCGCCCCCCTCCCTCCGCGCTTTTTTTCGTTGAAAAATCGAGAGGCTGTGGACAGTCTAATAACCGCCCTCTAAAGTAGAAATCTAATGACTGCAAGTTTTAATTTCCATTTCCTTAATTTTTCTCTAAAAGATTCACTTTTACGCAACAGCTGTTTATTTCTCAGTTAACACGTAATTACCTTTTGAAGATATTCATAAACGGTGTTAAGGCTCTTTTGAAACAGCTCATCATGTAATTCCTGTTTTTTGCTTACATCAGAATCCGAAAGTACTTTAATTCCTCAGTTGTCACAAAAAATTCATTTAAAATCTCTTCCTGAGAACTCGCCATAAGGTCGCTTGAGAGATGCGAAATATAAAGTTCGTCTTTTTATAAATTTCTGCCGTTGTTTGCCATTTTCACGGGTGTAACTTACTCTGAATAAGGCAACGGCGTTTTAGTATTTATTTTCTTGAAAAAGGGTAAGTTTAGTGAGGCGAAAACAAGTCACTTTCCAAAATGCCGCGACGGAAAAAGAAAACGGCCAAAAAAGATGAAAACGCGGAGGATTTCTCTCCTCTTAAGAGAACACTAGGTGTGATTTTCGCCATGTTTTCATGTATTTTCTTCGCGTTTTCTTCGCTGTTCGTCAAACTACTTCAAGAAATCCCACCGCAAGAGGTAGTCTTCTTTCGCAGCCTGGTTCAAGTTATTTTCGTCCTTCCTCCGTTGATCTACAGCGAGGTCCCAGTGTTTGGCGACACGAAGCATCTCCCGTTCTTGTGTGTTCGCGGCATAGCGGGAACGTTAGCTCTTTGCTGCCAGTTTTACGCTTTCCAGCACATGCCGCTGGCAGACGCTACAGTCATCGTGTTCTCGTCTCCTATATTCACGGGTGTACTGGCGCATTTTCTGTTAGGGGAGGCGTGGGGTTTGTTTGACGCACTGGCTACATTGCTGTGTTTTACTGGCGTGGTGCTCATAGCGAGACCAACGTTTCTCTTTTCAAGACCGATGGAGACGGCTAGCGAAGGAAGCGACTTAGAACAGGTATTAATCCAGTTTTTTTAAAGTAGACTTCGAGCAGTCCCCATTTTTTCGCAGAGTCCGTCGAGCGTCAAGCGAAAAAATAAATTACCGCGCGGGGGAAGGTGGCGGGGCGTCGCTTCTCGTCTCGCCCCGCCTCCTCTCCCCGCGCGTTCATTTTTTTTCTTGCTTCAACCTCGACGGACTCTTCGAAAAAATTTTCGCTTTAAGCTCGACGGACTCTGCGAAAAAAAAGGAACGACTGCTCGTGGTCTATGTTAAAGGGACTGTGTCACGGATTTTTAGCCAAATTTACCGGCACGAGAAATGACGGTCAATTTCGGTGAAATATAAAAATAATAGCAAAGGAACATTTCAATATCTGTACAAAAGAAGCTACGGATGGCCAAAATTGACAAAAATTGAAAGGGATTGCGATATAGGTTTTTGAAGTGATTTTTTTGCAAACGTTAAGTTTCATAGCGAGAATTTGGTAAAACTTAATAAAATAAACTTAGTTCAGCCGTGACACAGTCCCTTTAATTTATTATTTTAATTTTACTCAAGGTTTTGATCCCAAGCTCCAAATAAAAATTGTCCGTTTTAATTGCCAGGGACGTCGTTCCTATCTTTCAGTGTTTTAGGTCTGAGCTGTTTCAGTTTTTGTTACGGTTCACAGTTGATTACTTTTTTAATCTCCTCACCTATCTGCTTGTATTTGTATTAATACTTTGTGAAGAATTTACATGTTGATCACTGTTTACTGATTTGCGACTTCATGATAACTTCAAGGTATAGCTATAGACTGCCAGCGAGCCGTCCGTCGATCAATTTCCTATGCCTGCCAAGTAAATATACCCCATCTGAATCAAAAAGTAATTCCAAATTAAAAACTCCAACTGAACTAGACTGTGTAGCAGTGTTAAAATCTCAACAAGGCGGTTTATCACACCGTGAAGCGACTAAGACCGTTGAATTTTTCCCTAGATATGATGCTTAGTTCGTTCCACGTAACTCAGTATTTTTGTCGAGTTGCCCTGTTAATTCGTCTGTGCACATTAACACACGCGGTGGAGAGGGGCACTGTGATGGTACAGTGTCTTACCCAAGAACACAACGCGATGCCCCGAACCTGTACCGCTTAATCCGGAATCCAATGCCCTTCCCGCTAGGTCACTGTGCCTTCCACAAGGAGACAAGTGGCAGGGACAAAAATAGGGCGCGAGTTCTCAGGACTCACTTGGGAAGTTTATGCGCATGAGGATCTCCTTGCGGGTAGCCGCGTAGCAGGCGCCGTAGTTTCAAGCGCACGCATTCTATGGGGACAGACCATGAACGTAATGGCGCTCCTGAAAATATCTAACTGAATTGCCGTAACTGTTCATCAGTTGGATGCCTAAAATGCGTGCAATTCCACAATTGGTTTCGGCTCCATTTAATTAGTTTCGAGCGCGTGTATGGGAAACGCGAAAGGCGCGAGAAGCCACGCAAAGAAAAAGCCGCCTGCTACGCAGGGTACCTTGCGTGCACCCCGCACAACTTGCGCCCTCCTATCCTGAAGATAGTTATGTATGGTCTAGTAAGTCCTATAACTGATCTTATAACTAAAGTTTTTGTTTCGTTGCAGATTACTGCCAGCTTGGTTGCCTTGTGTGGCGCTATTTTGACCTCCATCGCCCTAATCGCAATCAGGAAGCTTCAAGGCGTAAACTTTCTAGTGCCAGTGTTCTATGTGGGGCTCTCCAGCGTGGTCCTTACGACGGGAGCAATCCTTGCATCGGGTTCATTTCAGAGTGTCATATGCGGGCACTGGCACGAGTGGTTCCTCTTCGGGCTTGGTCTGTGTGGGCTTGGTAAGTGTACGTAGCACTGCTTTCCAAATGAAAATACAGTTGGAATAAGTCACGCTCCAGAGTTTTTAGACTCATGCGTACTGCTACCGATTTATTTAAGGCGTGATTGTTTGTGACCATGCGAACTGCGCGTGGCACATGGAAATATTTTAGCGCTTTGACCCAGCAAAGAAAAAAGCAGTTGTCTAATTATAGCGCTTTCCCCTAGAAAATCAACATGATAGACTACAAATCTTCAAAATAGTTAGTAGCTTCATTCATATCCAGTTTTTATCTTAGTGTTTGATATGACTACTTCTAGGCCTTTCTGCGGTCATGGGGTAGTCAAATCAAATCACATCTTCTCCTAACAGATCAAATACATTTTTCAACGTTACAGTAGAGAGAATTTGATTGATATCCTCATGACCATTATGCAAATGATTTTTTCGCAGGTGGCCAGGCTCTCCTTACCAGATCGTTACAGTTGGAGAAAGCAGGCGTGGTCGCTCTCGTGCGGACGCTAGACATCGCTTTAGCCTTCATTCTGCAGCTGCTGTTCTTGGATTACGGCGCTAACATCTACAGCATCGCGGGCGCAGCGTTAGTTTTGGGCTGCAACGTGTTGGTGATTTTAAAACGCGGCGGGTGCATACCAAATAAGGAAGTCACAGAAAGGCGCGGAGAGATACCAGAGGAAAGGCAAAGCCTGATGGGAACGGTTAAACAACAACTGTATGGCAGAATGCTTGCTAAAAGTTACTGAAGACTTTTCAGGAAGAGTTTTCGAAAGCTCATTTTTTTGGAAAATAATTTGAAGTCTTTGCGATATGTATTTCAGCGAGACGAATGTTGATTATTAACACGAGTAATGTTATTGTTATCAAGATTAATTATAGGAGAACTGCTATATAGATGAATAAAGAGTAAATTGTGAATATGTCGTATCCCGATGGCGGAGGCTAGTTGCTTCAATCCCATTTCTTATTTGCTTTACCCCCCTGAGGGGGTACCCCAAAAAGATTTGTACGGGGAGGCTTCGCCCAGAGCTCTTACCCCTTACCCTTTTATATACCATTTTGCCAAAAATTGTACCCCTTTCGTATACCTTTTAATGAAAAAAGGTACCCCTCTCATATACTGAAAGTCATGGTATTGACTTAAAACATGACGTTTTCTTGTCATTTTCAATTAGCGCTTAATAAATTGAAATAATACAGCCATAAATTGCATCTGTTCGAAATATTTTAATTAAAGGCCCTTTCAAAAACCTCAATGACAGATTCACATACGCCGCCGTATACCTAAACTTGTGAAATTCCTACCCTTTAACATACCTGAAGCCTGAAAAAGGTACCCCTTTCGGGCGGAGCCTCCCCGTATAGGCCATTGTAGGGAGTACCTCCCCCCCTCCCGGGCAAGCGTCCTACCATCCTATCGATATATCATCATTTTTCATTTTTTCTCGCTTTTGCTTTTGCTTCTTTTCTTATCTTTTTGCTGCAGTCGCTTGCAGTTCAAGAATTTCCGAGAAAGTGCCATCTAACCTGGAAGCAGGGAATACTGTAAAATTCCGGTTATAATCCCTGGGCTTATACAACTTCGTAAGGGGATTTGGGTGGGCTTAGAAGCGGAGGGGCTTATATCCGGGAGGGCTTATAAGCGGAATAAAAAAAAGTTTCGAAACGAGCCACGGGAGTATTGATCGAAATACGTTTTTAGGTTAAAACACATAATAAAGCAACATTTAGCGCTGTTCAGTACTCAGAAGAGGGGGGCTTATATCCGGGGGGGGCTTATAACCGGATGTATTTTTTTGTTTCCAGATAGATGGGCCTATAACCGGGGGGGGGGCTTATAACCGGAAGTTTACGGTGTTCGCCATTGAGGAACCAAGGGGGTTGAGGCAAATTTTCCTACGAGTTTTTCACTCAAACTTCTAAGCATTTTACGTCATTTTTGTGGGTACTATAAGCTCAACTGACCGAATCACTCTTACCTGGGCATCATTTGAAATACTTTTTCCTTCCGCAAAGATTGAGTGTAAATCATGCTCTTTTTGATCAAAGATGATGACGTCACAGGCCATTGCGTTAAAAACGTAAATTAAACATTGACCTCAGACAAGCTTTCTAAAACAGTTCTGTCTACGTAACTGGCGAACCAAGGGGAGAGATCGGTAAAAAGTAGGTCCCTAAGAAGTAATTCATCAAACGAAACCAGGAGCCCTGACGAAACTGAAATTTCCATATTTGTACGAATTGCATGCCTATGATCGACCGAGGAAAGCTGGTACAAGCTGCGCCTGACAGAGCCTGACTGTTTTTCTCTCGTCTGCCAATTAAACATGGATTCTTTCCAAGCCAAGGAGAAAACTTGGCTCGGAGTAGAAGCACTTTTACGCGACTTACAAAACTTACTCGACGATCGTGACACTGCAGATGTTTTGTTCCTAGTTGGGCAAGAAGAAGCTCCAATATATGCACACAGATTGATTCTTGTGACTCGATGCAAGCACTTTCAGCATCGCAAAAGAGAGTTATGGTCTTCCAAATCAGTTCATGCACAGCTTACAGTAAGAAAGCCTGAATTCCGGCCTGATGTTTTCCGTGAAGTTTTGTCGTTCGTGTACACTGGAAAGGTAATTCTAAAACGATAATCTGAATCATTTACTGCTGATACTTGTACTTTGTTTAGATTGATCGAGTACAAACTATATGTAAACTTTCTTATATTTGTTTAGTGAAGTGTTTTGAAATTCCTTTGCATCTAGAATGAGACAGGACGAAATGTTAAACCTAAGAGTTTAATTTCACTACCTTTGTCAATTGAGGTCTGTTTTTCCGCTCCCCCTTTATCCAAAGAAACCAATAAAATTGGACATTTTGGATTTTTTTTTTTCAAAGCTGCTGACAAAAATCAACCCTTCAGATTTCATATTTCAAAGAGCACCAACAAAAAATAAAGAGTGCAGCTCCTGCCATCTCTGGGGTAGGGGGAGGCAGGGTTCGTACGCATCTTGAAAACCCTTGAATTTCAGGAGTTCGATTTCAAGGCCTTAAAAGTACTCAAAATTGATTTTCGGTCCTTGAAAGTCGTTGATTTTTTATTAAATGTCAAAAGGCTTCAAGGCAATGAGAAGACTGCCAAAATAAGCGATTTTTATAGTTCTTCAGCAAGCACATTAACAGCACAACTGACTGGAAATCATTGATTTGAGGTAAATTTTATAAAAAAAAAATCCTTGAAATTTCCAAAAAGGGTTCTGGAAAGTCCTTGAAAAGTTTGTGAATTTTTGGCCTGAAAACGTGTACGAACCCTGGGGAGGTGTGGGGCTGTAGATAACAAATGAAACATCCCTATGAAATCTGTTTTGATTCTTATAATCTGATGTCTAGAGTTTGAGCTCATTTATTAAGTAAACTGTGCTCAAAATAACTGAATCATCAGCTTGGAGATGCAGTTTTATGGCTTACCACCAAATTCTCCTAACTAAAATAAAATAAATATTTGACAACAAATAAAGAGACTGAATACTTTAATCACCTTGGGACTTAAAGGGATTAATAAACTGTAATAAAATGTAATGAGAGGGGTGTTGAATGGTTAATACGAGACTTTGTGAGACGGCGAGACTGAAATCTTTTCTGCGAGCCCGAGACCTTTTTAGCCTTGCAAAAGAAATTGAATCTGAGAAGGCCTCAAAGAAAAATTCGAGACAACGAGACCCCTGAAATTTGGATAAAACTTTGCGAGACACAAATTTTTTGAAAAACCATTCACCACCCCTAATGAGGCAAATCAATAATTTAAAAAAATCTTTATAATTTGTATTAGGTCGAACTTCATAGCCGCACAGCCTTTGAGATGCTGAGAATCGCTGAAGACTTAGAAATAACAGATTTACAGTTAGCTTGTGAGCAATATTTCATGGACAATCTAAGCACAGAGAATGCGGCAGAGTTTCTAGCAGATGCCATGTCTCTGTCGAGAGGAGTTGGTACTGGAGGCATGTCTTCTTTGGTGGATAGGTGTGTTGGATTTATGGAGGAAAATGCTGAAGAAGTTGTTAAAACTGAAGGGTTCCTTCTGCTTCCAAAACCAGCGATGATCAGGCTTGCATCAAGTGATCAGGTAATACTTTGCTTCTTTTTTGTGCAGGGCTAAAAAAATGAATTCCAGCTTGCCCTTCAAACAAACAGCTCTCAAATTTTGGTCGCCCAGAGCAGTTGCATATGGGCTAATACACAGCAACCTTGT
Organism: Oculina patagonica; assembly: GCF_052425735.1. Classification (NCBI taxonomy): domain Eukaryota; kingdom Metazoa; phylum Cnidaria; class Anthozoa; order Scleractinia; family Oculinidae; genus Oculina; species Oculina patagonica. The sequence continues at coordinate 3,077,218 of NC_135768.1, forward strand.
TCCCAGGGTCTCTCTCCCTGCCCCCAAGAGCGAGAGAGATAGGCCCTGGGAACGAGGTTGAATACACAGACTTGCATGAAGAGGATTAACAAACAAGAGCAATATGCAGGCTTATCTGAGTTTTGTTATGACTTCATCGGCAAATGACTTGACTGGACCCTTGCTCATCAGGCAAGCCCTGTTATGAAACTAAGGTTTTTAATGTTTTACAACTAGTCATAGACCTGCAAATGCAAACAAAGGGTTGCCGCTACATTTTCCCTTCTGTGTGTGTGCATGCTGAGCCTTTGAAACTAAATAATATTGTCAGCAATTATTACGAAATTGTTAACCTTTCCTTTCTGCACACAGTTTGCAGTTTCAGAGGAGGAGCTTTGGAGAGCTGTCCTTTTATGGGCAAAAAGGGGTTCTGGTGTCAACAAACCAACCAATCAGTGGACAGAAGAGGATAACAACAAGATAAGGGAGGTGAGGCATTCAAACAGAATCAGGGAAAGTTTCATGATGGGAACTGAATTTCCAGTGGCATCTTCTACATAGTGGACCTTCTGATCCTACTGGTTCCAGATCGAATTGGAATTTAGTAGTGTTGATTTTTGTGGAGGGAGGAAAACCAGAGAACCTGGGGAAAAGCTCTCAGAGCAAGGAAGTGAACCAACAACAAACTTAACCCACATATGATGCTGGGTCCAGGAATCGAACCTGGGCCACATTCGCGGGAGGTGAGCACTCTTGCCACTGCGCCATATCTGCTCCAAGTCTGACTATAAGCCCAGGACAGGTGATATATTAGGCCAGCTCCAACAATGGGCTAATCCTCGAGATGTCAACTTTTCAAAATTCACTAAATAATGGCAGTTTATTTACCTTGTTGAACTTCCAGTTAATAATCAGCTATTAAGTGCATCAAGCCAGCACTTCATGTTAGTTATTTCTATTTCTTGAAGTGGCTAGAAGTGACTCGTCCCTGGATGGGATGCTAGACCTTCAAACAGGAATAGTAAAGTAAATAAGAAGGATAAGTTCAATTTAACAAGAGCTATCAATAATCAATGTATGAGAATTTGCTGTCATAGGGTGGAAAAACTTTTTTCAAGTTTTGTTCCTGTTTGATCTAGCATTTTCCTGAAAAATTTTCATGGTAATCCATGAAGGAGATGTATGTTGTATGTTTCAACTAGTAATTGTTTCTTACTTTTTTCTTATTTAGGCACTGTCCGGTGTGATTGAACACATCAAATTGTTATTGATTGACAGTTCTGTGTATGCTGAAGAAGTGGAACCTACAGGAGTAGTCCCAATGGAGGTCTCTTTAGAAAGGTGAGGGTCAGAGGACTATCTGTCAAGGGTCATGTTCAGAAGTCAATTTCTCTTTACTGTTTCCTGTACAGGGCCGGTGTAAACAATACCCGATTCCCTCTATAGCGCGCACCTGCAAGGAATCACGGTAGTTGTATTCATTAAACCATACGCGAGACTCTGCAGCGTGCATCTTTGCTGAGTCTTGCTCATGGTTTGATGAATACAACTACTGTGATTCCCTTCATGCGCGTGCTATAGAGGGAATCAGCCATTACAAGACAGTGTTTGATCTTGCTCCCTAGAAATATTGTACATTTGGACATCATGATACATGATAAAGCAACTTTTGTTGAACAATTATTCATAACAACAGAAAGATGTCAGCTTCTTTTATTTACATCATTGTTTGGACAAATTTCCTGAAATTATTTAAGACCTTCTTGTGAAATGCCATCACTTCTGCATGCATTGCATGCCATTTATAGTAAAGGTGATAGTTTTCATGTTTTCTTCTAGGTATCGCTTTGCAGCAGTGCCTAGTCATTTTAGAAAAGTTGAAGATCCTCGTCTAAGACCCAGAGCTTCTCAAAAGTTGTTTCACAATACAAGTCTGTTGACAAAAGAATGTCTCAAGTTTCAAAACATACTGAATGTCTTGTATGGGAACGAGCACCAAGAATGGCAGCTGCTCTATAAAGCCTCAAAGGATAGGTTCTCCGCTGCGGCATTTCATACAAAGTGCGATGGCCATTCACCAACAATGACAGTTGTTCTGGTAAGTTTTAAACCCTTTTAGTGAAAGGTTTCAATTTTGTCCCCAGAGGCTGTGATCCTTTTGGTCGTCACCTAGAAACAACCGTCTTGGCTAGACTGGAAGCTTGCCAAAAACACGGCCAAATCTGATTGGCTGGTTTTTTAATTGCTTAGAGCCATTGCGTTTCCCGACCGCTGGTTATGGGGGATGTAGGATCTGGGAACAAAAAGGTTTAAGAGGAGTGTAAAAAGTTATGTAAAACTTGAGACTGCAAGATAGTAAGACTACTTTTCTGTGAGACTAAGGCAACATTTTCAATTCAATGCCCCATGTGCATGTTAAAATTTCAATTTATGCTAGGCACTTATCAAATTTTGGCAGTTCAAAGGAAGATGGGGCATAAATTTTTTTTTTCTTCATCTCTGAAGTGCCCAATGTACAAAACAAGAGCTTAGTAAAAATTCGGTCTTATGGATTTTAAAACAAGTAATTCTCAACTCTAAACTAATTGAAGCTCAATACACTGAGTATCATCATTGGAATATGGGAGTTATTATTTTAAAAGTAAAGTATAAAAAGTGCATTTATCGTAATAGTGGTCATTTATTAGAAAAGAGGTACTTATTACAAAAACATCATCAACTGGGAGGGGCATTTAATTAAGGGGGTGCTTATTTGAGTGAGAATGTTAAATTTATTTAATCATTATGATAACTGTAATAAAGGTTTTCTGTCTTTTAATAGTTAGTTATAATATCATTCAATTTTAGGGTACAAATGGAAGTCTTTGTGGTGGGTTTAGTGATCAGCCATGGCGAAGTGATATTCCTAGAGGAAAATATATGCCATCCAAAAGGTGGGAGAATGTTGTTAACATCAACCATCGGTTCAAATCAACTTTTTCTAATCCCATATCATTGCTTTGAAGAATAATTTGCCTAGAAAGGAGCTCCTGTCAAAACAGTGAATTGATTGTTTTATCAGTTATGCTCCATGAGAAAACGTCACGACCATGTCATTAAAGTAAGGAAACCTGTACTTCACCCAACCATTTACAGGTGCTCGAGTAATGATATTACACAAGTTGAAGGGGTGCACAAGAGCTACTTATTGCGGGCCCAAGAGAGGCCCGCAACCCTAATCTTGACAGTGACCAGCGGATTGCGTATTACGCGTGTGCGCTCGACTACACTTCACAAAACTGTGTAATCAACAGCATAGATTGGTTCGCTGCAATAGGAAATGATAAAAACATGCATTCCTTGCATGACGCATTACTCGGAATACCATTGTCTTTTGTCCATTTTATCATTTATTTATCGACACTGCCATCTAACATTACGCACTCTCGTACCAGTCAGTGCTTTTCAGTTCTAAGTGCGTCAAGGCCCGCACTTTCTAACCTGTGCCTTTTTCTTCCGTCTTCTATTCCTCTCTTAACTCTTGTCCATTTAGTTCACCTGTAACACTCCCCCCACCCCCTTGGAACAATATTTTCTTGCATTTACTGATTTTGTTTTATTAATTTTTGTTAGGGCGTTCTTGTTTACACTGATCAACTCTGAAGGTGCCCCTCCAAGCAAGTTTGATGTAACACACCCCAAGTATGCTACTCTTCATCATCCAAGGTTTGTTGCCATGGATACCAATAAACCACACACTTAATTTGTTAAGGGAGATTGCCAATTCTATGATTCGTGCTTTTACAATATGACATACCTATTTGTTTAGATCAATGACTGCAATTAATAATATATACACTCATCTCTACATTTTTGCTACTATTTTTAGACATAAAAGGTTTCTTGCTGTAGTGGAGAAGACCCTGCAGTTCAATGCATGCTGTTATGTTCAATCAAAGAGCTGCCATCTTTAATATCATGAAAAAACATCCAAACAAACCATTTGTCGTATTTGTTTTCTTCTTTCCCCAGATTTCACTTGTCATAGAATATGATCGTGGCAACAAAATCATGCATGACTTTTCTTGAATCTACAAAAAAAGAAAAAGCTGGGGGGAGGAACTGTTTCCAATATATGTCAGTTATACTAGGGGAACCCTTATAATCTGTTCGTTAATAATCATTTCATCACCAAGTATCAAATGCAAAGCTCCCCAAATTTATGTATTTAAGGTGTCTCGTACCAGTATTCAGGTTTTTGACTGTGCGACCTTTGAAAGAAAATGGCAAAAAAACAATTAAAGATCGTAACAAAATTTTTGCATAATTAAATTACCCATTGTGTTGTTGTTCCGAAATACCAATAATTACGTCATCAGTGGTTACCATGGCAACGATAGCCAATGATTTTTAGAACCCTTTTTCAGCTTCCAGTGCTTATATCTTGAAAACTAACTCGATGACACTCATTTTTTTTCTCCTGATAAATTTTGGCATATAAAAAAGAAACTGTATAATTATTTTTAAAAATTTCTACGAAGCGGATTTTCTGCAAATGGAAAAAAGGGCAATTTGAAATTAATTAAAAATTCCTTTCGTAGAATTTTTTTAGATTTTTTCTGTCGTTTGCTTTACATAAAAGGAAAATATTAGGGCAATAAAAAATAGCGGTCATCGGGTTAGTTTTCTTGCTAAAGCCTTCGCGAACTCAATAATTCCCACGCGCGTTTCCTCGCACTTTAAAATTTCGATTTTCAAAAGTTTGGTTTTTACTCATGCTCAGTTCCGACTACAGCTGATCTTTGCGGGCACATACGCGCGCAACACGCGTGGACTTTCCCTCGCTTTGTCTGCGAAACTTTTCGGCTAAGGATTTTATGGGATTTAGCCAGTTTCAGTTGACGCCAGTTATGCCTCTTAGGTCCTAGTTTTAAGTATTTCTTTGTCTGAATAATCATGTGTTTGACAGCGAACTCAGATAAGCTGAAACAAAAAAAGTGGAATTGACTCACGATCTCCAACCTGAAGATCGATCGTAGCACATGCGAATTTGCTTTTGTAACTCGAGCAGTGAGATCCGAAAACATTTTGACTAATGAACATTAAGTTTACTTAAAATGTTCTTGTTGAAACAACTTCAATTGAAGACGGATTTTTTTTCATAAATTGAAGAAAAGCAACCACGCACTGGGCCGCCGTGTTTGTTTTCCTTTTCAAATCTCGCGCGTGACTCGTGGTTATGAAGCTTGATGCGCGCTAGTCACCAGACTTCCCACGCAAGAAAAACTGGTACGAGCCACCTTAAAGTACTACAGCAATCTCGAGCCCAGAGTGAGCCCCGGCTCCGCGATCCGTCAGCGGTTGGTCAGCGGTAGGGTCGCCGGGACTCACTCTGGGAAACTGAATAATAATTCAGTGTCTTACTGGTCCTCACAGAACAATAGAAATCAACACGGAAGTCTGAAAATCTTCCCCGGAAGTAAACCAAACCGGAAACCCTGGAAAAACATTTTTTGTTTTCCATGGTCGAATGTTCAGGTGTATCACCTTAATTTTGTAAAACACCTAAGAACTCGTCATATGGCGCTACATAAATGAAGTATTTTCTAATTCTATCATTCTTTTTGAACTCAAAAGATACCTTGAATAAAAAAGGACTTCCTTTAAGCGTCGATTCTGAGCGGAGTTTTAAAACAACAACCACGGCGTCACCAAGGACAAGGTCGATTGAAAACTCAATTTATAGTTGACTTACAAATCTCGCTAGAACTACTGTTTTCATTCAAATCTCCGTTACGGTTGAAAAACTGAATATCGCAGACAGTGCTCGATTCAAAATAATAACCAATAAAGCAGAATTTGAACATTACGCGTTGTTGTTTTGCTGAAAAAAAGAATTGTACAATTTTGTGCACGTGAATGTGTGCACGAGCTGAGTCGCCGAAATGCTAATTACTCCTTTTGAATAGCGTTGACCGATGTGGCCTTTAACGTCTTTATTAATATTACCGCTATTTGACGAGGAAAAAATTATTTGCTCGAAAACATGCAATCTATCATAAAAAGATGCGCTGTCAGCGAGAAGCCTTTGAAATATACGAAAGTCGCCAAACAAAAATTTTTTATAACAGAACAATAGCTTGTCCGTGCGTTGTGCATTATGTAAATTTCTTCACTGTCGTCCGCAAAACAACAACGAACACATGCACACAGTCAGGCGGAATCTTGGAAGGCAAACAAGATCTTTGATTTAAAACCATTATAACAGTATGCACAAGAAAGAGACTAACGGAAATCAAAACACCAGACACTCTTTTGTTGACTCTCTCTTTTGTTACTTTACGTTACGTTTTTGTTACTTTTGTTGCTTCGATAAACACCAGTTCTGTCAATACTGTGTTAGAAATAGTTCAACTTTCTCGATTTACTTCCGTTCTGGGAAATTTACTTCCGCTTAGACCTGAGAGCATACACGGATCCAGAGTTTCAGACTTCCGGTCCAAATTCAAAAGAAAAGTGAGACTCATTAAGTCAGGCTATTGTGTTTTGCGATGTTTAACAATGGTCTGACTTAATGAGTGCTCACTTTTCCTTTGAATTTGGACCGGAAGTCTGAAACTCTGGATCCGTGTATGCACAATAAAAACCGGAAGACCAAGGCTCTACCTGAAATCGACCTGAAATTGATCTGATCGATTCCAGTTTCCCAGAGTCCGTCCCGTACCGCTGACCGACTGGACGGACTCTGGGCTCGAGATTGGTACTACAGCTACAAAGCACTCAACACACATTGCATGCCTATAATGCAAGGGGTTTTTTGTCTTGCAGATATGGTCCTATGTTCGGTGCTGGGGCAGACCTGTGTATCAGTGATGAGTGTCATGAGAGGCCTGAGTCCTACTCTAACTTACCTCACTCCTATGATGGTCCCCAGGCCTCCTCTACTCTCCTTATGGGAGACTACAATTTCATAGTAAAAGATTATGAAGTATTTGGCTTAAAAACAGAACCTTTATATGAAAGAGTATAACAAACAGAAAAAAATATTTTATACATACTTTAGGAAACATACTTTGTTTATTTGTTTTGTATCAAGGGTAAACATTTTTTCTCTTGTTGAACCATATACTGCGATCAAAAAGCAGCAATGTTCATTTCTGGCTCTTTTGCAGAGAATAAACGAGTTGTATTTGAAATGTTCACACAAACTCACCAATGCAGATGCAGAGACTAACCTATATTTTTTAATTGTTTTTCTATAGTTCAATAGTTCGATTGGCAACTGTAAATAAATTTAACTTAATAAAACAAGGAGCTGAAAAACTCCCTCGCTGTTATAAAATGTGCTCTTGTTTGCCTTGTTTGCTCCTTGTGATTGACTTTTAGCGTTTTTTTTTTACTTATGATGCAACTGGTAGAAAAGCTCTGTGCGAACAGCGCGCCACAAAGGCAGCTCGTAAGAGTGGGCCTTTCACGGGTGGAGTCAAGAAACCTCATGGTTACAGTTACAGTAAGTGCTTTAGGTTCCTTCAAATTGCCCAAGAAGCGGGAAAGAGGGAGAAGAAATCGAAAAGCCAGCTTCCAAGAAGTAAGCCGCTGCCATCTAACCAAAGAAGGCCATCGCCAAGAAGCCAGCGAAAAAGCCCGCGGCAAGAAAAAGGCTGCCAAAAAACCGCCACTAAATTACCAGCAGCAAAGAAACTCGCAGCTAAAAAAACAGCGGCTAAGAAGCCCACAGCTAAAAGTCCGCTAAGAAATCGGCCAAGAAACCCACGCCAAAACAATGGCCGCCAAAAGCCTGCCATCTAACACTGTATTTAGAAACAGATTAAGAGGCTCGATTCATTTTTTATCTTCTAATCTAAAAAACACGGCGCTGGCTAGGCCATACGCTGAGAAAGCCCTCTGCCAATGTCACCAGGCATGCCCTTCGATGGATACCTCAGGGTAAAAGAAACCGAAGAAGGCCTAAAACAACATGGAGAAGATCAACTGAGGCTGAAGTACAACAGACTAGGATGAGTTGGAAACAACTGGAAAAAGTGGCCAAGGACAGGGGAAGATGGAGATCTCTGGTGGACGACCTATGTTCCAATGGAAAGTCAAGGGTTTAAGTCAAGTAAGTCAATCTTAAAAACACGCATGCGCGCCATTCCATATAGCGAGCCCCGCCTACCCGTCAGGGAACAAGTGTATCACGAGAATAATTATAGCGCGTAAGTTACAGAATCTCCGTGACGGGTCCATACGTTCGTACAATATCCGAATTTTGTTATGTAGTCATTATAATCAGGTCGTATAATTTCAAAACAAACTTGCGCTAAATGCTCGGGTTGCTTCTGAACTTATTTTCCCGATTTGGCTCACTGAATTCACTTATACTCACTCAATGTTTATTATCATTACTAATATCCCAGTTATTGAAAGGGTGACGGGTGTTTTGGAAAATGTGAAAGAAGTAGAAATGATTTTATATTTGGGTGCAGTTGAACGCTTAGGGGGCAATTCCTAAATAATATAAACTAAAATTCTTCAAACAACATCAGTCTTTATTGAAAATGTTACACAAAATACACAAGTATTTCGCAAAGACGCTTTACTTACTTACTTACTTACTTACTTACTTACTTACTTACTTACTTACTTACTTACTTACTTACTTACTTACTTACTTACTTACTTACTTACTTACTTACTTACTTACTTACTTACTTACTTACTTACTTACTTATATGTTTATAGCATGCGGTAAATCAGTACTTTAAAATAAAACCAGTTCACAACTATATGTACACTCTTTAGGTAGTAAAATTGTTTAAAATCGCACATATTAATAATTTGACGATTCTCACACGAGCAACGATGTATTTTCATGTATTCAATGACTGAAATCTTTATAACTTACAACTGAACAGCACACGACTTTCCCTAAAGCAACTTTGATCAGATAAAATGTTTCTACCAGGCTTACAGAAAATCATTGTGTTGAAGGCGTGGCTAAACTAGGTAACATTGTTGCGGAAACAATGTTTCCTGTTATGTTTTCTGTGTCGCTTCATTAACGGAAAGCAAGTTTAGTGTTTTGCTGCTCGAGTGACTTAACGAGGAAACATGACAATAAATGAAGATATGCTTTTCCTACTTACGTCAGCATAATTTTAATCTTCCTTAGGCCTAATTTCAGTACGTATACTTAATTATCATGTAATTCTGTACTTTTCTAGATCATTTTAGTAGAGATATATATTTTTTCTGAGCAATTTTACATTTTCGTTAACACTAGCTTTGCTACAGATATAGATAGCCCTCAAGTTTCCACAAGAATTTCAACTATCCTTTATTCGCCTCTCATATGAAGGACTTCAAGCTGTTTAATAGATTTTCACACTCACTTCTTCTGAATTTATTTGTCAATTTTGGAAAATGTTATCTTAACTTAACTTTTGGCTTTACAACAACTCAAATGTCTGTATGCGATGATTTTGAAACTCAGACACAACAATTCGGCCATTACTTAGAACTGTTGCAGACCATGGTGAATAAAACTCGCCTAATTGATTGCCCCGTGTTCTAAACATGGCAACAAACTTTCCATTCAGTTCAAATACTTGCATTCTCTGATTTTCTGAATCACAGACCATCAGGTGTCCTGACTTGTTCACTGACAAACAACGAGGTGTATTAAATTCCCCATTCCCTCCACCCTGCTTTCCAAACTTGTACTGAAAGTTTCCACTCCTGTCGAAAACTTTTATACAATGTTCATTACTGTCTGACACTATGAGATATCTATCACATTGAACACAGTGGGTGGGATAACTAAAAGAGCTCAGCCCACCTAACTTCATTAGAAACTCGCCATTAGGAGAAAAAATCTTAATCAATTTGTTACCTGCATCAGCAACAATAATATTCCCATCACTGTCTACAGATAAACCACAAGGAATAGAGAACGGACTATTGGGGCTTCCTTTCCCGCCAAACGAATCGATATACTCACCCTCCCCATTGAAAATCTGGATCCTTTTGTTATCGCAGTCAACCACAAAAATATTCCCATTTTTGTGAAATGCTATTCCCTTAGGATGATTAAATTCACCTTTATTGCTACCTTGCCGACCAAAGGATCTTAAATAATTCCCGCTACTGTTAAAGATTTGAACTCTGTGGTTGTTCCAGTCAGTTACAGCTATCTCGTCCCTTTCATTCACTGCCACCCCCCAGGGATACTGAAACATTCCAATAGACGAACCTAATTGTCCAAAAGTTAAAACAGGTCTGACCTGAAATGGGCCTATTTGAACAGAAAAAGGACTGTCACGAACATGTTCGTCGTTTACCTTTACAGTCACTTTGTATCTGCCTTGATCTCTGAGAGAATAGCTGATCTTGTATCTTCCATCCTTATTGTCATTTATTCTTGCTTCCGTCGCGCATTCTCGTCCTTGTTCGTCCCTGATCTCCACCGTTACACGGTCGTGTTCACTGTAACACTCTCTTCCATCAGCGCTTCTTGTCTTAAGAACGAACAGTGCTTCACTTCCGACAGTTCCCTCCTTGAGTCCTTTGCCAAGAGCAACAGATTGACTTGCTTTTGTTTGGATTGGTATTTCCAAAGTTCCAATTTCTTCGATGTTGACAGTGTCTAACAACTTTTGATTTGCCACGAAAACTGGAAGAACTATAGGGTCACGGCCAGTCAGTTCAGTTATATCAACTTTCTCCAAGATTTTCTCTAATGATTTCTTCAATTGAACGATTTCAGCGTTTGTACTTCGAGTTAATAGTTTATCAGCTTTTTCCAGCGATGATTTGATCCCCTTTACTTGTTCATCAATCTCGGTCTTTCGCTTTGTTAGACTTCCAAGTGACTTCATTGTTTCATTTTCCACCGCAGAGAGAATTGTTTGCTTCTTAGCTTCAAGGACCGTAATTAAATTGTCAACAATTCTTTGGACATCTGCCTTCACGTCTTCGCCTTGTTGGATCAGTTTGGCACTGTCTTCATCAAGTCGACGAACTTCGTTCATCTTTGCTTGTAAACTTTGTCTGTGTGTTTCAATCAAAGATTTCATTTCAATCTTTTGTCTTTCAGCTTCTTCTTCGATTAAGTTCAGAGTATGACCTCCATGTTCCAACAGGACACAAGTTTGGCAGACTGCCGTTTCACAGTTCTTACAAAAATAGTTCAGCTCTTCTTTCTTATGTCCCTGCTTAGGACAAAACGCAGGTCTCTTCAACACATCTTCATAATCCTTGTCTTGAAACTCTTTGAGCGCCAGAACTCTATGATTTTTATGGCTCCGCATGATGTTGTGCCCAGTTAAGCATTCTTGACAATAAAATATGGAACACTGGAAACAATAAGAACTCTCGGAGCTTTTCGTGTCGCAATTTCCACATCTTACATGGCTGCTTTGACATTCTTTTATTGCCAGCACATCAATCATGCCGTTCAGATAAAAACTGGTTGGAAGATCTTTCAGATCACCACTTTCAGGTATTCTGCTAACGGCTTGGCAGTTTGGACATCTGATTGTGCCTCGGCCATCATAGCTTGTTCTGTGCCATTGTTTCAAGCAATGCAGACAGAAACTGTGCAAGCATGGAAGCTGCTTTGGGTCGGTAAATATGCTGGAACACACCGAACAAGACACTTCCTCACGGAGATTGTGGAGCAAAGTTTTGATATCCATCTCGTCTTTAGCCTGTTCCAGGCTCTCGTTGTTATGGGAGAGCGAATAACGTGGTGAACAGGCTATGTCGTCTTCGAAACAAGCGAGCGATTTCAGTTGCCTTCTTCGCGGAATTCAACACGGAACAAAGATGTCTTGTGACTTTCTATATTTAGCTATTCTTGGAATCGGCTCAGTTTGTTATGATAATATTTTTGTTGTACGAACCAATCACGGAATATTGTCTTAGAGGCGATGGTTTCTGATTCGCACGAATTTGACCCTGCTGCACTCAGTTTTGACAGATCTGCAGATGTCTTTCTGCAAGTGAATAAAACAAGACAAAACTCCCAGTCAAGCGAGACCCCATTCGACATACAGTTGAACCCCGTTGTCAGGGGAAACACAAAATAGTTCGAAATATCGCGAGTTTGAAAAAGCTGTTAGCAAATGACTGAAAGGCAAATCAAAGGGAAATGGGTTTTAGTTCGAAATAACAGGAAATTCGAAATAACTGAGTTTGAATTAGCAGGTTCTAACTGTATCACATCGCATGAACAAGAGAAGAACGGAAATTAAAAATTCAAATTTCACAGATATATATTTGACAGTCGCTGGTTGTAGTTCCTGAACCGTGGAGCCGCCATGTTGAATAGCCTGATCTGATTAAACCACTCATGTTGTGGAGAACAGGGGAGGGGGTGAGGGTGGGATGGTACCTAATATTATTTTGGCAGCCTGCCACGGGACTTTTAGCAGCTTTCCCATTCAAGATGGCGACTTCATAATGATTCTGTCACAATATATAAAGAAATACGAAAATGCTAAACAACCCAGTCAAGCATGGTACTTATAGAACAAAATTTATGTTACTTGACATCAGTAACAACTTTTAGACAATAAATTTAAGCAGCATTGTATTGTATATTTTTTTTGAAAATGTTACACCAAATTTACAGAAGTATTTCGCACACATGTCAGTTACAGCTAACTCGTCCCTGGCATCCAAGTAAGAATTGCAGATATTTGGGATCGGCAAATATGTTGGGACACAATCGAAAGATACACTACTTCACGGAGATTATGGAGCAACGTTTTGATATCTATGTCGTGTTAGGAAACAAGCGAGGGATGAAGCCTTTTTCAATGAATTCAACATTGCACAGTTAGTCTTTTGCTTTTTCGATTAGCTATTCTTGGAATAAACTCAGCTTGTTATGTTAACGTATTTCAGTGCAAGAACCAATCGCGAATTGTTGTACTAGAATTTTTTCAAGAGAGATATCGATTCTGAGTTCCCAGGAATGTGACCCTGCTGCACTCAGTTTTAACAGATCTAAAGATGTCACTCCAGGTCTAAAAAAGCAAGGCATGCAAGACCCCATTGCATTGTATTGCCGCGTTTTAGGAACAGAAAGAGTTCACATTTCAACTGTACTGTTTGTACTTTTTTACTCAATTTGATGGCTTCGCAATAAAGCTGTTTGATTGGAAAAGGTTTCTATAAAGAATCGCTTCTACTGCTCCAAGATCTCAGGCAGTTGCACGCTTTGCGGACCTATATTTTCCCCATCTTTTAGCCAGCCTCGCGAGTGGTCGCCTGTCAAATTCTCTTCTTCTCCCATCCCCTTAAATACCTGCTACGCTTGCTAGCATTGAGGAACTGAAAGTCTTTCAATTTTCGTATCGACCGCTCGTCTTTTTTTCGAATAGTTATGCTATATTATAGTTAGTAAATGTGACATGGTTGTTTTCGTTAAAATGCGAAACGGGATGAAATGATCATCGTACACAAAATAACAAAACCAATGATCGATCGTCAACGAGGCATTTTTCAAACAATTATATAAATTCAATAATCAGTGTAAGTTCTTTATTGAAAATTTTGCACAAAAGTTTCTTACAATCGAGTTTTTGTACTGGCAGAAACTGTTCACTTAGGGGCATAACTGCTATTTACAGGTTTAGGAGCTGGTATACTTTTACAATAGTTCATTTCTAGCGATTAACATAGCTTAAGCAAGCTAAAGTTCGTTCATTCTATTTCATCAACTCTCCTTACTCGCTTACAAACTCTTTGATACTTATTTACTCGCTTACTCACTTCAATTACTCATTTAATTATATATACATATCATCACTTTCACTAAAAGGCAGTTAGTAAAATAAACATCACACATAATCTAACAATTTCTTATACGGGAAGCAATATAACAACACACTCCACAATAGAACATTGATCATGCAGGTGAAATGTCTTTAGTAAGTCTTTAAAATTAAATTTCCATCCTGACGACGAGGGTTTTTTTTTTCCTTCCTAAGCTTAATTTATTTTAAAATCCCATTTCACCATAACTTTCTTTTGTTTTTATCCATCGGTAATGCAAGCTGATTCATACCCCACCGTGATACAAGGAAGGTTGATGGGCCACCCCTCACTCACAAACGCCACAGCAAAACTATTTTGCATTGTGTGGATAGCTATGAGCTTGCCATGCATGATGTCGCAAATTGTGGTTGGTTATGACGTCATTATATCCACCTTCTAGGCTTCCGCCATCTTGGATTTCACTGTTTTCTAAGTAGGTCAGAAAATAACGGAAATTGATACAAGAGCAATCCAAAATGCTACTGGAATGTAAAAATGTAACAATTCTGCAATTTTACGACAACTGGAAAAATCGAAGAGTTACATGCCAAAAATGTCGAAATTTGGCTTGACTTTGTCGATTGCCATAGCAATATCAAAAATCATGGACACGCAGTTGACACATCGGAATTTTCGTGAGGGATAAATGAACAGCTACTAAACGTTTAAGCATAGAAAATCCCCCTTTCAAAATTGCGAAAGAAAACCTCGAGGGTTGGCATCCACCTTTCTTGTACGTCCAAGGGCTAAACACAACTTAAAAAACACGTTTTTCACCTGCACGCTGTTGCAGATGGAAAATTATGCCTTACTAACGTATCCCCTCAAAGTTTTGGAAATGGCTTTATAACAACTGAAGAATCTGAATGCGATGATTCCACAGGTCTGACACAACAATTCGGCCATTACTTAAAACTGCTACAGACCATGGTGTATTATATTCTCCTAAATTGTTGCCTTGTGTTCCAAACTTGCCAACAAACTTTCCATTCAATTCAAATACTTGTATTCTATTTTTACTTCCATCACAGACCATTAGGTGTCCTGACTTGTTCACTGACAAACAATGGAGAAACCTAAACTCCCCGTCACCTCCACCCGGCTTTCCAATCTTGTACTGGAAGTTTCTATTCCTGTTGAAAACTTTCAAACAATGTTTACCCTGGTCAGACACCACGAAATATCTATTACACTGAATACAATGGATAGGATGACTAAAAGATTCCACCCCACCAAACTTCCATTGAAACTTGCCATAGTAGTATAGGAGTTGGGGGTACGAGATCATAAAAATTTTTATAATCTCTTACATCCCCAACTCCTATACTACTGCACAGCACTGGATTCAAAAATAGAATCAAAAATAGAATCAAAAAATAGAATCAAACATGGAATCAAAAATGAAATCAAAAATAGAATCAAAAATGGATTCAAATATTGGAATCAAATATTGGATCCAAAACTGAAATTCAAACCCTAGAAAAAAAAAGCCTGTAAAACCAAGCCTTAAAAACCAACCCTTGCTAAACCCTTTAATCAAAATAAAAAAATCTCTTATACCTTTTTCAAAATTTTGGATACAGTGCGTTTAAACAAGCCTTGAAATCATAACTGAAATATGAATCTGGAAAACCAAGCGAAGCAGATTTTAATGAGTCCGGCACCGCAGATCGTAAGATCGAGGAGGGGGATGGGACGAATGTTAAAAAATCACAAGGCCTTGGTGGGTAAAAAAGCTTCGTAAGAAGCTTTTCGGGCCTTGTTTTATGATGTTTTTAAAATTTATTTCAAAAATCACATTATTTAAAAAATGCTCTTATACTCTTTTTAAAATTTTGAAATTAAGGTGCGTTTAAAAATCTCTTATACTAGAAATCATAATGAAAATTATTGCTTTATATTATAATGCCCGTAAGCATAACTTGTTAAGCCATCATCAAGTATATACCGTTTATCATCAAAACAGCTCAGTGATATTTTATTAATCTCATAGCTTCCAAGTTGATGGCCTTGACTTCTGATGGTTTTCATAGTATGATGCATCTGTGTTTTATTGAATAAGGTCTCTTTGTAGTTTTCATGTTTGATATCTTTTTTGATAACGGATTTCTTGATTCCTTTGGCAGTCTTTCCTACTTGTAGATTGTCTTTAATATAAGAATACATTTTTGATCGCAGACCGATGAATTCTAAAATAGGAATAAAAGAAGCTTCATCTTTGAATTTACCAATGACTTTCTTGTTTGTTTTATCAAAGAATGGTGATTTTTCAGGGTAGTCACTGTTATCGAATTTCTCTTTATCATTAAAAAAGTCTTTATATACATCTTCAGCCTGAATTTCATAAGTTAAACTGTCTGTATCTGTAAATAGTAGTTTGGCTTTGTTTACATACTTCTTTTTTATGTAGTTATAATGGAAATCATACATTAGTGTTTTGCTTAAATCTAATATAGCCATTCCTACATATGAAGGTCGATTGAGGGTTAATGTTTCTTTGATTTTATGGACAGCTACTAAGTTTTCATTAAATATTTTGCTACTGACATATGTTGGTTTTGAAGCTAACTTTAATAATTTATTTTTATTAGTCACTAACCTAACGTCGACTCGCTTCCTCAAATTCTCCATGGTTTTGCCGTATACTGAATTATTCATCAATTTAAAAAAGTCTTTTTCAAAAGCGTTTTTAGAATTTTTACGTTTTTCAGTATTGTAATCGATATATTGCTTCAACCATGGGGATTGATTAAATTCTAACACTCGATAGACTTTTGTGAGCTTTAATCCTAGATCTAAATACAACTGAAGATTCCTGTAATGTAATACATATTTTTCTTTATTGTTTAATGTAGGCATCAGTTTATGTACTAAACCTGATGATATATTGTATTTTTTAGCAATGTTTTTGCAATAATCCGATAGCATATCTTTAGTCACCTTAACTTTTTCTGCACCCAATGGGTAGTCATTATGATGATTATGCAACTCCTTGGGATATTCAAGATCAACCTCCAGTATCAAGCCTTTTTTACTGTCTTCTTTATACTTGGCCAAGTTTGTTTCATCAATTTGTTTTTGTGTTAACCATCTAAAGCATCCAGTTGGTAGATATTGACTCATAGCATAACCGTATAAATTATTAGCATCAAGATACATGATATACTTTGAGGGCGCCTTCTCATCATATTTTTTCATATATTTGTTATTAGCTTTCCCATATCGATGAGCTATATACGATATACCTCCTCTCATTCCTTTTTCGATGAATTGGTACATATCAACGTCAGTCATTAGCTCTAATTTGATATCAGTCATTTTAAGCATAGCATCCCACGATAAACCTGGGCTTGTGAAGTAATGACATGGATCAAGTTTATAGTATTCTAGGCATGTTTTTCTAAAGCTTTCAAACACATCTGCTAATAATAAGACATCTGATTTTAAATATAAATCATGGTACTCACCCATATTTTTGATCTTAAACGTTTTCCACACATTTTCTGCATGCTTATAGTCTTTGTCTGATATATGCTCATTATTTAATATACTGTAAAATTCTTCTTTAGTTGGTAGCTCTGCATTAAATTTATCAAAGCTATCCATATAGTCATACGGATATATTCCTTTTCTCGACATAAGATTAAGCTTATCACCCTTAAACATTTTAGAAGTATATATTAATTTTTCTCTCGGCAGATTACTTACTAATTTATCAAGACTGGAACTCATAAACTGGAAACTATCAAGAAATGTTAAATAATTACCGAGCATAAATGTCATATATTTCTCAATGGTATTGGGTATAGCATTGATATTCATCTCTTTAATCTCTCCTTTTTTATTTTTGTATGTATGATTTTTGACAATAGCACCAATCTCTTGCATTATAAAATGACTGTCATAACCTCTGAGATTGTGAAAAATTACAGGTATCTTTATTTTATCTGGTTCTATTCTCAATTTAAGATTACAGTCTTGGTGTGCTGACCCTCTGTATTTACCAGTAATATGGCAATGATCTCTCACTCGTATATCATCATCATTATACACTTTATCACAGATATGACATACTTTTGCTTGTTGAAATTCTTCTTCATCATCTTTAGTCATCTTTAATGGTTTGTTGAAATGTTTTTTCATTGTATTTTTACAATATTTAACCTCCTCAAGCATCTTTTCCATGAATTTGTAAACAGCTTTTTCACCTCTGTAAATTTGTAACGGCCTAGTGTATTTATCATCATAAAAACAAACTACTTTATAACCATAACCACAGTCTGTATGCCTTTGATAAGCTTGAGTATAGGATTTATCATCTTTAGGCTTGCAACCGGAAATCTTTTCGGTTATAGCTTCGAAATCAGCATATATCACAAATGGGACGGCTTGTTGCTTATGAAAGTTGTTGAATTTTAGTATATTATTGTCTTTATCAGGCATTTTAACTGCTTGTGTCCCGTTGACTTGAATGCAATTATCTTTGTGATCGTTTAATACTCTTTCAGAACTGAAACATTGCAAACAGTGCATACAGAAGTGTTTCCTCTCTTTATGCTTTGTTTGGTTATACATGAATTTATTGAAATCCTTTATTAGAACATAATGCTTGTTTTCATTTTCAGTTATCAATAATAAATTCATCTGATTGTTATACTTTTCTTTTGATATATAGATGGGATATGGTTGTTTGTTTTCATAACCGAAAACATTAATATTAATCTCATTTTGCTTCTCAATTTTATTGTACTGCTTTATTGCTACTGGGAATTGAACTCCATCATAATTTAGATTCTCAATGTATGATTTATCAATTTTTTTAATACGTTGAGGATATTTTTCTTGAGGATTTATGTGTCTGATATGACACCATCTAAAGCATTCATTATCTTCATTTTTCATATTTATTAATCCTTTTGAACTATTTCTGAGTTCTTGAGGTAGTTTGATATAAGAGGATGCCTTTATTGGTTCATATTTTACTATATTAATATAATGACCATCAACAGATTGTAATACCCATCCTGAGCCTTCTGATATCCATTGAGCTACGAAATTTAATATCTGTTGTTTAGATGCTTGTAGTGATTCTGCGATCTCTAGATTATTGATGATTGTTTGTGGTTTGCAATTAAAATAAGCTGTTTTATATATTACACTATCGCCAGTCATCTTTGAAAATGTCACCTTAAGAGTTTCAGCAAATTTGAGTCCTTTCATTGCTGATAGCTCTTTTATTATGTGATTTTCTACAGCTTTTCTTGTGTTTTGAAGCTGTAATAACGGGTCTTTAGTATTTTTTGTACCAATTTCAAAAGACTTTGTGTAGCCTTTCATAGCTTTAGCAACTTCCTCTATCTTTGTCCTTGGTAATGGTAGTGGGGCTGTTTTTATAGTCCGTGGCATGGGTTTAGGCTTGTAATCATCCCTAAATTCAGGAGGTGGTTGAATGACATTTTCCTCATAATCATCAATCATCTGTTTAACACTCTTACGAGGAGTTGGGATTGGTGGCCTAGGTTTGTAAACTCTTGGTTGGTTTGCTTTTAGTGATAATACTAGTTTTATGAGTTCAGTTTTAGATAATTTTTCTAGATCTAATTCATTCATATTAATATATGAGATATTTTTTTCCATTTTTGTGTACTATATAGAATTACCATTTCTTTAAGTCCTTTATAGTAAAAATTATTTTTGAGATTTTTTTTGGTGCGTTTAAAAGATAACCAGAAATAAATATATTTTTGGTCACCTAAGGCAACAGATAACAGCAATTCATATATACTGTGCTATACAATATATAATTATATAATATTGCTTTATATGTTTTCAGCTGGTATTATGTTGTATTGGTCTTTAATAGCCTTGATAACAGTATTTTTAATATGCTTATTGGTCCTCATGTGAGAGTGCTTTCCAGCGAGCGTGTAGTCATGTTGACATGCATCACATATCCATGATTTGTTTAGCATATATCTGGTCTTGCTTTCCTTAATAGCGTTTTGTCTGTCTTCTTCATTATCGTATTTTTTATTTCGTCCCATTATATATACTATATATTATTTCCTTAAGTGTTTTTTATAGTGCGTTTAAGTGATAGATATAAACAGATAATTATTTTCTTTATTAATATATATAGAATGAGTGATATAACATTAAATGTCAAACACCTACTAGAAGCTGATCAAAGCTCGAATGATATAGCCTTCATTAATAAAATGTATTGTATTCAGAGCATCCTTGACGCTAATATTAGTATTATTAAAATGCTATCTTCAGACCTGAAAAGCCGATCTGAAATATCAAATGAAGACAAAAATCATGCATGTTTAGAGTGTATACCTGAAGACCAGAAACGACGACGTGGAAGGCCTCGTAAGGATCAACGTTAAATACATATTTATTCAGTTTACGGTTTTAGCCATAAGTTATAAATGATTAATGACTAAAAGATGGTTCCACAATGTTCTATTATGATAACAAAAACATAGCAACGCAAATATTTACTTTTTGATAGCATAAGGAGATTATTGTATGATTTTTTTAACCAATCAAAAGCTACATATTTTGATTCACAATTGTGAAAATATTTTGTGAAACTTTATTCATTTTGTGAAATATTTTTGTGAAATATTTTTGTGAAGATGTAAGAACTATAGGGGTTCCCCATGAAAATGAGTCATCATTACTTTCCAAGGTCATCATGCAGTCGTATGATTTCTATTGACCAATTATATTTCAACAAGTAAAAAGTTTTTTATATATAAACTTTTTGAGTAAATTTTACTCCCAAAGTTTATTCTGAAATTTACTGCCCAAGCTGTGCCCTAACGTCATGTGGTAGCAACATAAAAATATAATCAATAGTATAGAATGTCTTGTAATTCACAAATTCACGATGAATTAAAGAATATGGAAGAGTTTACATGCCCTTATTGTGGTCAAGTATTAGTAGAAGGTGATAAAGTGTCTGAGCTGGCTGAGCCATGCTGTATTAGGCATGATATGTCAAATCAAAACGGTATAAATGTTTGTATTAATTGCGGTTTGGTTCATAGTTATGATTATGTCAGTGAGTACATTGATTTTTACGATAACATACACAAGATATGGCGTAAAAGCATCTATCATCGTAAATACCACATTGAGGCTGTTTTAAACGATTTATGTATTAAAAATGGAGTTCAATTGTCTCATAATCAGCGCGATAAGATTTATAAAGTGTTTCATGAGATCGATACTATTCTTCCATCTATAAATAAAAGAAGAAAGAGGATGATCTCAACGAAATATATTATAAGACAGCTGTTTAAAATGCTTGGTATCCCATACAATTTCATCTGTGTTACTAAATAAAAAAAAACGCGAGCTTTTAATGATTGGTATTGGGGTGAGATTTTAGCATTAAAATCGTCCCAGATCGCACGGATTATTCGGTAAATTTATCATCATATTTGAGCAGATACCGATCGATTATTGGACCGGTATCGCATATGTAATCGTCAATGCTTTTCATTGTATTTAGAATGCTAGACGGATTATAATCGCCACTTCTCATAGCGCCTTTAATAGAGTTCAAAAGGTGTTGATAGCTTTGGTAAGCATATATGGAGTTATGAATTTTTAACTCGAGATTTTTGTGAATCATCCAACCCTGAATCAATAATGAAATTGTTGATATTGTAATCAAAGCGATACCACCAGTCGCTATAGAGGAGGCAAATCCGCTTGATGCAAATATGATAGACAATGAATTCCCTAATAATTTCCATTTTTTGAAACGTTTAACAGCCTGCTTGTAAGCCCAACATTTTCGATGATATGTTTGATAATAAGCTTTCAATTCTATAATTTGGTCTTCAGTAAGTTCGCTTGATATATGGTTCCATGTAAATATGCATTTTCGATGTTCGGTCATATATATTAGTTATATATGATTTTTTTTGTTTTATCATTTTGTCATTTTAGCATTGCGCTTGTTCTTTATTGTGTAATACAGCTTCCTTATGTTTTGAATTAATCTCTCAATAGAATCAATAATATTGCTAACCAATTTCACTGTTTTCATATAATTTAATTAGATAAAATCGTTGGAGTTAGATAATTTATTGGAAGAATACAGCCTTTGTTTTATCTAAAAATTGGATTTTATGATACTCTTTACCATTTATCGGATATGCAGTTTTACTAAAAGCGATTCTTTGTACATAGTAATCTGAACTGATTTTAATGTTGGATGCATTGATATTAAACCCAGACAATGTTTGATCAATACTCATAGCATTATTGCAAACAGCGATTCTAAATTGATTCCCTATTTTAGTATACCAGAGATTCAAATATTTATCAAAATATGTTCCTCTTATTTGCTCTGTATATGAATCTAGATCATAATCGATGAATAGCTTATTATGCTCCACTTTAACCCACGGAAAACTAAAGCTATCACCCTCGATAAATTCAATTTTAATTCTTTTATTATCACCGGTTTTATAGTCATATTTAAATCCCATATAAAAAGTCCAGTTATCGGCGTGAGTGATATTTGTATTTAAATTAATTTTAAAAACACCAAAAAAACCATTCTTCGGATCAAAATCTGCTAACAATTTTGTGGGATTAAAGACAAGATTATCATTTAATCCAGACAATACAGCTCCGTTGCTATCTGACATGATGAATTTAGAGGCATCCGTTAGATCGAAATAGTACTCAAATATTTCACTATAAAAACTCTTGGACTGTAATAATTTAATCTGATTTTCAAGAGTTGTTTTGAGAATATTGATTTGACTTACCAACTGTTTATAATTAACAGCTTGATCATCAGTAATACCTTCTGCAATACCATGAATGGCCTGTGTTTTCATATCAATTGATGCATTGAAAGCTATTTTATCATTTTCAACATAATATAGCTGATCGTATACACTGGGTTCAACATTACTTTCATAATTCTTAATCCCATATATTATAATATAAGTTTGCAGTTTTGGTACATACGAGTGTCCTGACTTCATTTTTAAAATGATATCGACATAGAGATAGTTGTTGTTATGTTGTTGATACTTATGAACTTGAGCTATTGTTCGACTATAACCGTTATAAACTCGTGTAGTTACTTTATTAACAGTATCAATCAGTGACACAACACTGATATCAACACTATTCTCATCTATTTCAACTGGAAAATAGAGTTCAAATGCCATTGTATAATAATTAATTGGTATAGGGTACATGTTGATACCTAATCTGCTTGAGTAGTAATTTTTCGAACTATCAAGAAGTAATTTTGTATCTATTACCTTTTTATTGATTTGATGAACAGGATTTGGATGATGAATTAAATCTCCAAGCTCGATATCATTCTCTTCACTAAGTTGATTATCACTGTCAATCATTATATTATTGAAAACGTTTCCTTTATCAATAGAGGTAATATGTGAACTGTCAACATACAATTTATTTACACCATCGGTTCCATATATTGGTTTGCTTAGATTTGTTATGCGATTATCGTTCATATCGAGATTTCCCTGCATCATGTTACTACCGTGAATATTGAGCCTATTTTGTATGTTCTGAGCTAAACCATTACCAACAACCTTCGTTAAAAAAGTACTGTCGGCATATATTTTGGAAGCCTTGCTCTGAAGGGTATTAGCCAAAATAGCACCTGTTTTCTTCGTTAGAAAAGTATTGTCGGCATATGTTTTATCAGCTTTAAGCGCGTCTCTGGAGTCAATATATTCTTTATTCATTACGTTTGACATATTGCTGTATCCTTGATCTAAATTCGGAACATTTATTATGCTGTTAAATGTTTGTTCGTCGTTGGTACTTAGATCAGCTTTATCAGCGAGTTTGTTGTTGAGTTCTGCTTTGACTTTGTTGTCTTCCAACCTCACGTATTCCACATTTGGCAAAGATGTATCGTTGTACAAACCGGAATAAAAGGGCTCACTATTAAATATATTACACTGGCCCAAATCAAAGTCATTGCCCTGAGCGTCTTTAGTAAGACATTGACGTTTAACGTAACCCTTATTAACTCCAGACGAAAGATCAAGAGCATATGTATCGAGATCAGCATCGATAGCTACATCAGCTTGCGTATTTAACCGGAATATCTTTTTGTTATCCATATCGAAATCAGCTCCCAGTTGTTTAAAACCAATTGCAGGTTTTGCACTTTGAGAATATTTGGTATGCATAAAATCATTTTCGTCATTAATGTACCCCATTTTCTGTTAATATGTTAGATTAAATCTTCTCATCGAAATTTTTTGTTATGAATTTACGTGGTTTATCAATATATAAAAAGCTGAATGGGTCTTTAGTTGCTTGCTCGTATAGCTCTTTTGGAATACTGTTTTCACGGCATATCAGTGCCCTCTCATTAGCACTTGGGAATTCGTAAATACAGAAATGCGAACAGTTAAGTCTTATGTCTTTTTTCGTTTTAAAATAGCTTTGAGACAAATATATCACGCTACAGTTTTTATGTCTCCCTTGTATAAAATAATCGATTAATGGTTTTTGATTTTTATCACAAACATAATCGTCAAATATCACGAGCTTTTGATTATCATCATTTAGTTTAGAAACAGGAATTATTTGGTCGTTACTAGCTTCAATAATGTTATAACCAGCTTCATCGCTTATTGGTTGGAACACATTGATAAGATTCTGGTATTTAGACTGGTCTAAATTTTTTGCATATAAATATATTTTATCGAAATATAATAAATTGTAAATCATATGCATTAAAGTATTAGTCTTTCCCATATTACTCGGAGCGCAAAGTAGCATACGAAAACATTGATTTGGCATGAAATCGTATACTTGTTTAAAGTTCGAGACTATATCGTCTTCAGTGTCATAATTTGGTATTTTCATATCTATATATATCAGTTATATAATATGAAAGACGCCTGAAAGACTGATGAAAGACCGATGAAAGACTTCTGGAAGACCGATGAAAGACTGATGAAAGACTTCTGGAAGACTGATGAAAGATTGATAATAATCTACACTAATATATATAAATGAGTCTATTAGCTTGGCAAAAAATTGCTGATCAAAAAGAAGAAGTTGAAAATCAAATCAAGAATATCAACAATCAAATAATGTCTTCAAAATTGGTAGATGAATTAGGCCAAATCAAATTCGCAAAAATGTCTAAACCTGTGACATCTCGTCTCGACACTCAAATTGAAGCAACTAAAAAGTTGAATAATAATAAAGGGGTAAAAGAGCGTGACCCTCTTCCAGAATATCCAATTGATGAAACTCAAACAGAAGATGAAGATGAAATGCCCAATTATCCACCACCGATACCAATTGATGAAATTTAAACAGAAGATGAAGATGAAATGCCTGATTTTGAAGCACCACCCTCAATAGAACGAAAGAGAAAAAAATGGGATACAAGTGCTGAACAAAAGGAGTTAGATCGTCAAAGGGAATCTCTCGCCGAAAAAAGGCGTCAGGTTAGTGTTTTATTAGGCAAACTGAAGAAAAGTGGTAAAAATATGATCAAATCTGGTAAATACAAAGGAAAATCATATAATGACCTGTTGGAAATAGATGAAGATTTTACACAAAAAATTGATAGAATTGAAAACCAGTTGTTATTAACTAAGCAAAAAATACAACGTATGGAGAACAAACGGGTTCCCTTCACATCATTTGATTTACAAGAGAGTTCAAAGAAATTAAAAAAGACCCCAAAAAGTAAATCTAAAATAAAATCAAAGCCAACTATAGTCAAATCATTATTTGATAAGATAGATACTATTAGGAAGGACACAGCGCCTGATTCTGATTCTGATAGAGAAGAAGATGAGTGGGAAGGTAGTGGTCTAGCCCATAATTATAAGGCTATTTATTACAGAGACCCTGAAAAACTTATTGAAAAATTGGATGTAATTTGCGGTACCATTAGAGCAGGCAATTCATCTTATGAAGTAAGAAACCAAGGTATTACAATATTGGATGAACTGTTAAGAGTGAAAAGAATTACAAAGCGTCTATATGAAAAAATTTATAACAACTATTTTATCTAATTTAAATATATATAATGGAGAAGCATTTAATACTTAGTTCATTCAGGGCGAAAAGACAAGCCAATAATTATAATCAGAAAGCACATGATTTTACAATTTATCTTGACCAGCCTTTATTCCTAGATCCAAATAAAAATTATGAAATGGCGTTGGACGAAATAATCAGTATGACATATTCGTGGTATAACCTTTCAGCCTCATTCGGTAACAATAAAATAAGATATCGAAAAACCAATGGAAGTGATACAAATTTTAAAAATGTTGAATTTCCTAATGGAATGTATTCATATACAGACATTGATACTTTTTTAAAAAATACAACTGGTAAAGATGGTGATGATTATCCATTTTCAGTTACGTTTGATTTATCATTATTTAGAACAATAATAACCATAAAGCAAAATTATGAATTAGATCTATCTGTATCAGACTTTAATTTGATTCTGGGTTTTGAAAAGAAATTTTAACTTCAGGGAGTAATATAAGTGACAAAATACCTGATTTAACAAGGAGCGTTGATATGATATGTATTCATTGCGATTTGACTAAAAGATCCTTGACAGATGAATCAAGAGACGTTTTATTTTGTTTTAGTATTATAGCACAAGGAATTCGTAGGTCATTTCCTTTCACTCTTGAACCGAGAAGATTGAAATTTTCTCCAATTAATAAAAATAGCATCGATTCAATTCGAATATATATAACCGATTCGTATAATCGTCCCATTGATTTAAATGAAATCGATACGGCGTTTCATATCGTTATCAAAGAGGTAAATTAATCTAAACTAATAATATAAAATGAATCGAGTATACGAATGGTCAAAATTTTATAACCCTAAAAAAGGTTTATATCAATATCGTCATAAAGGATCAGGTTTAATAACTAATGATTTAGCAAATATTGGACAATATGCTAAAAAAATGGTAAAATATATCAATAAATCACCCCTAAACAAAACACAAAAGAAAAGTTTAAAAACCGTGTTAAATAGAAGTGAAAAATCTGGGGATCTTATTTTGAAACGATTAGCACAATTGAAGTAAATTATCTAATCTATTAATATAATGAGTTTCAGAAGCATAGAAAATGTTGAAAAAACAGATTATCTCAGATTTAATCTGTCAACACCAATTATTCGACCTGCAAATGGACAATATCAAGAAAAAACAGGCTATATATTCAATATGACTGACCGAAGTTCTTGGTTTGATTGGTTTTATGGTTACTTTCTCGTAAAATACAAACTTGAGAAAAAGGCTGATGGTGCAAATATCGTGGCCAATAATCTAGCAACACCCTTGCTAACGTCAACGATAAATGATAGTACAAGTATCATCAATCACATAATGATAACTTCAGGAGGTAAAAAACCTTACGATAGTAATAGCCTGCATAAAATCTGTTTCATAAAAGGATTGCTTGAATTTTCTGATGACTATAGCCGTACAGTAGCTACCAATTTCAATTGGTATCTCGACGATAGAGCTGTATTAGCGGGCGATTTAAGAACAGCCCCAAAAGTAGGAGCAATTAAAAGAGCTGAATTGTGTTCACAATCAAAAGACGTATACGCAATCATTCCGTTAAATAGGTTTTCAATTTTTCAAGAACTCCGCGATAAAATGATACCACCTATGCAAATCGAACTAAATATAACACTAAATGATGACAGAGAATTCATTTACAGAGTTGCGGGGGATGAAACACGATATGTTGTTCAAGATTTTCAGTTATGGCTACCGCGTTTAAACTTTACATCAGCAGGCCAAAAATTAGTGAATAATACCTTTTTAACACCATCAAAATGGATATATTTAAGAGAATTTATTAAACATTCATCACCAACAACTGCTATTTCTGGGATATATCAAATTACACTAGCTATTAAAAATGCAAAACATGTTTTTGTATATCTGCAAAGAAACAAGTCAAATAATGAATTAGAAAATCCCTTTATTTTTGATACTTTTAAAATAAATGCGGGTGATAATGCATGTACACTATCTACCTGTCGATTGCAACTTGGGAATTCATATTTTACTCCAGAACTAGAGTATGATTGTGATTTTAAACCAAGATTATATAATGACATTCAAGAATATGCATTCAGAACCAACGACTACAATACAGGAACTCAGTTAAATTTACAAAATTATTCTGAATTATTTCCTGTTATCTATTTCGATTTAAGAAATCATAAGGAATCGGTTACTGATGATCCAAAACAGTTATTGTTTCATTATCGATTAAATGTACAAGCTACTGACAATTATATGATTTACGCTGTAGTTCTTTATGAGGAAAGTATCGTAATTGATAAAATTGGGAATGAACTTATTTTTATGTAATATTTAATCTAACACTATTATATATAGAGCAAGACTATGAGCACAAAATATATTTTAACATATATTCCTCTTTCAGAAGGTCAAATAAAAAAGCTAGCCAGAGCAATCAAAAATTCAAGTGAAATCAGTTTATTAATTAACAAGAATCAGATAAAAAAGAAGGGTAATACTGAGTTATATCTTACAGAAAGACAAATAACACGTCATAATAAAGTAAAAAGTGAGGGTAAAGGCATTACATTGAGTTTATCTAAAGCCCAAATAAGTAAAATGCGAAGGGATATGATTGGAAAAGGAATTCAAGTCACTCCTGATAATCAAGGAGGTAGAGGAATGCAAATAGAGTACCCTTATTATACATCACCAAACATTAGGAAACAAAGACCAAAAAACGGTGGCAAAATCAAACTACTAAATAAGAGAGATGCATTATCTTACAGACCGCCACCATTCATTGGTTCTTGGGGTGAATATGATAAATTTCTTAAAGGCGGATTGGCGCTTCCAAAAAAAAAGATCTTGAAACCAAAAAAAAAGTAAAAAAGCCTGCATTTATCAAAAAAGCTCTAAGTAACAATGATCTAATGAGATGGTGTAAGTATTTAAATATTAATATTACAGGGATATACAGCAGAGATGAACACATGCCTAAAAAACATAGCCCATGTATCATTAATTTAGACAGCTATGAAGGTGTTGGTAGCCACTGGGTTGCCTGTGTTCCTAGTATTAAAAAAGACATATTGTGGTACTTTGATAGCTTCGGAATGCCATACCCAAATGAATTTAAAATGAGAGCTGAGAAAGATGGGATAAAACAAGTTTTGTATAATAACACACAATATCAGAATATCAAATCAGTACTTTGTGGCTATTATTGTATTTATTTCTTGCATCAAGCATTGGTTTATGATAGAGAGTATCATGATATATTAATGCAATTATCAATGACTGACACAATGTACAATGAACGTTTTATAAGCAATTATTTCAAAAATATGTAATCATATTATATATGAAATCGTATTGTGTGAATCAAAGAAAAATAACAAATTGTGTACCTAATTCTGAACAATATGTAAGATCAAAGAACGGAAGACTTATGATGCGTTGCGTTTTCTTAGAATGCAAAATCATTAAAACCAAATTTGTCAGTGAGAAAAAAGGACGAGGAGTTGGACAAACCATTAACAAAAAGATTGGTGATAAAATTCCATTTTTTCAACAGGCTCAAGACTTAGCATCGGGTATCATGGCAGTTACGGGATCTGATAAAGATCTATTTAAAAAATATTGGCGCGGTGACTTTGCTAAAGGTATATTCAATAAAAAAAGCGGGATTCAGACATCTAATTTTTGGAAGCCTGCTGGTGCATATAAAAATGAAAATCTCGACCCCAAATGCAATTTCAGTGAGTATAAAAATGGAAAATGGATAAATCATTATTGCGATTAAATATCTAATCAATATATATATAATGTGCCAATCGTATTGTCTATCGTGTAAAAAACAAACCAAATCATTAAACTCTAAAAAGGTAAAAGCTAAAAATGGTCGGCTTATGGAAAAATCAGTTTGTCAAATATGCAGGAAGAAAAAAAGCAAATTTATTAAAGGAGGCGCTCTTGATATACATAAATTGATTGGGAAATTGCCAAAACCAAAAGCCGGCTGGGTACCCCATGGCTATGCCTTTTTGGGTCCTTATAATCCTCTCGAAAAACAAGTGAAATATGATCCAAATACAGGTGAATTACTTCAAATATTTCAAAAACCGACAGGCAGAACGGATGAAATAGCGATGAGGCATGATATTGCATACAGCGTTTGTGGAAATAAAGCAAAATCTAAACAACTAAGTTGCAAGCATAAAGCTGACCAAAAAATGATCCAAGAGCTCGACTCTACCCCTTATTCTCAACGTCAATGGGGTCATACTGTCGCTCGTAATGTAATTGCAACCAAGGCTAAAATAGGGCTCGGTGTTAAAAAGCCAAAAAACGGAAAACGGCGTTGAGTAAAAATGATTGGTCTCAACAATTAGCCGATGAGTTACATAAACCAATCAGACGAAAATTTAAAACTAGAAGAGTAATATCAAATGGAATTGACGACATATGGTCGGCTGATTTAGTTTTTATGGATAAACTTTCAAAATGGAATAAAGGTTATAAATATCTATTGACTATAATTGACGTATTCAGTAAATTCGCTTGGGCTATACAATTGAAAGACAAGAAAGGTGCATCAATAACTAGCGCTTTCAACAATATTATCATTAATGACAAGCGTAAACCTGAATATCTCTGGGTTGATAAGGGATCTGAATTTTATAACAAAACATTCAAGGAATGGCTAAAGCAAAATGATATTAACATGTATTCCACTTTTAATGAAGGTAAAGCTGTTGTTATTGAGAGATTTAATAGAACTTTGAAAAATAAAATGTACAAACAGTTTACTATTCAAGGTAATACACAGTATCTTGAAATACTTCCAAAAATAGTAAAAGAATATAATAATACAAAACATAGCTCTATCAAAATGACACCCATAGAAGCTTCAAAGAAAAAGAATGAAGGAACTGTTTACTTTAACCTATACGGTGATATGGAGCCATTATCAGCTAAACCAAAATTTAAGGTTGGTGACAAGGTCCGAATATCTAAGTATAAACGAATTGTTTTCGATAAGGGTTATACACCGAATTGGAGTGAAGAAATGTTCGTAATTACTAAGATCCAACATACTAATCCCATTACATACAAATTGAAAGATCTCAATAATGAAGACATACAAGGAAGCTTTTATGAACCTGAACTGTTAAAAGCAAAACAGGATGTATTTAGAATTGATAAAGTCATTCGGAGGGATTATAAGAAGAAACAAGCTTTAGTGAAGTGGAAAGGATATAATGATGATTTTAATAGTTGGATACCAATGAAGGATCTACAACATATATAAACGCACTAAGATCCAAGATTTTTCAATTAAACTATAAGAGCATTTGATTTTAAATATTGTCAAAAATAATCTGCTTCGCTTGGTTTTCCAGATTCATATTTCAGTTATGATTTCAAGGCTTGTTTAAACGCACTGTATCCAAAATTTTGAAAAAGGTATAAGAGATTTTTTTATTTTGATTAAAGGGTTTAGCAAGGGTTGGTTTTTAAGGCTTGGTTTTACAGGCTTTTTTTTTTCTAGGGTTTCAATTTCAGTTTTGGATCCAATATTTGATTCCAATATTTGAATCCATTTTTGATTCTATTTTTGATTTCATTTTTGATTCCATGTTTGATTCTATTTTTTTTTATTCTATTTTTGATTCTATTTTTGAATCCAGTGCTGTGCAGTAGTATAGGAGTTGGGGATGTAAGAGATTATAAAAATTTTTATGATCTCGTACCCCCAACTCCTATACTACTTGCCATTCGGAGAAAAGTTCTTTATCATTTTGTTACCTGCATCAGCAATAATAATATTCCCATCACTGTCTACAGATAAACCACATGGACCAGATAGACGACTATCATCATGGCTTTCTTTCCCACCAAACGAACCTACGTACTCACCCTCTTCATTGAAAATCTGGATCCTATTGTTACCCTTGTCAGATACGAAAATATTCCCATTTGCATGAAATATCACTCCCGTTGGACTGTTAAATTCCCCGTTTTCGTTACCTTGCCGACCAAAGGATCCTAAGTACTTTCCGTCACAGCTACAGATTTGAACTCTATGGTTATTAAAATCAGTTACGGCTATCTCGTCCATGTCATTCACTGCCACACCCCAGGGACACTGAAACATTCCAACAGACGAACCTTGATTTCCGAAAGATGAAACAGGTCTGACCTGAAATGGTCCTATTTGAACAGAAAATGGACTATCTCGAATATGTTCGTCGTTTACCTTAACTGTCACTTTGTATCTGCCTTGATCTCTGAGAGAATAGCTGATCTTGTAGCTTCCATCGTTTTTGTCAATAACTGTCATTTCCGTCGCGCATTCTCGTCCTTGTTCGTCCCTGATCTCCACCGTTACACGGTCATGTTTATTGTAACACTGTCTTCCTTCAGCGTTTCTTGTCGTCAGGACAAACTGGGCTTCACCTGCAACAGTTCCTTCTTTGAGTCCTTTGCCTTCAGCGACAGATTGACTTGCTTTTGTAGGAGACGGTATTTCCAAAGTTCCAATCTCTTCGATGGTGACAGTGTCTAACAATTTTTGATTTTCCACGAAAACTGGAAGACCTATAGGGTCACGGTCAGTCAGTTCAGTTCCATCAACTCCCTCCAAGATTTTCTCTAATGATTTCTTCAGTTGAACAACTTCAGCGTTTGTACTTCGAGTTAATAGTTTATCAGCCTTTTCCAGCGATGATTTGATCACCTTGACTTGTTCGTCGATCTCGGTCTTTCGCTTTGTTAGACTTGCAAGTGACTTCATTGTTTCATTTTCCACCGCTGAGAAAATAGCTTGTTCCTGAGCTTCAATGACAACAACACTGCCTTCAATATCAGCAACGGTATATAGAGTGTACCATTTTCAATAAAGAATTTTCAAAATGATGTTCCTTGAGTTTATATTGTTTAAAAAAAAGTCACTAGTGTCCAGGATTGAACGCAAGTATTGTCTTATTATGGAGACCTATGGAGGCGCGGTGGCCTTATGGTTAACGCGCTGGACTCCGGATCGATCAGTCCGGGTTCGAGCCTGGCCGGGGTCATTGTGTTGCGTGGCAAGACACTTTACTTTCATAGTGCCTCTCTCCACCCAGGTGTATAAATGGGTACCGGCGAACTAATGCTGGGGGGGGGGGGGGGGTAAACCTGCGATGGACTAGCATCCCATCCAGGGGGGGTAGAAAAACTCCTAGTCGCTTCATGCTACAGAAACCGGGATAAGCTCCAGCCTGAATGGACCACTAGGCTCGACGCAGACTTTACCTACTTTGTCTTATAAATACTTCAAGTGTGATTGAGTTATTTGACATTTTCGTATTACCATTTTATATGCCTCCTTTTCAGTGCCTCTCTCCTCCGCAGAGGCCTCTTTCGTGTTTCGTAGGGGCTGGGAAATGGGGAGAGGTGAAAAGTAAGCGCGCGGAGCCTGGAGAGAATCGAAACGAAAGCGCGCGTTACACGCGTTACCCGCGCTCCCCCTATGTTTCATTTTTCGTGTTTTTCGCCTTCCTCCCCCCGTGTTTTTCGCCTTCCCCCACTAAAGGAGCCTCTGCGGAGGAGAGAGTTTCAGTGCCATGTTCGACACTGTATATAGAGTGTGCGCGGTCCTATTTTCACGTATATTTCTTCTATCGTTGAACACAGGGAAAGAATCGCGAGAGAACTGGACGCCAGTGCAAAACGGGAGATGCGAGGGGGTGAAGGGTGAAAAGCCCAGGACAATTTATCACCATTCCAGTATTTGTCTCTGTGAGTGTTCTCTGTCAGTGGCATTCAAAACTATTGGTTGGGTTATGCAGCAGCCCCTGTGATTTTTCACAAGGCGAAATCACTTCCTTTTCGATATACAAAGAATTGTGGTAATAAGAACTGACCCCCCGCCCCCGTCCCGCCCCCTGTTACAAGCCTCCCGCCTCGGATATAGGCCCATATACGTACCCTCTCCCTCTAGGGGATGAGCCCTTCTCCACTAGCTTTTTTGACAGAACATTGTACTTCAAATAATATATATCAAGAAGTGAAAGAGATGGAGCAATGCGTTTTTGCTTTTCTTTGCGCTTTACAACTGAAACGGCTTCTTGCGGTAAAACTGAGTTCAAAGGACACATTACATGCTGATTATCATGGACGCCTTGTATCATGAATGCGTAGGGCATAGACTGCGTTATTAAACCTGACGAAAATTTCAAATGCCTCTGGAGACGATTTGTAAGCGTTCGTACAGTTGGATAGCAAGACTGTGACATTGAGAAGAGTGCGGCGACACCAAGTATCAAAAAACATAGGCAGACAATGCGTGCAAGTGACATTTTTGTGCGTGACAATGCAAATTACATATCTAGTACACTGTTCTGTAAGTATTGGGGGTGGGATAGAAGAATGAGTGAATGATTTATAAGGTTCCCCTAGGGGAACTCTATAGCTGATTCATTTAGTATTTAAAGGGGTAATTTAATTGAAACGGTAGAGAAAAGAGATGCAATATTCCTACTGTAGGAACCTGTATGTGAAAAGGTTACCATCATCTATTGAAGGTGTATAGAGGTTATCTTTTCTGTTAAAAATGGTATATAAAAGGATAAGGTTTGGACCTCGTAACAGAGCCTAAGAGCCTCATCGCATAAATAATTTTGTGAACGTCGCCCCTCCCCTTCCCCAAAGGTATTAAAGGTACGCAAAATATTTATCCAGCTAGAAACAGGAAGCTGCCATCTTGAATGGCAAAAATACTCAAGTCCGCCTTTTCTCAACACCCGAAATTGTTTTATCACGCTATTCAACATGGCGGCTCCACAGTTGATTATATTTAATACTGGAAAAAAAAAAGCGACTGTTAAGAGTCTCGATAGACTTTGAATTCTTAATTTCCGTTCCTTTGCAATATGCAGACAAGGGTCTCATTTGACTGGGTGCTATGTCTTGTTTTATTCAGTTGCAGAAAGAAATCTGTTGATCTGTCAAAACTGAGTGCTCCAGGGTCAAATACCTAGGAATCAGACACTTAATCTAACGTATGCTCCTAGCCCTTGCTAGGTGTTTTGTGTTGTTTTATTCGGTTGTTAAAAGACCTCTCTAGATCTGTCAGAATTATTAGTGCATCGGGGTCAAATTCCTGGGAATCAAAAATCATATCCCACTACGGCCGTACGCTTCTAAAACAATATTTTGTGATTGGTTCTTGCACAAGAAAATGTTTTCAAAACAAACTGAGCCGATTCCAAGAATAGTTAAATATAGAAAGTCCCGAGAAAGTCACAAGACTTCTTTGTTTCGTTTTAAATTCCGCGAAGAAGGCAAAATCGCTCGCTTGTTTTCGAAGACGGCATGGATATCAAAACGTTGCTCCATAATCTCCGTGAAGAAGTGTCTTGTTCGGTGTGTTCCAACATATTTACCGACCCAAAACAGCTTCCATGCCTACACAGTTTCTGTCTGCACTGCTTAAAACAATGGCACAGAACTAGCTATGATGGCCGAGGCACAATCAGATGTCCAAACTGCCAAGCCGTTAGCAGAATACCTGAAAGTGGCGATCTGAAAGATCTTCCAACCAGTTTTTATCTGAACGGTATGATTGATGTGCTGGCAATCAAAGAATGCCAAAGCAGCCAAGTAAGATGTGGAAATTGCGATGTGAAAAGCTCCGAGAGTTCTTATTGTTTCCAGTGTTGCTTATTTTATTGTCAAAAATGCTTAACTGGACACAACATCATGCGGAGCCATAAAAATCATAGAGTTCTGGCGCTCAAAGAGTTTCAAGAAAAGGACTATGAGGATGTGTTGAAGAGACCTGCGTTTTGTCCTAAGCAGGGACATAAGAAAGAAGAGCTGAGCTACTTTTGCAAGAACTGTGAATCGGCAGTCTGCCAAACTTGTGTCCTGTTAGAACATGGAGGTCATACTTTGAACTTAATCGAAGAAGAAGCTGAAAGACAAAAGACTGAAATGAAATCTTTGGTCGAAGCACACCGACGCAAATTAGAAGAAAAGATGAACGAAGGTCGTCAACTTGATGAAGATAGCGCCAAACTGATCCAGCAAGGCGAAAATGTGAAGAAAGATGTCCAAAGAATTGCCGACAATTTAATTACAGCCATTCAAGCTAAGAAGCAAACTATTTTCTCAGCGGTGGAAAAGGAAACAACGAAAACACTTGGAAGTCTAACAAAGCGAAAGACCGAGATTGACGTACAAGTAAAAGTGATTGAATCATCGCTGGAAAAGGCCGATAAACTTTTAACGCGAAGTACAAACGCTGAAGTCGTTCAACTGAAGAAATCATTAGAGAACATCTTGGAGGGAGTTAGTGAAACGGAACTGACTGACCGTGACCCTTTAGGTCTTCCAGTTTTCGTGGAAAATCAAAAGTTGTTAGACACTGTCAACATCGAAGAGATTGGAACTTTGGAAATACCGTCTAATACAAAAGCAAGTCAATCTGTCGCTGAAGGCAAAGGACTCAAAGAAGCAACTGTTGCAGGTAAAGCCCAGTTCGTTCTGAAGACAAGAAGTGCTGAAGGAAGAGAGTGTTACAATAAACACGACCGTGTAACGGTAGAAATCAGGGACGAACAAGGACGAGAATGCGCGACGGAAATGACAGTTATTGACAAAAACGATGGAAGCTACAAGATCAGCTATTTTCCTAGAGATCAAGGCAGATACAAAATGACTGTAAAGGTAAACGGACAACCCATTCGAGATAGTCCTTTTTCTGTTCAAATAGGGCCATTTCAGGTCAAACCTGTTTTATCTTTTGGAAATCAAGGTTCGTCTGTTGGAATGTTTCAGCATCCATGGGGTGTGGCAGTGAATGACATGGACGAGATAGCTGTAACTGATTCTAACAACCATAGAGTTCAAATCTTTAACATTAACGGGAATTATTTAAGATCCTTTGGTCTTAATGGTAACGAAAACGGGGAATTTAGATTTCCGAGAGGAGTAACATTTCATAGCAATGGAAATTTTTTCGTAGCTGACAAAGGTAACAATAGGATCCAGATTTTTAGTGGGGAGGGTAAGTACGTAGGTATGTTTGGCGGGAAAGGAAACCTTGATAGTCATCTATCTAATCCTTGTGGTTTATCTGTAGACAGTGATGGGAATATTGTTGTTGCTGATTCAGGTAACAAACTGATTAAGATCTTTTCTCCTAATGGAGAGTTGCTATTGAAGTTTGGTGGGAAGGAATGTTTTACTTTTCCTATCCACTGTGTTCAGTGTGATAGATATCTCACAGTGTCAGACAAAGATGAACATTGTATAAAAGTTTTCGACCGAAACGGAAACTTTCAGTACCAGTTTGGAAAGGAGGGTGGGGGGGACGGGGAGTTAAATAAACCTTATTGTTTGTCAATAACCAAGTCAGGACACCTGATGGTCTGTGATAAAAGTAATCATAGAATACAAGTATTTGAATTGAATGGAAAGTTTGTTGGAAAGTTTGGAACGCAAGGAAACAATTTAGGAGAATTCGATCGACCATGGTCTGTAGCAGTTCTAAGTAATGGGCGAATTGTTGTGTCTGATTTTGATAATCATCGCATACAGACGTTTGATTTGTTGTGAAGCCAAAAGTTAAGTTACGATATCATTTTTAAAAATTGA
Organism: Oculina patagonica; assembly: GCF_052425735.1. Taxonomy (NCBI): domain Eukaryota; kingdom Metazoa; phylum Cnidaria; class Anthozoa; order Scleractinia; family Oculinidae; genus Oculina; species Oculina patagonica. The sequence goes on from NC_135768.1 coordinate 3,114,716, forward strand.
CAAATAAATTTAAAAAAAAATTAAGAGTAAAAATCAATGAAACGACTCGAAGTCCTTCGTAAATGAGGCGTATAGAGCAGGGCCGTAACCAGACCTTTGCAATAGATGAGGCAAGATCTTGCTCGGGGGTCCTTGGGGGATGCCCTCCAGAAAAACTTGGAATCTAGAGGCTTTGACACTCTTTCAGTGACAAAAATCAAACTTCTTCAACTAATGAAGCCACCCAGAAACGTAACAGGAAACATTGTTTCCGCAACACTGCTACCTAGTTTAGCGATGCTTTTAACTGAATTTTACATCTGATCAAAGTTTCTTTGGGGAAAAGTCGTGTGCTGTTTGTAAGCTATAAGGATTTCACTCATTGAATACATGAAAATATCTTGTCCCTCGTGTGAGATTTGTCAAATCATGTGTGATTTTGAACAATTTTACTGCCTTTAAGGCAGGGTAAACGACAACCATTTAAGCACAGGAGTGTACATATACAAGTGAACATTGCTTGATGAAAATTAAAGTACTAATTTACCGCATGCTATGAGCAGTTAAGTAAGTAAGTAAGTAAGTAAGTAAGTAAGTAAGTAAGTAAGTAAGTAAGTAAGTAAGTAAGTAAGTAAGTAAGTAAGTAAGTAGTAAGTAAGTAAGTATAAGTTCAATCGTAAGCGTTTCGTAGTTTACAAGCTCTTACAAACTGTAATAGTTAACACTTCCAAGTGAATACTTTTTGTACGAAATACTTGTGTAATTTTTGTGTAACATTTTCAATAAAGAATTAGTAAGGACCGTTTAAAGTCTTGTGACTTTCTATATTTAGCTATTCTTGGAATCGACTCAGTTTGTTATGAAAACCTTCCTTTGTGCAAGAACCAATCACGGAATATTGTTTTAGATGCGTACGTGGGATATGCATGGTTTCTGATTCCCAGGAATTTGACCTCGTGAACTCAGTTTTGACAGATCTACAGACGTCGCCCAACAAGAACTGAAAAAAAGCAAAAACAAAACCCATTGAAGCCTGCATGCTACACAGGCAAAAACTTTTATAAAACTGAATTACATGAAGTAATGCTATAAAGTGAATAATTTTACAGTAGCCGTAATAAGACATAAGTGATCTGTCGTTTTGCGACAAGTTAAGCTGAGTTCAGCCAAGCCGGAGTTCTGCAATTTCAGCCGGACATGGAATTGTTCTGAACTAGCTTGGCGTCTAAATTTTTTGTTTTGCTTTTTGTTTTTTCGTTTTTTTCTACTTCTGCATTTTTTCTTTTTTCACTTTCCCCGTTTTGTTGCCGAGAAACTATTAGATTGGTCGCGAGAGACTAAGCACCAATTTACCCATCATGCTTAGAGCTGAAATATAGTTCCTTCATCGCTTTTTAAGGATGGGCCGATACCGGTTTTTCAAAACGATACGATATCGATACGATATTTGCCTTTTTTCTCGATATCGATATCGATATCGATATCATGACGTCATTTCCGTCCTGACGTTATTTGTTTGTCACGTGACCATACAAAGGACAGACTAAGTATCATAAATGTTAGCCAAGAATGTTGCTTTTGGTCTTTTTGTTTCACTGGTCATCAGGAATGTGTGGACATCAAGTCAAGGCAAGAAAAATTCAAATATTGACGAGAACATCAATATTTCTTTGAGCAAAATTGCATTTTTAAACCTCAGGTGCTGACCAGAAGACCGCAGGCTCAGGTCACGTGTGCAGTATCGAAAACGTATCGAAAGTGCGATATTTTCCGAAAGTATCGATACTTTTCCAAATTGTCAAAATATCGGTGTATCGAATATTTGGTATCGAGTATCGGCCCACCCTTATCGCTTTTCCGCCATCTTGTTCGACGCAAAAAAACGCAAGCACTGTAGTATCTGATCTTTTGCTTTGGAAGATTCAAGCGGCGGACCTGAAGGCTTTCGATAATGTTGCTTCAGCGAGCATTAAGATTGGGCTTACTTCGAAGATCTATGGCCACTGGGCAAAGCACGGAATCTACTGGGTTAAAGATGGTGAGGCCCGATTCTATATTTTGAATTTCTGAGTCCACGCAATCTATCTCAAAAACAGTATTGCACTCTTTTTAGCGTATGGGAATGTGTCTAATTGTGTAAGTTGTCAATAAAATAAGCATAGTCTATTTTCAATGTTATTCCGATGGCCCACTACGCCTGAACGCAGATTTTCCCTCATCTGCCAGGGGTTTCAATAAGTTTTGGCACAAGTGGGTAGAATATAAAAACAGGCGGGTATCAATGGAAGGCCCAACGGGCCTTCCCCCTCTAGGGGGGTCCGGGGGCATGCCCCCCCGGAAAGTTTTGAAATTCTATACTCTCGTAGGTGCATTTTCCTGCATTTTGGGTACTTTTAAGATTACTTTGTTGTATGTATGAAGTCAACCAGTGTAAACAGATCTGAAGAAAATTGTGTTACTCAGAAACAGATCTGAAGAAAATTATGTTACTCAGACAATAATGTCTATCAAGGAAGAGCACTCTTTTAATGCCCAAGTTGCCAACACATCTGAAACATGTGATTTTAATTTTTCGTATTCGAAATGATACGCGAACGTTACGCAATAAATCAGTGCAAACTTTTCAAGTTTCTAGGCAAAACCCTAACCTTTTAATGTATTCAACTTACCCTGCGAAGAATTGACCTCGTTTGACCTTTTTTTTTAGGTTCCGGGGCGTAAAATGCCAACAGCGTCTGTCTTTTATTTTTAGCGGCCATATTAATATTCACGCTTAGTCCCAGTCTCCCTCGATTTCAGAGTGCCTGGTAGATTTTTTTCGCGCTTTGAAACGATGATTTTACGTGTCATTACAAGACTTCGCTTCACCTTTTATGGTCCAAAGGACAGGGTAAACACCAGAATATCTTTTCTTTTTATCTTTTGTTTTCTTTCCCTAGAACCTGACAGGAATTTTATGAAATTTCTTGGTAGAAATTCGTAGCTACGGTGAAATGATCTGGTCTGATAAGATATTCGCATTACGCTTCAAGCGGGTAGTCCGCCCATCACAAGCGGGTAGATCTACCCGCTACCCGGCTATTATTGAAACCCCTGTCTGCCGTGTGCCTAAATTCGATCAAGATTGGCTTATAATCGGCTAAATTTAACAGAATACAGGGCCACTTATTTTCTATGTTTGTGGTAAATTATAGCAAGTGGTAAGGCTTTACATTCTGCCCAAAGTCAAGGACTAATCTGCCTTTTTTGGGCAGCAGTGAACATTTTCAAAACCTAGCTATGAAGGAAACCTCAGCAAAACATTTACAAGTACATTTTTGTATCTTGAAAAATCCTATTTATTTTAGGAGGTTGCAAGGGTAGCCAGCATACCCAAGACAAGAAGACAGTGATTTTCATTAGTTATCAGGGCATCTAGTACCACAACCACATCTAGTACCACAACCACAACCCTGGTACCAGTGTATAGTTTACCTTGTTGTTGGGTAGCTCACAGAGTTCTCTGTACAACACAGCAACAGGCAGATTTCCACTGCTTTGTTAATGTAGCTTGTCGGTTGCCTGAGAACCCTGAACTTGTTTTGCTTTACATAATGCTTGTATAATGTATGGATTAAATCGAAACTTCGACACCCCTCCCCTCTTCCCGGGCAAACCCTGGGTATTTGACTCATTAATGTGCCCAGGGGGCAAGAATTTGACATTATTTTGTTGTTGTTTTGAGGGTGGGGAATTTGAAACCAAATGGTAGGGGTGGGGGTAGATTTGAACAAATTGCCTCACTGTTGTGTTAATAATTCCCCGCAGTTTCATGACTACATGTACATTCACAGTTCCTGATTAAAATCCTCGTGGAGATTGGGAAACTAACGAGCTTTAAGAATCAATTGTTTTCTTTCATGACATTGTAGCTGCAAAAGAAGGGCCTGAAAAAGCTTAAAAGATAAATTTGTTTCAGTTTTATCTAATTTGCACTTTAAATAAATCAAAATAAATACACCAAAAAGAAATGCACTTCCATTCTACTGATCATTGTTTTTCCATTTATGTCCTGGGGGTTGGGGAAATTTGATCACAAGCTGGGACTGTTATGTGGGGCATTTGAACACTATTTTTCGCCCGAGGGATGGGAATTCGAACAACCAAAACTTCAAAAGTTCAGATGCCTGGGGTTTGCTTTGTGGGGGCCATGTTGAAGTTTCAATTTGATCGCTACATAATATGGAGAACAGTAATTTTAACTTGAAAACTTTTCTCAACAGACACCTGTTCAGCAAGTGGGAGCCTTTACTGCCATATTCTGTGGAGTCTTGGGGCCTGGAATCCTGCTGATGCTGTTTCGTGACAGACCACTCAGTGAACATTAACGATGGATTGTTGCTGTGATTTCATTAATTTTGAAAGACAAGCTGACTGGTGTTTCTATTGACTGTTTTTGTGTGGATGTGTGACAAGTAAATAAGAAGGAAATGTTAAACACTTTTGATGTATTTTGAGGCTGATGCTATTGTTATTTGCCTTGTAAACTCTTTAATTGCTGATGGTTTTAACTTTTTCAAAATTAAATAATTTGCTGTTCTGATAGGTCAATGATATGTTTTATGATTTTGTGTATTTTCTTCAAAATAAACGAAATGTTGAAAAAAATTGTTACAATAACTGTTTCTGAGGAGTCTTGGGGCCTGGAATCCTACTGATACTGTTTCGTGACAGACCTCTCAGTAAACATTAATGATGCAGGATTGTTGCTGTGATTTCTTAATTTTGAAAGACAAGTTTTAGCTCACTTCGTTGGAAATTGAAACAAAAATTTTTCTTTGTTTTATAGTGCAGCGAGCAATAAAACACTTCAGCCTCGTCTTTACGATTCTTGGTCTTCAAATTAATGTAAAAATATACCAACTGGCTGTTCTTTGTTTCCTTTTTCTCTACCTTGATGTTGCTGTCAGAATTTGTGCCGCGAAGGGTTGTCTTTTGTCGCAATTTTATTTTAGGTGCCGTTGCTACTGTTTGGCCCATGTCACTTGTCAGAATTAACCCTGCCAGAGCCTCTTTACTGAAATTTGGCATTTTTGATTTGAGCATCGACCAATATTGTGTCACATTGCGTTATCATTCAATGCGTTTCTCTTTTTCTTTAGAGCCCATGGCACTGCATGATTTAGAAATAACTGCCTGCAAAATAATGGTCTGGGCATGCACTTTAGCATCTGGCAGTAATTTTTGCTGCCAATTATAAGAGTTTTGCTGTTGTGTAGTTGTGTTCACTCCTTTCAAGAAATAATGAGTCAATAATGGCAGCCAGTTTTCCATAGTTCTGAGTGAATGAAATTTTCTACTGAGCCAAAAACAAACTCAGTGATCAAATGTTTATAGTGTCCCACAGATCCATTGTTTGCCTAAGACTTCGGCTTCGGCAAGCAATTAATCTGGGCCCAGTTGTTCAAAGCACGATTAAGCTAATCCATACAGGATTAGCATGAATTTTGATTTCAGTTTTTTAACTTTTCAGTGAGATTTCTGTTTATATTTTCTGTCTTCCATTTCGGACGTCAACTCATCTCAAACTCTACAAAACATTGGCAAAAAAAAACTTTTATACAAGAGAAATTGAACCCTCCATCAACTTTTAATCCTGGGTTAGTGTTAATCGGCTTTCGAACAACCCGGCCCTGTTCACCAATCAAAATCACGAAATTTTGCTCATCCTCGGCCAAAAAAATTGTCTCTTCCCACCCCACCCTACTCAGGATCTTTGAAACACTTCGAAGTATCCCCTAAATCCTTGCGGTCAGATATAACCAAATTTTCCCGCTAAATAAATTGAAAATACGAACAAAGATGGCGGCCTGTGTACTCGATGGAGACAAGCTTTGTGAGGTTGCTGGCAACGTCAAATGGTCCAGTGTGGATCGTTGTATGATGGACTATCATCATGGATCATTAGCTCTTTACAAGCTCAGTAGCAGTTATTACATTCATGCGATAACAGCTATAAAACGAGCTAAGGTGAGGTCAATACTTTCTCCGTGTCATCTCAAGTCGTACTCTTGTATGTAAACTCACTGTTTTTATTTTGGATGTGTGTCGAATATCTTTAAATTCGAGGTTTTAATATGTTATTCTTTTGAGTTAGTGAGTTATTTTGCACATTTTGAGACTAAGCTACCGATAATAGCGTTGTTTTTGCGCAAGCAAGCTGCCTTTCGAATAGAATGCTTTCAGCACTACATGACCTTTTGATTACTGGGTAGATGTAACGTTACAGCTTTTCAGACATAAATATGGCGTACCTTACATTTGTTCAACGCCATCTTGGTTTGAAGGGCATAATAATTTGCTGTGAATTTTGAATTACAGCTGAATCCCGCTAATTCGAACGCGGTTATTTCGAATTCCTCTTTTATATTTCGAACTAAAACTCATTTCCCTTGGATTTCCCCTTCAGTCATTTACTATCGGCTATTTCGTATTTCCAATATTTTGAACTATTTTTCCTGACGATTTGAAATAACGGGATTCAACTGTGGTTTCAATTGGGAATCCAAAGTGAAAAGTGGTGATAACGTGAATTTGCAAGGACCACCGTGACAAAATAGAAGTACAGGATCCTCTCACTGTAGAGGATCTTATCGGCTATAACTAAATAACGAATAAAGAAAAAAATTGCAAGGCCGATTCAACGGAAATATTGGAAATATTGGAAATATTGGAATTTCAATACAGTCCCAAACCGTTTAATCGGCCTTGCAATTTTTTCTTCATAACGTAAAAGGCTCATCACTTTGTAAATTTGCAAGATTTAGGGCATATTTATTTGCAACATACGCCTATAGCCGTCGCATTTGCCCCTTGGAATTGTTTATTGTTTTTGAAAATTCCAACAGGCAAATGTGACGGCTATACGCCTATGTTGCAAATAAATCCACCCTAAAAATAAACAGCTGTTGTTGCTGCTTTCATAAATGGGTATATTCACAATCTCCAATGCATTAGGAAAACGTTATACCACATAGAAAATCCAGGAAATATCAAAAGGCACCCATAGGGTGGGGAGGGGTGGATGGGTTAAAATGGAAACTGGGGTTTTTAAATTTTTACTGGGAAAATAGGATTTGGTTCACTGGGACTGGCAGTCACAAGTGAAAAAATGGGAATGGGATTTGGATAAAAAGTTTGCTTGGAAATGGTATTTAAATTTAATGCAAAATTTGGATGGGAAAGGGGACTTATACCCCCCCCCCCTCTTCTACTTCAGGACCCCCTGGGGGTCCCAAAATACCTACATGGGTATGTGCTGCCAAATGGGGTCATGATTTCAAGCTCTCAATTTTGAACAGGGTATTCTTTCTTGGGAGGATTCCTAGAATGGGGTATGATATTTTGAACCCATGAAAGTTTAAAAGAATGACGGGTTACAAAATCGACCTGTCTCTAGAACAGGGTATGATTTTGACTACAAATTCTTGCTAAAGCGGGGTGCCTTTTTGGAGACCTGGATGGCACATACCCACCCAGGACATTTCTAAGTCCCCCCCCCATTCCCCCTGGATTTAGGATCCTTGTAGGAAGGTCATGGGAATTTCTAAGTAAGGGAGTGTTTCAAAAGGAAGTGGATAAAGAGAGGGCAATAAAAGAGAATTTTAAGCTAGTTGGAATCACAAGAAATCAGGTGAAAAAATTGAAAATTGCTAACAATATTTTAAAATAGGAAGCACAAGTTAAGGTAAGGTAAAGTCTGCGTCCGAACCAAGTGGCCCATACAGCCGGAGCTTATCCTGTTTTCTGTAGCATTAAGCAACTAGGAGTATTGCTACTCCCTGCTGGATGGGATGCTAGTCTATTGTAGGGTTACCCCCCCCCCAGCAGTAAATTCGGCGGTACCGATTTATACACCTGGGTGGAGAAAGGCACTGTGAGAGTAAAGTGTTTTGCCCAAGAACACAACACAGCACCCCGGCCAGGTCTCCAACCTGGGCCGTTTGACTCGGGGTCGAGTGTGTAACCATTAGGCCACCGTGCCTCCCACAAGGAAAGACAAAGCACAGTCAAAAAGCAATGTTCTTTGAGGCCTGTTATTGACAGCTGGTTTTTTGATTGCCTGACTAAAAGTCATCTTCAGAGTCAAGCAAAAATATAATTTATCAGTTGATGGTGTTTATTAAATCTCTGAATAACCTGACTGTATTTTTCTCATGTTTTGCTTTCAGTTTCCGTTAAAACCAGATAAATTTAACCTCCTCAGCCGTGAGTCACGGTTAACTTTGTCATTATCAGCCGATGCTAATAAAGCTGCAGTTTCTATTCATTTGAGAGATGCAACACCTAATCAACTGGGAGTGTTCCTAGATTCCTTAAACACTGTTAAAACATACTTTGCTTCCTTCAAAGGTAAGAAAAAAGGCGAAAGTTAGCTTTTATAACTTTAATTGTGACCCTTTTGGGGATCAGGGATGACGCAGTGGTGAGAGGGCTTGCCTCCCACCAATGTGGCCTGAGTTCGATTCCCGGACCCGGCGTCATATGTGGGTTGAGTTTGTTGTTGGTTCTCATCCTTGCTCTGAGGGTTTGCCTCCAGGTTCTCTGGTTTTCCTCCCTCCACAAAAACCAACACTTCTAAATTCCAATTTGATCAGGAATCCGAGGGCCCCAGGTTTGTTAGTCACAAAACTATTAAGTGCTTCTGCAAATAACTGCAAATAAACAGAGTTCTTCTTGATCCAGAAACAAAACTGACTTCAACATCTCATACTTGGGTTGACTTCTGATAAATGTGTTTGCCCTGGCTCCCAACGAATGGCTTCATAGCTCATAAGCCCCCCCCCCCCCCACCCCTCCTGCTTATAGGCCCATCTGCCTGGAAACACAAAAATACATCCAATTATAAGTCCCCCTGGATATAAGCCCCCCTCTGCAAGATGACTGTACTGAACAGGGCTAAATGTTGCTTTATTATGTGTTTTTAACTTAAAAACGTATTTCGATCAACACTCCTGTGGCTCGTTTCGAAACATTTTTTTTATTCCGATTATAAGACCTCCCGGATATAAGCCCCTCCGCTTATAAGCCCACCCAAAACACCTTACGAAGTTGTATAAGCCCAGGGCTTATAACCGGAATTTTACGGTAATTTCATTTATGCTGATTATTATGCTAATGCATATTAATGATGCTGATCCAGCACTTTAGTGATGTAGCAAAAGTGTAATCTGTTGTCAAAATATATCATACTTACCAGTAGTGTTATCAATGAGTCCTACAAATGTGTGAGGCAAGGCAGCGAGGCATGCAAGGCAAGGTAGCGAGGCATGCAAGGCAGAAATTCCTACTCCAAACAAAAAGGCTAACCATTAGCTACGTAAGCTAACAGTAGGCTAACCAGAGTGCCATCTACAATGTAGGTTAACTGAAGTTCTATTTCGGCTAACCAGAATGGGTTGCATGCTTCGCTGCCTCGCACTTTGTGGTGATCTGTTATCAATCAGAGATTTGCTGCGAAATTAAAGTTTCATGTTACCCGGTAAGTACCTGTAGTGTAAGTAAAGCAGATTGCTTTAAAATGTTTCCGTATTTGCAGGAAAATTATCTTCATCTTCGTCAAGAGAAGACAACATACAAAATATAGAGGTACGGCATAACATACAATAAAATTTCTTAAATTATCTTAAAAAATTTTTGTTACGAGAACTAGAGATTCACATGCACATCAATCAGGGTTGCGACAGGTCAGGAAATGGTCAGGGAAAAATAAAATTCTTGAAAGTCAGGGAAGATTGAAATTATATCACCAGTGATGTAATACCATTGAAGGCTGCAAGACATATTTCAGGTCAATGATCTCAGCGATATTTTTTTTCCTTTGGAAATGAAAGATTGACACTGCAATTACATCTGACATTTTGCATTTTTTGGTCGTGGAAATTTGATCTTTATCAGGGAAACGTCAGGGAATTTTGAAAACTTATGTCTGTGGCAACCATGATTGATAAGATTATAAATAAGAGATCTTTTTGTTTCCAGAACCAGCCCTGCAATAACAACAACTTCAGTATTACTTCACCAAGAGTTACTAAATATGAATCACCATTAAGAAGCAACCTCACCACTTTTTCACCCTCTCGGAGCACACAAAAGTAAGTTCTTTGTAAGCACTGCAACAGGGTTGTCGGAAAGTTTTGAAGTAGGTGATTTTATTTTGGAAGTAGATGGCTGATTTTGCCATCTTTTACCAAAGAATCAGACGGTAATCCCAGAAAAAAAATGGTGTGTTTTGAAAATTAAAAATGAACAAGTGCTTTGCAGCAATAAGCATTTTTTCACCTCTCCTAAGGAACCATCACCAAGTGCCCCCCCCCCCCCTTTCCCAGGCTTTGTACGGGTCATGGAAAACCTGGAAAGTCATGGAATTTTAGAATTTCATTTTCCAGGCCTGGAAAGTCCTGGAATTTAAGTGTGGGTCATGGAAAATGGTATTGATTGTTTAAAATTAATTAGGCAGGTTATATTTTGTGAGGAAAAAGGGTAAAAATGTACCCGAAATCAAGACAATTTTTTGAAAGTTTCCAAGAAAAAATAATTTTCAAGTCAAATTTAGGTCGTGGAAAACTTTGAAAAGTCATGGAAAAGGTCATGGAAAGTTGTGGAATTTCAAAAGCTCACAAGAGTAGGAACCCTGTCTTCCCCACAAAAAGAGATTTAGATTTGTGTGGCACAAATTGATATTGTCTTAATCATCCCTTAGAGCTCTCCTACACCAATCTTTCAACATAAAAGTAACATTGATGAACATTTTGACGTGCTATAATTATAATAATAGTATTTCTTTTTTTGAAGGGCCACACCATCTAATTTCTATGCAAAGCAGATGAATCTGCCTTCTTCTTACAGCTCGCAGAATAAGAAAACACCCCTTGTTGATCGAACTTTTGCAAGAGGTTGGTAGCTCTACATTAATAATTTTATTTTAGTGAAATGAAATGATTGGTGCAGGTAACTGGGACAAGTAGGCTTTCCTGCAAGGCAAGTAACTTTAATGCTCGCTTGCGTGATGGGCAAGGGCCCAGGCAAGTTATCTGCCGACTTAATCATAAAGAGGAAAACTAAGACAAACATATAACTGCCTTGAGCAAGCAAAGTTTCAGAGCTGCTTGTCTGAAAGCAAGCTGGAATTTAAGCTTTTTAACTGGCCAAACAGAATTATTTAATACACAGCTCTACTGTTTCCTACGTCAAAGCAAGTACATGTACTTGTTTAGGGATGTCGCTAAGGGCCGGCCGCCGGCTAATTTCACTGGCTGAACTTAAATTCAGCTGAAATTTCACATGGAAACAGAGACGTAGATAAACTTAGGGCTTCCAAGGCCAGAAAAGCCAGCTGGGCTTGTTGTTGAGCCAGCTTTGTGTTGTTGACCCTACTTGTACAGAAAGGAGTCAACTTTGATAATGCTTTGTCAATTTTGACTTGACATTAAACATTATTTGCAGATAACTGTATATCTGCTTATAACACTGATCCCTTCAATTGTGTTTTTTATATATACTTTCATTCTTTTAGTAATTGTTGTAAATTGGTGTTTGTATTTTAACAAAAATAAAAAGTACCGTAATGATTTGCCCTTGTTCCAAAAGTCTCCCCTTCCGAATAAGGGCCCCCTTCGAATGTGTTTTTGTCAATAAGCGCCCCTATTGCAATAAGCGCCCCCATTCTTATAAGCACCCCTTTTCTAAAAAGCGCCCCTATTGTGGATAACTGCCCCTACGGATGTCATCAATATCGAATAGATAAACTCATGAACATTCACCGTACCGTACATGTATATATATTCTGCTAAAATGAACTATTCTTTTAAAAGTAACTGAACTTTCAACAATTTGTTACTGTTACAGTTTCTGTTATTGTTAGTTAGTTATTTATGTTTTGTTTTGAACATTTGATTGTTTCTCAAAAATTAAATACCGGTAAGCGGCCTGTCCCGAATAAGCGCCCTGTCTTGAAAAAGCGCCCTCCCTTGAGGTGCCAAAAGTAAATTAACGCCCTGGGCGCTAAATCGAAACATAACGGTAGTCACCAAAGGAAGAGAGATTCTTATACATAGCCTGTGATTTTTTTTTTTCTGTTGTAGACAACCTTAGCAATACATCCAGTGGCAACAAATCTGCATCATCATTTTATGGTTCACGAAACTCTGCCTGGTCTCCAAGTGATAGGTTGGTGATTTTGTAATTTCTGACGTTTGAATAAATGAATTAGTCAGAATGAATTATCTGGCATAGCCCACCTTTTGATATTCTCAGAACTAAGAGTTGTTTTCTGCATAGCTCAACACTGTAATCAGAGTATGTCTTGCATGAACTTACTTAACTCTGATAAAGGTGAACAGTAAAGTCACTGAAAATTTAGGTTATAAAAACGATTGGCTTAAAAACCATTTCATTTCATAAATAATTATTTTATTGGATACAAATCATGATGCGTCACTGTTCAATCCACAGGAAATCTACCAGGGGCCCAGGCCTCATGCCTCCACCTCGACCAGGAACCTATACATCACGCTTGGCAAGTCAAATTTCTTTCAGATCGCGTGAGAAGCTTTCACTTGAAAAAGAAGTGGCATTAACTGGGTAGGGAAATCTCATCAATTTTTAAAAACTGGATCAAACAGTACACCTTCAGAACAAGCATTGGAATGCTTTAGATAGTATTTATTCTAAATTAGGATTTGCCTGTACAGTATTCAGATCTGCCTAGAGCTCAACTCTTTTGTAAATTTTAGCCAGAGAACATTTTTTATATATTTTTCGTATTCGGACTGTTGCCTGTAGAGCTATTCCTGAGATTTGCATAAATTGAATTTAAAAAAACAAGTTTCATAGTTGTACAAAGTAGGAATGGTCATCAGTTCACATAATAGAGTTAGATCCTGTGATTGAAAGAAAAAATAACATGTTGTACAATTTTGTCAAAAATAAAAATGTTTTTGTTGCAGTTTTTCAAACCTGGGGAATACATGCTACATGAATGCCATTCTTCAGTCACTGTTTGGTGTACCACCCTTTGTTCAGGATCTTTCAAACAAGGCCTTGTTGGAAAAAGTTCATCCTCAATGTTTGTATAGGTTAGTCTGGATATGTCACCTTGCTTCTAGAGTTACCATAAAAGTTTATAATTTAAAGCAAAATTTCTGTGTGGGGAATCACAGTGCAAATTTAATACATTGTGCTTGACTGACTGACTGGCTGACTGACTGATCTGACTGATCTGACTGACTGGCTGACTGACTGACTGGCTGACCGACTGACTGACTGACTGGCTGGCTGGCTAACTGACTGGCTGGCTGGCTGACTGATTGACTGACTGGCTGATTGATTGGCTGATTGACTGAAGACTAACTGACTGACTTACTGGCTGGCTGGTTAACTGACTGACTGTCTGGCTGACTGACTGACTGACTGACTGACTGACTGACTGACTGACTGGCTGACTGACTGGCTGACTGGCTGACTGACTGGCTGACTGACTGATTCATTGGCTGATTGACTGAAGACTGACTGACTGACTAACTGGCTGGCTGGCTGGCTGACTCACTGACTGACTTGCTAACTGACTGACTGACTGGCTGGCTGGCTGACTGACTGGCTGGCTGGCTGACTCGCTGACTGGCTGGCTGGCTGGCTGAATGAATGACTGACTGACCAGGTTATTGTTAAAAACTTGGGCTGAGTGATTGAAACATGGGTTCATTGACAGATTAGGAAACAAGTGGTCAGTAGAATTTTCTTACTTCTCAGTTATAGTTTATCTCTCTTTTATTTTTATTACAGGTGTCTTTACAGTGTGCTCTTGTGCAAAAAGAGATGTGAAAATCCCGAGGTGCTAAAAAATTGTTTGAGGAAACTAAAGCGAACAATCTCAGAAGCTGCCACTCGCTTCTCAGGCTACCATCAGCATGTACGTAAGAGACATCCTGCAACATTTTATATTTAACTGTAACCCCCAGGCATCATACATATTAGAATGCGAGTTACCAAAAGTTGAAGGATGAAAGCTGCTTTCAGTACCATATCAGGGCTTGAAAAAATGTTGTGCCAGTCAGACATCAGGGACAAAAATTAATACATTTTTGTGCTGGGCAATTAACTTTAATGCTTATTATTTTAAGGGCCCTGACATGTCTTTTGTCAATTTAATCATTAAAAAGTAAACTACGACATGCATGCAACATCCTGGGCAAGCAAAAATCGAGAGCTGGTCATTAGAAGGGCAAGCTGGATCCAAAGTTTTCTACGCACTGTGAAAACCATTGTTTCCTTCTTTATTTTTTTCACTTTCCTTTCTTTTAGGATGCTCATGAGTTTCTGTGTCAGGTGTTTGATCAACTAAAAGATGATGTTAGTACTTGTAGCTCACCTCCTAAAGATACCCCCAAAGAAAGCAACACACTGGTAAGAAATATGAAGTTTTTCAGAAAACAAGTCTCCGTGTGTCAGCTGTTTTAGTCAAGAAGTCATATTTGAAGGTTTTTTTTTCGCAAAATCTGAACTGAATGAAAAATACCTGGCATGTGCTGCTTACTAGGCAGCCCCTCCTAGTGTTATAACTTATTTTATCTATTATAGTCAACAGATTCAAAGTGTCCTGTGACAAGGTCATTTGAAAGTGGAGTGGTGCACACAGTCAGCTGTAAACAGTAAGTTTTGTTTACCTTATTATAGGAATATAACGAAGCATTTTAACAATGCGAACAAAATTTATGCGTAATAAAATTAATGCGAATTGTCGAAAATTTATGTTAATATGCATTTAATTAACGCGAATTCTCGTGTGGTGTGTGCTTACATGCAGTTAATTAACGCAAATTTGATGCATAGTAATTTTTATAGCAAACTACGCTATTTAAAAGACATTAAACAACAACGTCCAACAACAGAACTTTAAGTTTAATTCTGATAATTGGCGAGAGACAGTTACAGCCTTATGCGCCTCATGGCGCGAAGAGAACTAACTACATGTAACTATACACAACAAAGATACTTCAACAGACCAAATAGTGACTAATATTAAATGAATGGATCCAGGGATGAGGTACATCCCGTCCTCGTGCTTTCCGCTGCCTTTGTTATTCCTGCAGCCTTCACGGAGAAGTTGATGTCATTTAAACATAACTTTTCCGGAATTAAAGGTGTATTAAAATAACAATGCTGAAAAATAATGTAATTTTAATTAACAATGACGTAATTACATGTATCGTTAAATTCCTATAATAAGGTATATTTGCTTGATTCCTTCCTTTCTTCCTTCCTCCCTCCCTCCCTGGCTACCTGCCTGCCTGCCCTCCTTTGTATTTCATTAAACCATGACAAACAGTTCTGTAAGTGTTTGGCTGTTCTATATTTTTATTCATATAATATATTCCTTCATTCAGATGTGGTGAGTCAACGCCAAAAGAAGAGATCTACCATGCATTTTCCCTTGTGTAAGTGTGCTTTGTTTATCCAAGAAAGTGACTTTCCTCTATTTGCCCTGATTTTTTACTTTGCTTCAAACTGTAGGCACAAACTTGTACTGACCTAGTTTAAAAGTGTACCGTATTTACTCCCATAAGCCCCCCCCCCCCCCCGAATAAGTGCCGTAGTCCCGATGCAGTGCTTACTCAAGGAATTCCGTATAACCAAAAATAGCACTATAAAGAAACTCTTAAACAGCCTTGGAAATTCCTTTTCATCAAAAGCGATGATTTGCAGTTCAAAGTTATTAATTTTCACCACTCCCCTATTATACGCAGTTTTGTTAACGTTGTGAAGGCCATGAGCTTTGTTTGGACAGCAAGCGCAACTACTCTCTTCCGTAAGAGACGAATCCTGACAATGAATAAATTGCCAAGGCCGTGCGCTAAGGCACTAATACCCCAAAAAATCCCCTATTTAAATCAAGTCACCCAAAAAAATACCTGCCAAATTCTCCTACCCAAAAAAATCCCGGAATCGAAAATTTCGACCCCAAAAAAATCCTTCGCACATCCCCCTCACTTGGAACCCGGAGTACCCCCCTGGGGGTAGGGGTATGGATATTTTCTGGAACCATGCAAATGTAGATACTGAATGAACTGTATGTGCTTTCTGAACCTGCACTAATTCCGTGAATGGTTAGCCCAGGGGTGGGGGGTACTCCAGCTTGTTAATGACGGGGATGATTGAAGGATTTTTTTGGGTTTGAAATTTTTGATTCCGGGATTTTTTGGGGTTTGAAAATTTGGCAAGAATTTTTTTGGGTGACTTGATTTAGATAGGGGATTTTTTTGGTTACTAAAAATGAACTGAAGTGCCTTGGCGTTTTTATGGTATGATGAATAAACAAAATGAGCGTTCCGTTTGTGTTATATTATTGTGGCTCCTGGCAATTTAGGGGAAATTTGACAAGGGATTTTTTGGGGGTTATTTTTGGTCCAGGGAGTTTTTTGGGTAATGTCGGAAGACTTAGGGATTTTTTTGGGTCCTGAGTTTTGCCTTCATTCAATCATCCCCATCATTTACAAGCCGGAGTACCCCCCCCCCCCCCCCCCCTGGGATGGTTAGTACAGTTGAATAATTTGAACCTCCCACTAACTCGAACCTTTTTATGATTCCCCTCCAGGTCATTTTCGTACTAATTTTTCCCTGGATAACTCGAACTCCCAATAACTCGAACCTTTTTCTATTTCCCTTGAAGGTTCGAGTTATCGAGATTTGACTGTACTGATTTTAGATTCCACATTTTTCTTTGCATAGGTGTGATTCTTCAGACATGTCTTCATTTGGTGCAATCAATATGCAAACCTTAATAGAGAAACACTTTGAGGTTAGAAAACTTTATTTTGTTACCATCAGAAAAGACAGCAGATAGTTGAGGTACCTTTCTGGATCACATCTAAAGTACGCACACATGACCTCAAGGGAACACTCTAGCCTAAGGGATCCCAAGGTTCTAAAGGTGTAACTTGTCTGTACTTTAGAAATAATTATCCTTCAGACATGGTTGTCGCAAACAGTGCACTGTCCCAGATATGGTATGGCATGTATAGTTTATTTTTTTTTTTTTTTTTCTGTGATGTGGAATATTTGTTATTTTTTAGGATGAAGAACTAGAATACTCATGTAGTAAATGCGAGTCTAAGGAGGCTGTTCTTTCACACAGTTTCAGCAGGCTTCCAAGGTTAGCGGGCCATTAACTATCAATTTTCTCTTTCTCACAGTATGTAAAATACTTTTACCTATATTTTACAGTCATTATTATAATTATATTGAATCAAAACATTATGTTCAATTTTTCTGGACTGGAAGAAGTCACTACAGGGCTGGCATGTTAGAGGGAAGGTATGTTTTTTATTAGGGGGGGGGTGGGCCGGGGTATTTTAGGGTCATTTTAGGGTCTTTGTCAAACCATGCATTGTCCATATGTTATGTTTGTTGCCACTATTTATGTTTTATTTCTTGTTAAATTTTTTTCCATGCCAAAACAAAGTGTAACCCTCCCTCTCCTGTTAAAAAAAAAAAACAGGTTTGGCCCTCCCCAATTTGTAACAATTTTACTGATGACCCTACCCTCTGAGGCCCAGCCCACCTCACCCACAATAAAAAACGTACCTTCCCTTAGTTATCAGGGAATTTCAGTCTTTATGCCAATGTCACTGACCACCGTAAGCCCTTGCCGCACCAGCTGTTACTGTTAATGAGGAGATCATCTGTGATCCAGACCATCCCGCTAGACATGACAGCTTTGGTCTCTCTCCTGTGTTTATTCCATCACGTGGTGAGGGTGGGGGGTACTCCACTTTTTGGTCTGTAGATAAAGGTGTAGTGGCTGCTGTGTATGTGCAGATAGCAAGCCCCCGAGCCCCCCCCCTCCCTGCAAAAGTAGACCTGGGCGTTGGGGGCAACTTACAGATTTGGGGTTTGCAAGAAAAAAAGGGTTAAAGAGTGATTTAGATTGAACTTTGTTTTTTAGAGTGCTTATTCTTCACTTGAAACGGTATGGCTACGATAACTTAACTGAAGAACAAGCCAAGAAACAAGACAAGGTTAAAATTGAAAGGTTCATTGATCTCAGTAAGTGTTCTTAGTCTTAGTCCAGCATACAAGACTTTCATTGACTTGACTTTGAGTCTTTCAAATATGGGAGGCGTGCGAGGCATGCGAGGTAAGGCAGGAGGGGGGGGAGGCATGCAAGGCAGAAATCCCTACTCCAAATAAAATGGCTAACTGCAAGTTACCTAAGCTAACTGTAGGCTAACCGGAGTGCCGATTTAGGCTAACTGTGCTCCACAGTCGACTCTTTTAAATTGAGACTTAAAACTTTTCTTTTTAACAGCGTTTATATTTGATTAGGAATAGAACTAAAATTGTAAAAAGCATTGAGACTCCGTCAGGCTGTAAAATGCGTTTTAAGTACCTTTTTATTATTATTATTATTATTAACCGGAATTTTTTTTGGCTCGCACGCCATGCTGCCTCGCACTTTGTGACGACCTGCTTGAGTTCTAACATCTGCTGAGATTCAGTTATAATGTAGATTTACCTTTAGTCATCATCATCCTCCATCATCATCCTCCTCCTTATCATCATCATCATCTTCTAACCCTTCTGGACAATCTCATGTGCTGATGGAAACCATCATTTGCCATTGCAGCAAATAGTGGATGTACTTGATATACTACAAGGATTTTCAGTGACATCTGGGTCTGTGTTTGCTGTGAGGAGGGTTGTAAATGCACATGTTCTCATTTTGTGTCATTGGTTCTTAGAGCTGTAACCTGTGGGTATTTGGTGGAATGTCAAGGCTTTGTCTTGTAGTTGAAGGGCTCGGTGCAAAAAGGGCGGCCGTGATTTTGCCTTGAAATGAACGTTGCCAGAACAACTCCAAAATTCACTTGTGGGTTTGTTGACAAAAGTGAAACATTGTAATGAATTAATTTTCCGTGGCTTTTGCTCTGTTTCCGAGGAAATAATTTATGCAAAAAGTAGGTTTTTCCAGTCGGCATCTTTAGTACTTTCTTTATTCAAAGGGAACAAAGAGACTTCTAACAATGCCGACTTGAACAACAGAGCTTTCTGCCTATGTTATTCCTGTAAAACGGTGCAAAAACCAGGGACAATAAATACAGTACAATGTTTTGCATATGTGAACAAACGACATGCGAAATTTGGAGTTGTTTTGTCGATGTTCTTTTTTGGCCAAAACCACTGCCGCCCTTTTTGCACCGAACCCTGTAGTTGATGATTCTCTTTAATTCCTGTCACCTGTCTGATGTGCTGATATTCGTTCAAAGGAGAATGTCAGCGGATTGTTGATTTCTGTTAACTTTTCCTTTCTCTTAATCTGCAGGAATGCTGTGCTCATCCAACACCAAGGCTCCACTTGCCTTCCAACCAAAGTCGCCGCTCAAAATGTAAGTTCAATGAGCAATACATTGGCAAACCTTATGTTATTTATTTTGGTCAGTGGGAGATCTTTGTAGGGAAAGACCATGCCAAAGGTTGCTTCAGTGCAAAATGATCTCATGCAGTCTCTTTACTAGCCAATCCAATTCAGGCCACCCCCCCCCCCCTTCGTTTCGAAAGGCAAAGGCGTCTTTAAGAACTTATATGGTTCCTGCATGTTTGTAATGTACTTAGGTATCAAGGGTTTCTTCATAACTATAGATTTAGTCACATTCTCTACTTCATTAATCTTATTGTATCCTTGTTCAAGGAGCCCAACTAAATCAAGCCGGAAGCCACAGAAACGGCATTTTATCTGCGAAGATGATGATGATGATTCTAGTGATTTTCAGCCTTCTCCTTCAGTGAGGAGAAAACTTGCTCATTCATTCTCTGACGTGAAAGCTACAAGGTACATAATACATGTGTAACACAGATAGAATTAATTATGACTAGACCGATTTTCAGTGTAGAATAAGAAACAATAGTTGGAGACCTAAATTTAGCAAGCAATTGTGGAATTTAATCATGATGATATTTTATGGAATGAATGCATATAAATAAGATACTGCTGCTCCTAAACAATAATGGGGGGACCCTGCCCCCCAATTTTTGCTTGAAAGTTTTGAAAAGGTAAACAACTAATAGGCAAAGTCCAACAAGAATTCAATGCAGGTCCTTGGTCCTTTTTTTAGAGAAATGACCATAAAGGGAGCTTGTGTTTTTGAATTGCAGCTGAGCACAATTCTGGAAAGTGTGGTGGCCTAATGGTTAATGCACTGGACTCATGATCGAGTAGTCCGGGTTTGAGCCCTGGTGGGAGCCCTGTGTTGTGATCTTGGGCAGAATGCTTTACTCTCATAGTGCCTCTCTTCACCCAGGTGTATAAATGGGTACCACAAATTTAATGCTGGGGGTAACCCTGCGATAGACTAGTATCCCTTCCTGAGGGGGGGGGGATAGAAATACTCCTAGTCGCTTCTTGCTGTGGAAACTGGGATAAGCTCCCGCCTGATGGGCTATTTTTTTTTCTGATAGGCTACTTGGCTTGAATGCCAACTTTACCTTTTCACAATTCTGGATTATTTAAAGTTTCTTGGTTTCTCAACAGCACTGCTAAAGTTTCTCCACAAAACAAAGAGGCGAACTCTGAGGATGAAGTGGAGGTCATAGGCATTTCCAAGCTTAATAAAACAGTTGAGTATAGCAAGCTGGGTAAGACAGAACAACCTAGCAGCACTACTGACAAAACTAGTGATAAAAACTGCACTCAATTTGACATTGATCAGAGTGTAAATCTTGAGAACACAACTGGAAGATCCAGTTTGGGACTGGACAAACCTGTTTGGGAAGGTACTGAAGAGGAGCAAATGGCATGGGCAATGGCAGAAAGTGCCAAGTCAGCAGAAAAAGAGTCAAGAGAAAAATTGAATGAGCAAGAATCAACTAAAATTGACACAGAGTGCTTAGGAAAGTCACCAGCTGCGACAGAGGATACCACAAGTAATTTTGAAGATGAAGATTTCAATCTCATAAGTGATGTGTCAGATGAAGACTTAATGAGTGCAGCCCAGGAGAGTGGACCAGAGGAAACATGTGGATTGAAAGGAGGTGCACCAATAACATTAACAACACAAAACTGTTCTGACAACCTGGATATCAGTGATGTACACGACGCTGGTACTAACAAAAACTGCAATGCTGATTCAGGTTTAGAAAAGAACTTGTGCAAGGAAACTCTCCTCAAAAACAGTCCTATAATGTGCGTGAAACGACGCAATGGGCATCTCATGCGAAAACGAAAAACTGCAAACAATGTCAGCATGACCAAAACGCCAATGTTAGGAAAGTTTGATGGTGATCTTTTTGAAGACAGTGTAAAGGAGAACAAGGATTCTGCGAATGTTGCAAAGGCTAATGACAGGCCTAAGAGTAGTTGGTTTGACGGCGATGTTTTTGAAGACAGTGTAAAGGAGAACAAGGTTTCTACAAGTGGTGCAAAGCCTAGTGACAGCCCTAAGACCAGCTGGTACAGTGGTTCATTTGGAGACGATGACATGGCAAAGGCAATCAATATGAGTCTGCAAGAACAGGTCAGACAAAGATAGATTCTCTAAGATTCTACTTATTATTAATTTTTTTGATTACAGTGGAACCTCGGTTTTTCAAAAATTTTCGGATAACTCCAACTCCCCACAAACTCGAAAAAACAGTCCCATTTTCCCTTGATTTGACCCTACTATTAAGTTATTTTTACTCTGTTAACTCAAACTTGGATAACTTGAAATTCACACTTACTCAACTAAATTTCGAGTCAAATTTCCCCTGATAACTTGAATTTCTTGTTCTAGCAACTCGCAATGGATCAGCCCATTGAACTGTCCTATTACCTCTTCTTGTTGTGTAACAGTCTTTTCTTAATTTATGAGTCAAACATACATTCACAGTACTGTATTGTCATAACAATGCATAATCCTGTTTCAGTTCCTGCTGAGTGTACTGTAAACCAATAATATTATTAACAGGGCGACCGACCCCGTTTACTTGAAACCCCTTTAACCTAAACTGTTTTTCATTTTCATCCAGAGTTCGATTAACCGGGATTCTATTGTTTAACAGTGAAAACTCTCTTAATTGGACACCTTTTTAGGGAATATCTTCTTATATGTCAAAAATTTGTAATTTTTTTCTTATTTTTTTCTGAAACAATTACCTCTAGAAAATGATGACAGATGAAGATGAAGAACTAAAGAAGGCTTTACAGATAAGCCTACAAGGTGAGGAACCTATCTTAGAGGTTCACATCTGGAAAATGCTATCAGTGATTCTTTTCTTTTAAAATTCCTTGAATTCTTTGTTAGACCTATGTGTAGGGGTGGGTAAGGTACATGTACACCTGTAGCATGTATACTCTGTCAAGGGGTAGGTAAGGCAATTGACCTTTTGAGAAGTAAAGACTAAGACAGGTTTCCTTTCCCACTCCCCAAAGGTCTCTTCGTTCTCCTTTTGTGTCTGGCTAGTAGAAAGAAATTTTTGTTATATGCAAGCAGTCAACAAACATGGCAGATGATGTGGTCCAACTTCTAAATTTTCAAGATGTTGATCTTCTGCTCTTACCACCAAACACACATTTAAAAAGTTTAATTTGCAAGGAATAATTATAAAGAAGACTCAACGGTTGAGAAAGCGCAGTGATGGCTTTAAAAAGCAATGGAGTCGTTAATTGAGCGCAGCTCAGATTCCATCAATGTCGCCCTGGATATTTAACTACACTATTGACAAGTTTTAATGGATTTTTCGCCTCCTTAATTAGTAATGAAAATATTGCTTATGTTTCAACCAGATTAGAGCTTAACTTTAAGGGGTTTTATGTAAAGTATTTTACTGACAATCATTTTGGGTCTTTGATAACTGGCAGCTTTATAGGGGTGGCTGCTTAATAGAGGTTTGACTACGTTTTGTTTTGTTTTGTAGAGTTTGAAGACAACGGTGCTGCAACAGATCAGCCTGATTTACCAGCAAGTGTGGATACTGAGAATTTAACAGACCCTGCTTTTCAGGTATTTTATTACTGCTGTTTGGTGATGCTTTAAAACCAATTAAATTATTATTTTTCTTGATGTGTAGAATGATAAAACTGTATTTTTAAAGAAATAAAAAAATACCTTAATAATAATAATGATGATGATATTTTAAAAGGGAGTCCATGTCACCGTAGTGCTTTTCAATGAAGCCCTGTATAAAATAAAAATTGAATAAACATGTGCATACTTGTGTTTATTTAACCTAACGCAAACACATGTTGAGTTTGGGAGGTTAACAAATGATTGTGAAACTGAATTCCGGCAAGTTCTTACAAATTTGTTTACAGAGGAGGCACAGTGACCTCATAGTCAGTGCATTTGAAGTATTCTCCAATGCCTGTTTTGTTTTATGACAGTGTTAAACATGGCTCTTGTTTCCTTTTTTACCATCAAAAGGGAAGCCTCAAGCCAAGTGGCCCATCAGGCCAAAGCTTATCCCGGTTTTGATAGCATTAAGCTGCTAGAAATATTTCTACTCCCCCTGAATGGGATGCTAGTCCATCACAGGGTACCCCTCCAGCATTATTTTGTGGGTACCCATTTATTCACCTGGGTGAAGAGAGGCACTATGAGAGTAAAGTGCATTGCCCAAGAACACAACACAGTGACCCCGGCCAGGGCTCGAACCCGGACCATTCAATACAGAGTCTGGCGTACTAACCATTAGGCCACCGCGCCTCCCTCTTTTTACCATAGTCAAGATTAACCTTTTTGTTGTTGTTTAGGATGAGGATGGTGAGCCTTCAACACATTCATACAGACTAATTAGTATCGTCAGCCATCTTGGTACAAGCTCTACTTCAGGTGAGTGCTGTGGCTAATTCTCATCAAGTACAGAATTCTAAGTTGAGGAAAAAGTGCGCAAATTTTATGATGGGAGGCCATGGGTTCGATTTCTGTTGGGGACCAAATTTTATTCTTTGTCCCATGCTCATGACATAGTGAACTTTTAATCTTCAGTATTATTTATCACGGAGCTTAAAATTTACCATCTTTGCTATTTAAGAGAATATGCATTGTGAAGTGCTTATATCATGTTTTCTGTCTCTGCTCATTTTTAAACCAGGACACTATATTTCGGATGTTTATGATTGCAAAACCAAACAGTGGACCAGTTACGACGATTCTACAGCAACAAAGGTATTTACTAAGCTATATAGGCATGTGCTGCAGCTTGGTATGGCAGGCAGTACAGCAACTTTACTGACCCCTGCAATCCCGGACAAAACCAGTTGAGACAAACGCATTATTATCACTAGGATGGGGTGGGAGTTTCGTGATTGTCTTGCCTGTCAAGCTTGTTGAAAACATGTTATCCCCCTCTCCCCAACTCAATGTTGTTTTATGAGGCATGCCAATTCACCAGGCTTTGTTTCCATAAAACGACAACATTGAAATAGGGGAGATTGACAAAAATGAGCTGTAGTACCAAAATTGGTGAAAATTAGCAAAGTGTCTCAACCGTTTTGTCCGGGATTGTGTTTACATTTATAAGCTGAAAGCAATGATAAATAGCTCTAGGGTAGGGATTTTCTGTGTTTAGTCTAGAAAAGGGCGACAAGATGCAGCTGAACATGTTCAAGTATAGGTTTGGGTTCTCAGGGTCCTCGAGACACACCCCATAAATTTAAAGATTACCCCCCCCCCCATCCCATTTTCAGTGAGAGTAAACAGCTTTGCCCAACAACAGAACATAATGGCCTCAACCAGGGAGTGAAACTTGGACCTTTTCATATAGAGACGAGTCCAGCACACTTGCCATATTTTAAGCCACCATCCTTCTAATGGTTTACGTGTGCTTATCTGCAGCTTACAGAACATGGTGTCCGGTACAAAAGACAGCATAGTGGATACATTTTCTTTTATTTGTACAAGTAAGTGCATTGTGCGTGTCAAACTTCTGCCAAAGGAAATAATTTTATTAAACACATGTTTCAAACTCTGAATAGAAACTTTTTGAAGACCTGTTAAAGTATAGGAAATAAAACTTGTGCCCAAAGCTGTAACAATTCTGTCCATTATAAAAATTTCATTAAATGGTCTCTTTAAACTAACCTTTCTAGTCGGTTGTTTCACAAGCCAATTTTCCCCTTAATGGTGTGACGACGAATATGTGTTAAGTTTGAGTTTTACATATTCAGCCCCCACCCCCTCGAACACCAGAAAGTTTGTATTAGTGAGGTTTGATATGACGCAGGTGAGTTAAAGAGAAAAAAATATACGACGCAAGGACCCAAACCACTGCCCACTTGAGCCAAAACATCCCATGCTCAGTTTGTTCAGTTAGTATAACCTCAAGTCTAATTAACCATCTTTTAAATTTCTTTTTTTTTTTTTTTTTTTTTTTGGTGGTGCGGGGGGGGGGGGGGAGGAGGAGGGATGGAGTGAAGAGGTGTCCCAGCCCATATTGTAAAATTATCAGTGGGACAAAAAGCACTGTAGGATAAGCGTTTCGCTATGTTGAAAAGGAAAACAAATTTCAATGTCAGTGGTATACATAGCATGGGTTCTCCAGTTTTCCTCCCTCCATAAAACCAACTTTCCAAATTCCAGTTCGATCTGGATAGAGAGAAACCGCCTGAAAACCAGCTAGAGCCGATGTGGCTTCCTCTTTAAGGGACGGACCATTATTTTCTTGGAGGCGGGGGGGGATGAAAAATTTTCCTCTGAAAATTTTTTTTTTAGTTTATGCACCTCTGCAAACATTTTTTTTCGAAATTCTTACTATTTTTTTTATACATATCGTGTTTGCAAACAATTTATTTTGTCTTTCCAGGCCCTGCAAACAATTTTTTTCAATATTTTTCACCCCCCCCCCCTCCAAAAAAATAATGGGCCGTCCCTAAATATAGTAATTTGTTTATTTATTTGGGGCTGTACTGTTTTGAATGTTATCCTTATCGTAGTACATTTTTCCACAGACAATGTGTAGATGCCATAGAGAATGCAAGCCCATGCAAGGAAAACACACAAAGATAGCAGAATACGTGTACATAGTGCAAATAGCAGATGCGTCCAATCATGTAATCAATAACGACAGCTTTTTAAATTTGTATGGCAAAAGCAACAATAATTATTACTAGGATTGGAAGAGAAACTGCAACATCTAACTCTGTTATGGCAGAAAAACTTGAAAAATCGAGGGGCGAGTCTTGAATATTTTTTAAACCATCTTTCTTTCAGCTTTCTTAAAAAGCATCATACCGGTATGTTCCCCAATTATGTTGAACTTTCGCAGAATAAATCTCTTGGCATTGTTAAATCTAATGGTATGTAATGCGTTCCAAACCTTGTTTTATATCTTAAAGAACAAGAGAAAAATTATAATTGATGATAGAAATAAGAACCCAGGTTCAATGATGTCACCAAAAGAATTGTTTTGGTACATGTGATTTTCAATTTCAGCGATCGTTTTGCAAACCACAAGTGAGCAAAACGTCATTACATGTAAAAAGTGCTTAAATTTTGACCAATTCCCTTATTACAACGATTGGAATTATTTGATTTGGAGAACATTTTTCACCCAAAAAAGAACTTACCTTGGTAAATGTTTTTATTTGCTAAGAAATCTGTACCAAGGTGTTATTTATTAGTAATTTTGCTTTCGCGTCTCAAAATGAGAGTATGAGATGCCATAATTATGTAAAATAAATGGGAAAATACAAGCAAAAATATTAGAGAATAAAATAAAACAAGATCTGGGGTTTTAAAATTGTACCAGTTTATAAGTGTTGACTAATTATCAGGATCATGAATAAAAACTATTATTATATGTGTATGTTGCTTTGTATATTGTCATTACGCTAAGGGTGAAGTTAACAGTATATTACTTTATACTTGCAATTCGTTACTGTTAAGGATCTCCAAATCTTAAAGTTCAATATTTGAAATGATTTCCAAATCGTGATATTAAATATTTGGCATGGCGACCAAACTTTAAAAATCAAATTAAAACTCACATTCCGATTTTGAAGAACAAAGTTTTAAGGCTCAATATATGAAAATTCTGTGCCCAAGACTTGAAGTTCAATATTTGAACCGGTATCACAATCTTGAAATAAAATATTTGAAAGCGTCTTCAAATCTTGAAGTTAATAATTGAACGCGTGTACAAATATTAAAGTTCAATATTTGAACGCGTGTCGAAATCTTAAAGTTCAATTCTTGAACGCGAATCCAAATATTGAAGTTCAATATTTGAACGCATGTCAAAATCTTCAAGTTCACTATAGAAGTTATGAGGTTGAATATTGAACACGTGTCCAAATCTTGCAGTTCAAGTTTTAAATGCAAGTACAATTCTTGAAGTTCAATATTTGAACGCGTGTCGAAATCTTGAAGTTCAAGATTCGAACGAGAGTTCAAGATTTCAACGTGAAGTTCAAGATTTGAACGGGAGTCAAAATTTTGAAGTTCAAGATTTGAACGAGGGTCAAAATCTTGAAGTTCAACATTTTCACGGGAGTCAAAATCTTGAAGTTCAACATTTTCACGGGAGTAAAAATCTTGAAGTTCAGGATTTTCACAGGAGTCAAAATCTTGAAAATCAACATTTTCGCAGGAGTCAAAATCTTGAAGTTCACGATTTTCACAGCAGTCAAAATCTTGAAGTTCACGATTTTCACGGGAGTCAAAATCTTGAAGTTCACGATTTTCACGGGAATCGAAATCTTGAAGTTCACGATTTTAACAGGAGTCAAAATCTTGAAGTTCAATATTTTCACGGGAGTCAAAATCTTGAAGTTCAAGATTTTCACAGGAGTCAAAATCTTGAAGTTCAAGATTTTCACGGGAGTCAAAATCGTGAACTTCAAGATTTTCACAGGAGTCAAAATCTTGAAGTTCAAGATTTTCACAGCAGTCAAAATCTTGAAGTTCAAGATTTTCACAGGAATACAAAATCTTGAAGTTCAAGATTTTCACAGGAGTCAAAATCTTGAAGTTCAAGATTTTCACAGGAGTCAAAATCTTGAAGTTCAAGATTTTCACGGCAGTCAAAATCTTGAAGTTCACGATTTTCACAGGAGTCAAAATCTTGAAGTTCAAGATTTTCACGGGAGTCAAAATCTTGAAGTTCACGATTTTCACGGGAGTCAAAAAATCTTGAAGTTCAAGATTTTCACGGGAGTAAAAATCTTGAAGTTCAAGATTTTCACGGGAGTCAAAATCTTGAAGTTCAATATTTTCACGGGAGTCAAAATCTTGAAGTTCACGATTTTCACGGGAGTAAAAATCTTGAAGTTCACGATTTTCACGGGAGTCAAATCTTGAAGTTCAAGATATTCACGGGAGTAAAAATCTTGAAGTTCAATATTTTCACGGGAGTCAAAATCTTGAAGTTCAAGATTTTCACGGGAGTCAAAATCTTGAAGTTCACGATTTTCACGGGAATCAAAATCTTGAAGTTCAAGATTTTCACGGGAGTCAAAATCTTGAAGTTCAAGATTTTCACGAAAGTCAAAATCTTGAAGTTCATGATTTTCACGAGAGTCAAATCTTGAAGTTCAAGATATTCACGGGAGTAAAAATCTTGAAGTTCAAGATTTTCACGGGAGTCAAAGTCTTGAAGTTCAAGATTTTCACGAAAGTCAAAATCTTGAAGTTCAAGATTTTCACGGGAGTCAAAATCTTGAAGTTCACGATTTTCACGGGAGTCAAAATCTTAAAGTTCAATATTTTCACGGGAGTCAAAATCTTGAAGTTCAAGATTTTCACGGGAGTCAAAATCTTGAAGTTTTCTTTTTTCACGGGAGTCAAAATCTTGAAGTTTTCTTTTTTCACCGGAGTCAAAATCTTGAAGTTCAACATTTTCACAGGAGTCAAAATCTTGACGTTTTCTTTTTTCACGGCAATCGAAATCTTGAAGTTCACGATTTTTACAGGAGTCAAAATCTTGAAGTTCAAGATTTTCACAGGAGTCAAAATCTTGAAGTTCAAGATTTTCACGGGAGTAAAAATCTTGAAGTTCACGATTTTCACGGGAGTCAAAATCTTGAAGTTCAGGATTTTCACGGGAGTCAAAATCTTGAAGTTCAATATTTTCACGGAAGTCAAAATCTTGAAGTTCAAGATTTTCACGAAAGTCAAAATCTTGAAGTTCACGATTTTCACGGAAGTCAAAATCTTGAAGTTCATGATTTTCACGGAAGTAAAAATCTTGAAGTTCAAGATTTTCACAGGAGTCAAAATCTTGAAGTTCACGATTTTCACGGAAGTCAAAATCTTGAAGTTCATGATTTTCACGGAAGTAAAAATCTTGAAGTTCAACATTTTCACAGGAGTCAAAATCTTGAAGTTCACGATTTTCACGGAAGTCAAAATCTTGAAGTTCATGATTTTCACGGAAGTAAAAATCTTGAAGTTCAACATTTCCACAGGAGTCAAAATCTTGAAGTTCACGATTTTCACGGGAGTCAAAATCTTGAAGTTCAAGATTTTCACGGGAGTCAAAATCTTGAAGTTCAGGATTTTCACAGGAGTCAAAATCTTGAAGTTCAAGATATTCACGGAAGTCAAAATCTTGAAGTTCATGATTTTCACGGAAGTAAAAATCTTGAAGTTCAACATTTTCACAGGAGTCAAAATCTTGAAGTTCACGATTTTCACGGAAGTCAAAATCTTGAAGTTCATGATTTTCACGGAAGTAAAAATCTTGAAGTTCAACATTTTCACAGGAGTCAAAATCTTGAAGTTCACGATTTTCACGGAAGTCAAAATCTTGAAGTTCAAGATTTTCACGGAAGTCAAAATCTTGAAGTTCAAGATTTTCACAGGAGTCAAAATCTTGAAGTTCAAGATTTTCACGGGAGTCAAAATCTTGAAGTTCAAGATTTTCACGGGAGTCAAAATCTTGAAGTTCAGGATTTTCACGGGAGTCAAAATCTTGAAGTTCAAGATTTTCACGGAAGTCAAAATCTTGAAGTTCATGAATTTCACAGGAGTCAAAATCTTGAAGTTCACGATTTTCACGGAAGTCAAAATCTTGAAGTTCATGATTTTCACGGAAGTAAAAATCTTGAAGTTCAACATTTTCACAGGAGTCAAAATCTTGAAGTTCACGATTTTCACGGAAGTCAAAATCTTGAAGTTCAAGATTTTCGAAGAGTCAAAATCTTGAAGTTCATGATTTTCACGGAAGTAAAAATCTTGAAGTTCAAGATTTTCACAGGAGTCAAAATCTTGAAGTTCACGATTTTCACGGGAGTCAAAATCTTGAAGTTCAATATTTTCACGGGAGTCAAAATCTTGAAGTTCAATATTTTCACGGGAGTCAAAATCTTGAAGTTCAAGATTTTCACAGGAGTCAAAATCTTGAAGTTCACGATTTTCACAGGAGTCAAAATCTTGAAGTTCAAGATTTTCACGGGAGTCAAAATCTTGAAGTTCACGATTGTCACGGGAGTCAAAATCTTGAAGTTCAAGATTTTCACAGGAGTCAAAATCTTGAAGTTTTCTTTTTTCACTGGAGTCAAAATCTTGAAGTTCAAGATTTTCACAGGAGTCAAAATCTTGAAGTTTTCATTTTTTCACGGGAATCGAAATCTTGAAGTTCAAGATTTTCACAGGAGTCAAAATCTTGAAGTTCAACATTTTCACGGGAGTCAAAATCTTGAAGTTCAACATTTTCACAGGAGTCAAAATCTTGAAGTTCAAGATTTTCACAGCAGTCAAAATCTTGAAGTTCACGATTTTCACAGGAGTAAAAATCTTGAAGTTCACGATTTTCACGGGAGTCAAAATCTTGAAGTTCACGATTTTCACGGGAATCGAAATCTTGAAGTTCACGATTTTCACAGGAGTCAAAATCTTGAAGTTCAATATTTTCACGGGAGTCAAAATCTTGAAGTTCAACATTTTCACAGGAGTCAAAATCTTGAAGTTCAATATTTTCACAGGAGTCAAAATCTTGAAGTTCACGATTTTCACAGGAGTCAAAATCTTGAAGTTCAAGATTTTCACAGGAGTCAAAATCTTGAAGTTCACGATTGTCACGGGAGTCAAATCTTGAAGTTCAATATTTTCACGGGAGTCAAAATCTTGAAGTTCAATATTTTCACGGGAGTCAAAATCTTGAAGTTCAATATTTTCACGGGAGTCAAAATCTTGAACTTCAAGATTTTCACAGGAGTCAAAATCTTGAAGTTCAATATTTTCACAGCAGTCAAAATCTTGAAGTTCACGATTTTCACAGGAGTCAAAATCTTGAAGTTCAATATTTTCACAGGAGTCAAAATCTTGAAGTTCAAGATTTTCACAGGAGTCAAAATCTTGAAGTTCAAGATTTTCACAGGAGTCAAAATCTTGAAGTTCAAGATTTTCACAGGAGTCAAAATCTTGAAGTTCAAGATTTTCACAGCAGTCAAAATCTTGAAGTTCACGATTTTCACGGAAGTCAAAAAATCTTGAAGTTCAAGATTTTCACGGGAGTCAAAATCTTGAAGTTCAATATTTTCACGGGAGTCAAAATCTTGAAGTTCAATATTTTCACGGGAGTCAAAATCTTGAAGTTCACGATTTTCACGCGAGTAAAAATCTTGAAGTTCACGATTTTAGGGAGTCAAATCTTGAAGTTCAAGATTTTCACGGGAGTAAAAATCTTGAAATTCAATATTTTCACGGGAGTCAAAATCTTGAAGTTCACGATTTTCACGGGAGTCAAAATCTTGAAGTTCAAGATTTTCACGGGAGTCAAAATCTTGAAGTTCAAGATTTTCAAGAAAGTCAAAATCTTGAAGTTCATGATTTTCACGGGAGTAAAAATCTTGAAGTTCAAGATTTTCACGGGAGTAAAAATCTTGAACCTCACGATTTTCACGGGAGTCAAAATCTTCAAGTTCACGATTTTCACAGGAGTCAAAATCTGGAACTTTAAGATTTTCACAGGAGTCAAAATCTTGAAGTTCAATATTTTCACGGGAGTCAAAATCGTGAACTTCAAGATTTTCACGGGAGTCAAAATCTTGAAGTTCAATATTTTCACAGCAGTCAAAATCTTGAAGTTCACGATTTTCACAGGAGTCAAAATCTTGCAGTTCAAGATTTTCACAGGAGTCAAAATTTTGAAGTTCACGATTGTCACGGGAGTCAAATCTTGAAGTTCAATATTTTCACGGGAGTCAAAATCTTGAAGTTCACGATTTTCACGGGAGTAAAAATCTTGAAGTTCAATATTTTCACGGGAGTCAAAATCTTGAAGTTCAAGATTTTCACGGGAGTCAAAATCTTGAAGTTCAATATTTTCACGGGAGTCAAAATCTTGAAGTTCAAGATTTTCACGGGAGTCAAAATCTTGAAGTTCAAGATTTTCACAGGAGTCAAAATCTTGAAGTTCAATATTTTCACGGGAGTCAAAATCTTGAAGTTCAATATTTTCACGGGAGTCAAAATCTTGAAGTTCAAGATTTTCACAGGAGTCAAAATCTTGAAGTTCAAGATTTTCACAGGAGTCAAAATCTTGAAGTTCAAGATTTTCACGGGAGTCAAAATCTTGAAGTTCACGATTTTCACAGGAGTCAAAATCTTGAACTTCAAGATTTTCACGGGAGTCAAAATCTTGAAGTTCAATATTTTCACGGGAGTCAAAATCGTGAACTTCAAGATTTTCACGGGAGTCAAAATCTTGAAGTTCAATATTTTCACAGCAGTCAAAATCTTGAAGTTCGCGATTTTCACAGCAGTCAAAATCTTGAAGTTCAAGATTTTCACAGGAGTCAAAATTTTGAAGTTCACGATTGTCACGGGAGTCAAAATCTTGAAGTTCAATATTTTCACGGGAGTCAAAATCTTGAAGTTGACGATTTTCACGGGAGTAAAAATCTTGAAGTTCACGATTTTAGGGAGTCAAAATCTTGAAGTTCAAGATATTCACGGGAGTAAAAATCTTGAAATTCAATATTTTCACGGGAGTCAAGATCTTGAAGTTCAAGATTTTCACGGGAGTCAAAATCTTGAAGTTCGATATTTTCACGGGAGTCAAAATCTTGAAGTTCAATATTTTCACGGGAGTCAAAATCTTGAAGTTCACGATTTTCACGGGAGTAAAAATCTTGAAGTTCACGATTTTCACGGGAGTCAAATCTTGAAGTTCAAGATTTTTACGGGAGTAAAAATCTTGAAGTTCAATATTTTCACGGGAGTCAAAATCTTGAAGTTCAAGATTTTCACGAAAGTCAAAATCTTGAAGTTCACGATTTTCAGGGGAGTCAAAATCTTGAAGTTCACGATTTTCACGGGAGTCAAAATCTTGAAGTTCAATATTTTCACGGGAGTCAAAATCTTGAAGTTCAAGATTTTCACAGCAGTCAAAATCTTGAAGTTCAAGATTTTCACAGCAGTCAAAATCTTGAAGTTTTCTTTTTTCACGGGAGTCAAAATCTTGAAGTTCAAGATTTTCACAGCAGTCAAAATCTTGAAGTTGGAGCTTTTAACGGGAGTCAAAATCTTGAAGTTCAAGATTTTTAGGGAGTCCAAATTTTGAAGTTCACGATTACACGGGAGTCAAAATCACGAGAATCAAAATCTTGAAGTTCGAAATTTTAAGGGGAGTCAAAATCTTGAAGTTCACGATTTTCACGGGAGTCCAAATCTTGAAGTTCACGATTTTCACGGGGGTCAAAATCTTGAAGTTCAATATTTTCACGGGAGTCAAAATCTTGAAGTTCAAGATTTTCACGAAAGTCAAAATCTTGAAGTTCAAGATTTTCACGGGAGTCAAAATCTTGAAGTTCAGGAATTTCACAGGAATCAAAATCTTGAAGTTCACGATTTTCACGGAAGTCAAAATCTTGAAGTTCATCATTTTCACAGGAGTCAAAATCTTGAAGTTCACGATTTTCACGGAAGTCAAAATCTTGAAGTTCATGATTTTTACGGAAGTAATAATCTTGAAGTTCAACATTTTCACAGGAGTCAAAATCTTGAAGTTCACGATTTTCACGGAAGTCAAAATCTTCAAGTTCAACATTTTCGCAAGAGTCAAAATCTTGAAGTTCATGATTTTCACGGAAGTAAAAATCTTGAAGTTCAAGATTTTCACAGGAGTCAAAATCTTGAAGTTCACTATTTTCGTCGGAGTCAAAATCTTGAAGTTCACGATTTTCACGGGAGTAAAAATCTTGAAGTTCACGATTTTCACGGGAGTCAAATCTTGAAGTTCAAGATATTCACGGGAGTAAAAATCTTGAAGTTCAATATTTTCACGGGAGTCAAAATCTTGAAGTTCAAGATTTTCACGAAAGTCAAAATCTTGAAGTTCACGATTTTCACGGGATTCAAAATCTTGAAGTTCACGATTTTCACGGGAGTCAAAATCTTGAAGTTCAAGATTTTCACGGGAGTCAAAATCTTGAAGTTCAAGATTTTCACGGGAGTCAAAATCTTGAAGTTCAAGATTTTCACAGCAGTCAAAATCTTGAAGTTTTCTTTTTTCACGGGAGTCAAAATCTTGAAGTTTTCTTTTTTCACCGTAGTCAAAATCTTGAAGTTGGACCGTTTAACGGGAGTCATAATCTTGAAGTTCAAGATTTTTAGGGGAGTCCAAATTTTGAAGTTAACGATATACACGGGAGTCAAAATCACGAGAATCAAAATCTTGAAGTTCGAAATTTTAAGGGGAGTCAAAATCTTGAAGTTCACGATTTTCACGGGAGTCAAAATTTTGAAGTTCACGATATACACGGCAGTCAAAATCTTGAAGTTCAATATTTTCACGGGAGTCAAAGTCTTGAAGTTCAAGATTTTCACGAAAGTCAAAATCTTGAAGTTCAAGATTTTCACGGGAGTCAAAATCTTGAAGTTCAGGAATTTCACAGGAGTCAAAATCTTGAAGTTCACGATTTTCACGGAAGTCAAAATCTTGAAG
Organism: Oculina patagonica; assembly: GCF_052425735.1. Taxonomy (NCBI): domain Eukaryota; kingdom Metazoa; phylum Cnidaria; class Anthozoa; order Scleractinia; family Oculinidae; genus Oculina; species Oculina patagonica. The sequence goes on from NC_135768.1 coordinate 3,149,591, forward strand.
TTCATCATTTTCACGGGAGTCAAAATCTTGAAGTTCACGATTTTCACGGAAGTCAAAATCTTGAAGTTCATGATTTTTACGGAAGTAATAATCTTGAAGTTCAACATTTTCACGGGAGTCAAAATCTTGAAGTTCACGATTTTCACGGAAGTCAAAATCTTGAAGTTCAAGATTTTCGCAAGAGTCAAAATCTTGAAGTTCATGATTTTCACGAAAGTAAAAATCTTGAAGTTCAACATTTTCACAGGAGTCAAAATCTTGAAGTTCACGATTTTCGTCGGAGTCAAAATCTTGAAGTTCACGATTTTCACGGGAGTAAAAATCTTGAAGTTCACGATTTTCACGGGAGTCAAATCTTGAAGTTCAAGATTTTCACGGGAGTAAAAATCTTGAAGTTCACGATTTTCACGGGAGTAAAAATCTTGAAGTTCACGATTTTAACGGGAGTCAAAATCTTGAAGTTCACGATTTTCACGGGAGTCAAAATCTTGAAGTTCAAGATTTTCACAGGAGTCAAAATCTTGAAGTTCACGATTTTCACGGAAGTCAAAATCTTGAAGTTCATGATTTTCACGGAAGTAAAAATCTTGAAGTTCAACATTTTCACGGGAATCAAAATCTTGAAGTTCACGATTTTCACGGGAGTCAAAATCTTGAAGTTCAAGATTTTCACGGGAGTCAAAATCTTGAAGTTCAGGATTTTCACAGGAGTCAAAATCTTGAAGTTCAAGATTTTCACGGAAGTCAAAATCTTGAAGTTCATGATTTTCACGGAAGTAAAAATCTTGAAGTTCAACATTTTCACAGGAGTCAAAATCTTGAAGTTCACGATTTTCACGGAAGTCAAAATCTTGAAGTTCATGATTTTCACGGAAGTAAAAATCTTGAAGTTCAAGATTTTCACGGGAGTCAAAATCTTGAAGTTCACGATTTTCACGGAAGTCAAAATCTTGAAGTTCATGATTTTCACGGGAGTAAAAATCTTGAAGTTCAACATTTTCACAGGAGTCAAAATCTTGAAGTTCACGATTTTCACGGGAGTCAAAATCTTGAAGTTCAAGATTTTCACGGGAGTCAAAATCTTGAAGTTCAGGATTTTCACAGGAGTCAAAATCTTGAAGTTCAAGATTTTCACGGAAGTCAAAATCTTGAAGTTCATGATTTTCACGGGAGTCAAAATCTTGAAAGTCACGATTTTCACGGAAGTCAAAATCTTGAAGTTCATGATTTTCACGGAAGTAAAAATCTTGAAGTTCAACATTTTCACGGGAGTCAAAATCTTGAAGTTCACGATTTTCACGGAAGTCAAAATCTTCAAGTTCAACATTTTCGAAGAGTCAAAATCTTGAAGTTCATGATTTTCACGGAAGTAAAAATCTTGAAGTTCAACATTTTCACGGGAGTCAAAATCTTGAAGTTCACGATTTTCACGGGAGTCAAAATCTTGAAGTTCAATATTTTCACGGGAGTCAAAATCTTGAAGTTCAATATTTTCACGGGAGTCAAAATCTTGAACTTCAAGATTTTCACAGGAGTCAAAATCTTGAAGTTCAATATTTTCACAGCAGTCAAAATCTTGAAGTTCACGATTTTCACAGGAGTCAAAATCTTGCAGTTCAAGATTTTCACAGGAGTCAAAATCTTGAAGTTCACGATTGTCACGGGAGTCAAATCTTGAAGTTCAAGATTTTCACGGCAGTCAAAATCTTGAAGTTTTCTTTTTTCACTGGAGTCAAAATCTTGAAGTTCAAGATTTTCACAGCAGTCAAAATCTTGAAGTTTTCTTTTTTCACGGGAATCAAAATCTTGAAGTTCAAGATTTTCACAGGAGTCAAAATCTTGAAGTTCAACATTTTCACGGGAGTCAAAATCTTGAAGTTCAAGATTTTCACAGGAGTCAAAATCTTGAAGTTCAAGATTTTCACAGCAGTCAAAATCTTGAAGTTCACGATTTTCACAGGAGTAAAAATCTTGAAGTTCACGATTTTCACGGGAGTCAAAATCTTGAAGTTCACGATTTTCACGGGAATCGAAATCTTGAAGTTCACGATTTTCACAGGAGTCAAAATCTTGAAGTTCAATATTTTCACGGGAGTCAAAATCTTGAAGTTCAACATTTTCACGGGAGTCAAAATCTTGAAGTTCAATATTTTCACAGGAGTCAAAATCTTGAAGTTCACGATTTTCACAGGAGTCAAAATCTTGAAGTTCAAGATTTTCACAGGAGTCAAAATTTTGAAGTTCACGATTTTCACGGGAGTCAAATCTTTTAGTTCAATATTTTCACGGGAGTCAAAATCTTGAAGTTCAATATTTTCACGGGAGTCAAAATCTTGAAGTTCAATATTTTCACGGGAGTCAAAATCTTGAAGTTCAAGATTTTCACGGGAGTCAAAATCTTGAAGTTCAATATTTTTACAGGAGTCAAAATCTTGAAGTTCACGATTTTCACGGGAGTCAAAATCTTGAAGTTCAAGATTTTCACGGCAGTCAAAATCTTGAAGTTCAAGATTTTCACAGGAGTCAAAATCTTGAAGTTCAAGATTTTCACAGGAGTCAAAATCTTGAAGTTCAAGATTTTCACGGGAGTCAAAATCTTGAAGTTCAATATTTTCACAGGAGTCAAAATCTTGAAGTTCACGATTTTCACGGGAGTCAAAAAATCTTGAAGTTCAAGATTTTAACGGGAGTCAAAATCTTGAAGTTCAATATTTTCACGGGAGTCAAAATCTTGAAGTTCAATATTTTCACGGGAGTCAAAATCTTGAAGTTCACGATTTTCACGGGAGTAAAAATCTTGAAGTTCACGATTTTAGGGAGTCAAATCTTGAAGTTCAAGATTTTCACGGGAGTAAAAATCTTGAAATTCAATATTTTCACGGGAGTCAAAATCTTGAAGTTCACGATTTTCACGGGAGTCAAAATCTTGAAGTTCAAGATTTTCACGGGAGTCAAAATCTTGAAGTTCAAGATTTTCAAGAAAGTCAAAATCTTGAAGTTCATGATTTTCACGGGAGTAAAAATCTTGAAGTTCAAGATTTTCACGGGAGTAAAAATCTTAAACTTCACGATTTTCACGGGAGTCAAAATCTTGAAGTTCACGATTTTCACGGGAGTCAAAATCTTGAACTTCAAGATTTTCACAGGAGTCAAAATCTTGAAGTTCAATATTTTCACGGGAGTCAAAATCTTGAACTTCAAGATTTTCACAGGAGTCAAAATCTTGAAGTTCAATATTTTCACAGGAGTCAAAATCTTGAAGTTCACGATTTTCACAGGAGTCAAAATCTTGAAGTTCAAGATTTTCACGGGAGTCAAAATTTTGAAGTTCACGATTGTCACGGGAGTCAAATCTTGAAGTTCAATATTTTCACGGGAGTCAAAATCTTGAAGTTGACGATTTTCACGGGAGTAAAAATCTTGAAGTTCAATATTTTCACGGGAGTCAAAATCTTGAAGTTCAAGATTTTCACGGGAGTCAAAATCTTGAAGTTCAAGATTTTCACGGGAGTCAAAATCTTGAAGTTCAATATTTTCACGGGAGTCAAAATCTTGAAGTTCAAGATTTTCACAGGAGTCAAAATCTTGAAGTTCAATATTTTCACAGGAGTCAAAATCTTGAAGTTCAATATTTTCACGGGAGTCAAAATCTTGAACTTCAAGCTTTTCACAGGAGTCAAAATCTTGAAGTTCAAGATTTTCACAGCAGTCAAAATCTTGAAGTTCACGATTTTCACAGGAGTCAAAATCTTGAAGTTCAAGATTTTCACGGGAGTCAAAATTTTGAAGTTCACGATTTTCACAGGAGTCAAAATCTTGAACTTCAAGATTTTCACAGGAGTCAAAATCTTGAAGTTCAATATTTTCACGGGAGTCAAAATCTTGAACTTCAAGATTTTCACAGGAGTCAAAATCTTGAAGTTCAATATTTTCACAGCAGTCAAAATCTTGAAGTTCACGATTTTCACAGGAGTCAAAATCTTGAAGTTCAAGATTTTCACGGGAGTCAAAATTTTGAAGTTCACGATTGTCACGGGAGTCAAATCTTGAAGTTCAAGATTTTCACGGGAGTCAAAATCTTGAAGTTCACGATTTTCACGCGAGTAAAAATCTTGAAGTTCACGATTTTAGGGAGTCAAATCTTGAAGTTCAAGATTTTAACGGGAGTAAAAATCTTGAAATTCAATATTTTCACGGGAGTAAAGATCTTGAAGTTCAAGATTTTCACGGGAGTCAAAATCTTGAAGTTCGATATTTTCACGGGAGTCAAAATCTTGAAGTTCAAGATTTTCACGGGAGTCAAAATCTTGAAGTTCACGATTTTCACGGGAGTAAAAATCTTGAAGTTCACGATTTTCACGGGAGTCAAATCTTGAAGTTCAAGATTTCACGGGAGTAAAAATCTTGAAGTTCAATATTTTCACGGGAGTCAAAATCTTGAAGTTCAAGATTTTCACGAAAGTCAAAATCTTGAAGTTCACGATTTTCACGGGATTCAAAATCTTGAAGTTCACGATTTTCACGGGAGTCAAAATCTTGAAGTTCAATATTTTCACGGGAGTCAAAATCTTGAAGTTCAAGATTTTCACAGGAGTCAAAATCTTGAAGTTCAAGATTTTCACAGCAGTCAAAATCTTGAAGTTTTCTTTTTTCACGGGAGTCAAAATCTTGAAGTTTTCTTTTTTCACGGGAGTCAAAATCTTGAAGTTCAAGCTTTTAACGGGAGTCATAATCTTGAAGTTCAAGATTTTTAGGGGAGTCCAAATTTTGAAGTTCACGATTACACGGGAGTCAAAATCACGAGAATCAAAATCTTGAAGTTCGAAATTTTAAGGGAGTCAAAATCTTGAAGTTCACGATTTTCACGGGAGTCAAAATCTTGAAGTTCACGATTTACACGGCAGTCAAAATCTTGAAGTTCCATATTTTCACGGGAGTCAAAGTCTTGAAGTTCAAGATTTTCACGGAAGTCAAAATCTTGAAGTTCAAGATTTTCACGGGAGTCAAAATCTTGAAGTTCAGGAATTTCACAGGAGTCAAAATCTTGAAGTTCACGATTTTCACGGAAGTCAAAATCTTGAAGTTCATCATTTTCACAGGAGTCAAAATCTTGAAGTTCACGATTTTCACGGAAGTCAAAATCTTGAAGTTCATGATTTTCACGGAAGTAAAAATCTTGAAGTTCAACATTTTCACAGGAGTCAAAATCTTGAAGTTCACGATTTTCACGGAAGTCAAAATCTTGAAGTTCAACATTTTCGCAAGAGTCAAAATCTTGAAGTTCATGATTTTCACGGAAGTAAAAATCTTGAAGTTCAACATTTTCACGGGAGTCAAAATCTTGAAGTTCACTATTTTCGTCGGAGTCAAAATCTTGAAGTTCACGATTTTCACGGGAGTAAAAATCTTGAAGTTCACGATTTTCACGGGAGTCAAATCTTGAAGTTCAAGATTTTCACGGGAGTAAAAATCTTGAAGTTCACGATTTTCACGGGAGTCAAAATCTTGAAGTTCACGATTTTCACGGGAGTCAAAATCTTGAAGTTCACGATTTTCACGGGAGTCAAAATCTTGAAGTTCAAGATTTTCACGGGAGTCAAAATCTTGAAGTTCACGATTTTCACGGGAGTCAAAATCTTGAAGTTCAATATTTTCACGGGAGTCAAAATCTTGAAGTTCAATATTTTCACGGGAGTCAAAATCTTGAAGTTCACGATTTTCACGGGAGTAAAAATCTTGAAGTTCACGATTTTCACGGTAGTCAAATCTTGAAGTTCAAGATTTTCACGGGAGTAAAAATCTTGAAGTTCACGATTTTCACGGGAGTCAAAATCTTGAAGTTCACGATTTTCACGGGAGTCAAAATCTTGAAGTTCATGATTTTCACGGAAGTCAAAATCTTGAAGTTCAACATTTTCACAGGAGTCAAAATCTTGAAGTTCACGATTTTCACGGGAGTCAAAATCTTGAAGTTCACGATTTTAACGGGAGTCAAATCTTGAACTTCAAGATTTTCACGGGAGTAAAAATCTTGAAGTTCAATATTTTCACGCGAGTCAAAATCTTGAAGTTCACGATTTTCACGGGAGTCAAAATCTTGAAGTTCACGATTTTCACGGGAGTCAAAATCTTGAAGTTCAAGATTTTAACAGGGGCCAAAATCTTGGAGTTCATGATTTTAACGGGAGTCAAAATCTTGAAGTTCACGATTTTCACGGGAGTCAAAATCTTGAAGTTCAATATTTTCACGGGAGTCAAACTCTTGAAGTTCAAGATTTTCACGGAAGTCAAAATCTTGAAGTTCATATTTTTCACGGAAGTCAAAATCTTGAAGTTCACGATTTTCACAGGAGTCAAAATCTTGAAGTTTATGCTTTTCACGGAAGTAAAAATCTTGAAGTTCAACATTTTCACAGGAGTCAAAATCTTGAAGTTCACGATTTTCAAGGAAGTCAAAATCTTGAAGTTCAACATTTTCGCAGGAGTCAAAATCTTGAAGTTCAAGATTTTCACGGGAGTCAAAATCTTGAAGTTTTCTTTTTTCACGGGAGTCAAAATCTTGAAGTTCACGATTTTCGCAGGAGTCAAAATCTTGAAGTTCAAGATTTTCACAGGAGTCAAAATCTTGAAGTTCACGATTTTCACGGAAGTCAAAATCTTGAAGTTCATGATTTTCACGGATGTAAAAATCTTGAAGTTCAAGATTTTCACAGGAGTCAAAATCTTGAAGTTCAGGATTTTCACGGGAGTCAAAATCTTGAAGTTCACGTTTTTCACGGGAGTAAAAATCTTGAAGTTCAAGATTTTAACAGGAGTCAAAATCTTGAAGTTCATGATTTAAACGGGAGTCAAAATCTTGAAGTTGAAGATTTTAACGGGAGTCAAAATCTTGAAGTTCAAGATTTTCAGGGGATCCAAATTTTGAAGTTCCGATTCAGGGAGTCAAAATCACGTGAATCAAAATCTTGAAGTTCAAAATTTTCACGGGAGTCAAAATCTTGAAGTTCACAATTTTCACGGGAGTCAAAATCTTGAAGTTCACGATTTACACGGGAGTCAAAATCTTGAAGTTCAGGATTTTCACGGGAGTCAAAATCTTGAAGTTCACGATTTTCACGGAAGTCAAAATCTTGAAGTTCACGATTTTCACGGAAGTCAAAATCTTGAAGTTCATTATTTTCACGGAAGTAAAAATCTTGAAGTTCACGATTTTCACGGGAGTCAAAATCTTGAAGTTCACGATTTTCACGGAAGTCAAAATCTTGAAGTTCATGATTTTCACGGATGTAAAAATCTTGAAGTTCAACATTTTCACGGGAGTCAAAATCTTGAAGTTCAGGATTTTCACGGGAGTCAAAATCTTAAAGTTCACGTTTTTCACGGGAGTCAAAATCTTGAAGTTCAAGATTTTAACGGGAGTCAAAATCTTGAAGTTCACGATTTTAACGGGAGTCAAAATCTTGAAGTTCGAGCTTTTAACGGGAGTCAAAATCTTGAAGTTCAAGATTTTCAGGGAGTCAAAATCTTGAAGTTCACGATTTACACGGGAGTCAAAATCACGTGAATCAAAATCTTGAAGTTCGAGATTTTCACGGGAGTCAAAATCTTGAAGTTCACGATTTTCACGGGAGTCCAAATTTTGAATTTCACGATTTACACGGGAGTCAAAATCTTGAAGTTCAGGATTTTCACGGGAGTCAAAATCTTGAAGTTCTCGATTTTCACGGAAGTCAAAATCTTGAAGTTCACGATTTTCACGGAAGTCAAAATCTTGAAGTTCATTATTTTCACGGAAGTAAAAATCTTGAAGTTCACGATTTTCACGGGAGTCAAAATCTTGAAGTTCACGATTTTCACGGAAGTCAAAATCTTGAAGTTCACGATTTTCACGGAAGTCAAAATCTTGAAGTTCACGATTTTCACGGAAGTAAAAATCTTGAAGTTCACGATTTTCACAGGAGTCAAAATCTTGAAGTTCACGATTTTCACGGAAGTCAAAATCTTGAGCTTCAAGATTTTCGCAGGAGTCAAAATCTTGAAGTTCATGATTTTCACGAAAGTAAAAATCTTGAAATTCAACATTTTCACGGGAGTCAAAATCTTGAAGTTCACGATTTTCACAGGAGTCAAAATCTTGAAGTTCACGATTTTCACGGAAGTCAAAATCTTGAAGTTCACGATTTTCACGGAAGTCAAAATCTTGAAGTTCATGATTTTCACGGAAGTAAAAATCTTGAAGTTCACGATTTTCACAAGAGTCAAAATCTTGAAGTTCACGATTTTCACAGGAGTCAAAATCTTGAAGTTCTAGATTTTCACAGGAGTCAAAATCTTGAAGTTTTCTTTTTTCACGGGAATCAAAATCTTGAAGTTTTCTTTTTTCACAGGAGTCAAAATCTTGAAGTTCGAGATTTTCACAGGAGTCAAAATCTTGAAGTTTTCTTTTTTCACGGGAGTCAAAATCTTGAAGTTCACGATTTTCGGAGGAGTCAAAATCTTGAAGTTCAACATTTTCACAGGAGTCAAAATCTTGAAGTTCACGATTTTCACGGAAGTCAAAATCTTGAAGTTCATGATTTTCACGGAAGTAAAAATCTTGAAGTTCAAGATTTTCACAGGAGTCAAAATCTTGAAGTTCCTATTTTCACGGGAGTCAAAATCTTGAAGTGTTCTTTTTTCACGGAAATCAAAATCTTGAAGTTCACGATTTTCACAGGCGTCAAAATCTTGAAGTTCGAGATTTTCACAGGAGTCAAAATCTTGAAGTTTTCTTTTTTCACGGGAATCAAAATCTTTAAGTTTTCTTTTTTCACAGGAGTCAAAATCTTGAAGTTCACGATTTTCACAGGAGTCAAAATCTTGAAGTTCATCATTTTCACGGAAGTCAAAATCTTGAAGTTCACGATTTTCACAGGAGTCAAAATCTTGAAGTTCACGATTTTCACGGATGTAAAAATCTTGAAGTTCAACATTTTCACAGGAGTCAAAATCTTGAAGTTCAGGATTTTCACGGGAGTCAAAATCTTGAAGTTCACGATTTTCATGGGAGTCAAAATCTTGAAGTTCAAGATTTTCACAGGAGTCAAAATCTTGAAGTTCATGATTTTCACGGGAGTCAAAATCTTGAAGTTGGACCGTTTCACGGGAGTCATAATCTTGAAGTTCAAGATTTTCAGGGGAGTCAAAATTTTGAAGTTCACGATATTCACGGGAGTCAAAATCACGTGAATCAAAATCTTGAAGTTCGAAATTTTCAGAGGAGTCAAAATCTTGAAGTTCACAATTTTCACGGGAGTCAAAATTTTGAAGTTCACGATTTTCACGGGAGTCAAAATCTTGAAGTTCAGGATTTTCACAGGAGTCAAAATCTTGAAGTTCACGATTTTCACGGAAGTCAAAATCTTGAAGTTCATGATTTTCACGGAAGTAAAAATCTTGAAGTTCACGATTTTCACAGGAGTCAAAATCTTGAAGTTCACGATTTTCACGGAAGTCAAAATCTTGAGCTTCAAGATTTTCACAAGAGTCAAAATCTTGAAGTTCATGATTTTCACGAAAGTAAAAATCTTGAAGTTCAACATTTTCACAGGAGTCAAAATCTTGAAGTTCACGATTTTCACGGGAGTCAAAATCTTGAAGTTCAGGATTTTCACGGGAGTCAAAATCTTGAAGTTTAATATTTTCACGGGAGTCAAAATTTTGAAGTTCACGATTTTCACGGAAGTCAAAATCTTGAAGTTCACGATTTTCACGGGAGTCAAAATCTTGAAGTTCAATATTTTCACGGGAGTCAAAATCTTGAAGTTCAAGATTTTCACGGGAGTAAAAATCTTGAAGTTCACGATTTTCACGGGAGTCAAAATCTTGAAGTTCAGGATTTTTACGGGAGTCAAAATCTTGAAGTTTAATATTTTCACGGGAATCAAAATCTTGAAGTTCAAGATTTTCACGGGAGTCAAAATCTTGAAGTTCACGATTTTCACGGGAGTCAAAATCTTGAAGTTCAAGATTTTCACGGGAGTCAAAATCTTGAAGTTCACGATTTTCACGGGTGTCAAAATCTTGAAGTTCACGATTTTCACGGGAGTCAAAATCTTGAAGTTCAATATTTTCACGGGAGTCAAAATCTTGAAGTTCAAGATTTTCACGGGAGTCAAAATCTTGAAGTTCAATATTTTCACGGGAGTCAAAATCTTGAAGTTCAAGATTTTCACGGGAGTCAAAATCTTGAAGTTTTCTTTTTTCACGGGAGTCAAAATCTTGAAGTTCAACATTTTTACAGGAGTCAAAATCTTGAAGTTCACGATTTTCACGGGAGTCAAAATCTTGAAGTTTTCTTTTTTCACGGGAGTCAAAATCTTGAAGTTCACGATTTTCCCGGGAGTCAAAATCTTGAAGTTCACGATTTTCACGGGAGTCAAATCTTGAATTTCCAGATTTTCACGGGAGTAAAAATCTTGAAGTTCATGATTTTCACGGAAGTCAAAATCTTGAAGTTCAACATTTTCACAGGAGTCAAAATCTTGAAGTTCACGATTTTCACGGAAGTCAAAATCTTGAAGTTCACGATTTTCACGGGAGTAAAAATCTTGAAGTTCACGATTTTCACGGGAGTCAAATCTTGAAGTTCACGATTTTCACGGGAGTAAAAATCTTGAAGTTTAATATTTTCACGGGAGTCAAAATCTTGAAGTTCAAGATTTTCACGGAAGTCAAAATCTTGAAGTTCATATTTTTCACGGAAGTCAAAATCTTGAAGTTCACGATTTTCACGGGAGTCAAAATCTTGAAGTTCATGATTTTCACGGAAGTAAAAATCTTGAAGTTCAACATTTTCACAGGAGTCAAAATCTTGAAGTTCACCATTTTCACGGGAGTCAAAATCTTGAAGTTTTCTTTTTTCACGGGAATCAAAATCTTGAAGTTCACGATTTTCACAGGAGTCAAAATCTTGAAGTTCGAGATTTTCACAGGAGTCAAAATCTTGAAGTTTTCTTTTTTCACGGGAATCAAAATCTTGAAGTTTTCTTTTTTCACAGGAGTCAAAATCTTGAAGTTCGAGATTTTCACAGGAGTCAAAATCTTGAAGTTTTCTTTTTTCACGGGAGTCAAAATCTTGAAGTTCAAGATTTTCACGGGAGTAAAAATCTTGAAGTTCACGATTTTCACGGAAGTCAAAATCTTGAAGTTCACGATTTTCACGGAAGTCAAAATCTTGAAATTCATGATTTTCACGGAAGTAAAAATCTTGAAGTTCAACATTTTCACAGGAGTCAAAATCTTGAAGTTCACGATTTTCACGGGAGTCAAAATCTTGAAGTTCAAGATTTTCACGGGAGTCAAAGTCTTGAAGTTCAAGATTTTCACGAAAGTAAAAATCTTGAAGTTCAAGATTTTCACGGAAGTCAAAATCTTGAAGTTCATGATTTTCACGGGAGTTAAAATCTTGAAGTTCAAGATTTTCACGGGAGTAAAAATCTTGAAGTTCACGATTTTCACGGGAGTCAAAATCTTGAAGTTCACGATTTTCACGGGAGTCAAAATCTTGAAGTTCAACATTTTCACAGGAGTCAAAATCTTGAAGTTCACGATTTTCACGGGAGTCAAAATCTTGAAGTTCACGATTTTCACGGGAGTCAAAATCTTGAAGTTCACGATTTTCACGGGAGTCAAAATCTTGAAGTTCAAGATTTTCACGGAAGTCAAAATCTTGAAGTTCATGATTTTCACGGGAGTCAAAATCTTGAAGTTCAAGATTTTCACGGGAGTAAAAATCTTGAAGTTCACGATTTTAACGGGAGTCAAAATCTTGAAGTTCACGATTTTCACGGGAGTCAAAATCTTGAAGTTCACGATTTTCACGGGAGTAAAAATCTTGAAGTTCACGATTTTCACGGGAGTCAAAATCTTGAAGTTCAGGATTTTCACGGGAGTAAAAATCTTGAAGTTCAAGATTTTCACGGGAGTCAAAATCTTGAAGTTCAATATTTTCACGGGAGTCAAAATCTTGAAGTTCAAGATTTTCACAGGAGTCAAAATCTTGAAGTTTTCTTTTTTCACGGGAATCAAAATCTTGAAGTTCAACATTTTTACAGGAGTCAAAATCTTGAAGTTCACGATTTTCACGGGAGTCAAAATCTTGAAGTTTTCTTTTTTCACGGGAGTCAAAATCTTGAAGTTCACGATTTTCACGGGAGTCAAAATCTTGAAGTTCACGATTTTCACGGGAGTCAAAATCTTGAATTTCAAGATTTTCACGGGAGTAAAAATCTTGAAGTTCATGATTTTCACGGAAGTCAAAATCTTGAAGTTCACCATTTTCACAGGAGTCAAAATCTTGAAGTTCACGATTTTCACGGGAGTCAAAATCTTGAAGTTCACGATTTTCACGGGAGTAAAAATCTTGAAGTTCACGATTTTCACGGGAGTCAAATCTTGAACTTCACGATTTTCACGGGAGTAAAAATCTTGAAGTTCAATATTTTCACGCGAGTCAAAATCTTGAAGTTCACGATTTTCACGGGAGTCAAAATCTTGAAGTTCACGATTTTCACGGGAGTCAAAATCTTGAAGTTCAAGATTTTCACGGGAGTAAAAATCTTGAAGTTCACGATTTTCACGGGAGTCAAAATCTTGAAGTTCACGATTTTCACGGGAGTCAAAATCTTGAAGTTCACTATTTTCACGGGAGTCAAAATCTTGAAGTTCAAGATTTTCACGGAAGTAAAAATCTTGAAGTTCAATATTTTCACGGAAGTCAAAATCTTGAAGTTCACGATTTTCACAGGAGTCAAAATCTTGAAGTTCATGCTTTTCACGGGAGTCAAAATCTTGAAGTTCACCATTTTCACGGAAGTCAAAATCTTGAAGTTCATGATTTTCACGGAAGTAAAAATCTTGAAGTTCAACATTTTCACAGGAGTCAAAATCTTGAAGTTCACGATTTTCACGGGAGTCAAAATCTTGAAGTTTTCGATTTTCACGGGAGTCAAAATCTTGAAGTTCACGATTTTCACGGGAGTCAAAATCTTGAAGTTCGAGATTTTACAGGAGTCAAAATCTTAACTTCAGGGAATAAAAATCTTGAAGTTTTCTATTTTCACAGGAGTCAAAATCTTGAAGTTCAAGATTTTCACGGGAGTCAAACTCTTGAAGTTCAAGATTTTCACGGAAGTCAAAATCTTGAAGTTCATATTTTTCACGGAAGTCAAAATCTTGAAGTTCACGATTTTTAAAGGAGTCAAAATCTTGAAGTTTATGCTTTTAACGGAAGTCAAAATCTTGAAGTTCACCATTTTCACGTGAGTCAAAATCTTGAAGTTCATGATTTTCACGGAAGTAAAAATCTTGAAGTTCAACATTTTCACAGGAGTCAAAATCTTGAAGTTCACCATTTTCACGGGAGTCAAAATCTTGAAGTTTTCTTTTTTCACGGGAATCAAAATCTTGAAGTTCACGATTTTCACAGGAGTCAAAATCTTGAAGTTCGAGATTTTCATAGGAGTCAAAATCTTGAAGTTTTCTATTTTTCACGGGAGTAAAAATCTTGAAGTTTTCTTTTTTCACAGGAGTCAAAATCTTGAAGTTCAAGATTTTCACAGGAGTCAAAATCTTGAAGTTCACGATTTTCACGGAAGTCAAAATCTTGAAGTTCATGATTTTCACGGAAGTAAAAATCTTGAAGTTCAACATTTTCACAGGAGTCAAAATCTTGAAGTTCACGATTTTCACGGGAGTCAAAATCTTGAACTTCAATATTTTCACGGAAGTCAAATTTAAAGTTCAAGATTTTCACGGGAGTAAAAATTTCAATTACGATTTACGGAGTCAAAATTATCACGAACGGATAACAAACCCGGAAATTTAGGGAGTAAAATTTGAATCAGATTCACGGGAGTAAAATTGAAGTCCTCCGGAGTCAATATTCATATTTTCACGGGAGTCAAAATCTTGAAGTTCACGATTTTGACAGGAGTCAAAATCTTGAAGTTCAAGATTTTCACGGGAGTCAAAATCTTGAAGTTCAGAATTTTCACGGGAGTCAAAATCTTGAAGTTCACGATTTTCACGGAAGTCAAAATCTTGAAATTCATGATTTTCACGGATGTAAAAATCTTGAAGTTCAACATTTTCACAGGAGTCAAAATCTTGAAGTTCACGATTTTCACGGGAGTCAAAATCCTGAAGTTCACGATTTTCACGGGAGTAAAAATCTTGAAGTTCACGATTTTACCGGGAGTCAAATCTTGAAGTTCACCATTTTCACGGGAGTCAAAATCTTGAAGTTCAATATTTTCACGGGAGTCAAAGTCTTGAAGTTCAAGATTTTGACAAAAGTCAAAATCTTGAAGTTCATGATTTTCACGGGAGTCAAAATCTTGAAGTTCAAGATTTTCACGGGAGTAAAAATCTTGAACTTCACGATTTTCACGGGAGTCAAAATCTTGAAGTTCACGATTTTCACGGGAGTAAAAATCTTGAAGTTCACGATTTTCACGGGAGTCAAAATCTTGAAGTTCAGGATTTTCACAGGATTTAAAATCTTGAAGTTCAATATTTTCACGGGAGTCAAAATCTTGAAGTTCAATATTTTCACGGGAGTCAAAATCTTGAAGTTCAGGATTTTCACAGGAGTCAAAATCTTGAAGTTTTCTTTTTTCACGGGAATCAAAATCTTGAAGTTCAACATTTTTACAGGAGTCAAAATCTTGAAGTTCACGATTTTCACAGGAGTCAAAATCTTGAAGTTTTCTTTTTTCACGGGAATCAAAATCTTGAAGTTCACGATTTTCACGGGAGTCAAAATCTTGAAGTTCACGATTTTCACGGGAGTCAAAATCTTGAAGTTCACGTTTTTCACGGGAGTCAAAATCTTGAAGTTCACGATTTTCACGGGAGTCAAAGTCTTGAAGTTCAAGATTTTCACGAAAGTCAAAATCTTGAAGTTCATGATTTTCACGGGAGTCAAAATCTTGAAGTTCACGATTTTCACGGGAGTCAAAATCTTGAAGTTTCCATATTTTCACGGGAGTCAAAATCTTGAAGTTCACGATTTTCACGGGAGTCAAAATCTTGAAGTTCACGATTTTCACGGGAGTCAAAATCTTGAAGTTCCACGATTTTCACGGGAGTCAAAATCTTGAAGTTCACGATTTTCACGGAAGTCAAAATCTTGAAGTTCACGATTTTCACGGGAGTCAAAATCTTGAAGTTCACGATTTTCACGGGAGTAAAAATCTTGAAGTTCAAGATTTTCACGGGAGTCAAAATCTTGAAGTTCACGATTTTCACGGGAGTCAAAATCTTGAAGTTCACGATTTTCACGGGAGTCAAAATCTTGAAGTTCAAGATTTTAACAGGGAGCCAAAATCTTGGAGTTCATAATTTTAACGGGAGTCAAAATCTTGAAGTTCACGATTTTCACGGGAGTCAAAATCTTGAAGTTCAATATTTTCACGGGAGTCAAACTCTTGAAGTTCAAGATTTTCACGGAAGTCAAAATCTTGAAGTTCATATTTTTCACGGAAGTCAAAATCTTGAAGTTCACGATTTTTAAAGGAGTCAAAATCTTGAAGTTTATGCTTTTAACGGAAGTCAAAATCTTGAAGTTCACCATTTTCACGTAAGTCAAAATCTTGAAGTTCATGATTTTCACGGAAGTAAAAATCTTGAAGTTCAACATTTTCACAGGAGTCAAAATCTTGAAGTTCACCATTTTCACGGGAGTCAAAATCTTGAAGTTTTCTTTTTTCACGGGAATCAAAATCTTGAAGTTCACGATTTTCACAGGAGTCAAAATCTTGAAGTTCGAGATTTTCATAGGAGTCAAAATCTTGAAGTTTTCTTTTTTCACGGGAATAAAAATCTTGAAGTTTTCTTTTTTCACAGGAGTCAAAATCTTGAAGTTCGAGATTTTCACAGGAGTCAAAATCTTGAAGTTCACGATTTTCACGGAAGTCAAAATCTTGAAGTTCATGATTTTCACGGAAGTAAAAATCTTGAAGTTCAACATTTTCACAGGAGTCAAAATCTTGAAGTTCACGATTTTCACGGGAGTCAAAATCTTGAACTTCAATATTTTCACGGGAGTCAAAGTCTTAAAGTTCAAGATTTTCACGGGAGTAAAAATCTTGAACTTCACGATTTTCACGGGAGTCAAAATCTTGAAGTTCACGATTTTCACGGGAGTCAAATCTTGAAGTTCAAGATTTTCACGGGAGTAAAAATCTTGAAGTTCAATACTTTCACGGGAGTCAAAATCTTGAAGTTCATGATTTTCACGGGAGTCAAAATCTTGAAGTTCAAGATTTTCACGGGAGTAAAAATCTTGAAGTTCACGATTTTCACGGGAGTCAAAATCTTGAAGTTCAATATTTTCACGGGAGTCAAAATCTTGAAGTTCACGATTTTGACAGGAGTCAAAATCTTGAAGTTCAAGATTTTCACGGGAGTCAAAATCTTGAAGTTCAGAATTTTCACGGGAGTCAAAATCTTGAAGTTCACGATTTTCACGGAAGTCAAAATCTTGAAATTCATGATTTTCACGGATGTAAAAATCTTGAAGTTCAACATTTTCACAGGAGTCAAAATCTTGAAGTTCACGATTTTCACGGGAGTCAAAATCCTGAAGTTCACGATTTTCACGGGAGTAAAAATCTTGAAGTTCACGATTTTACCGGGAGTCAAATCTTGAAGTTCACCATTTTCACGGGAGTCAAAATCTTGAAGTTCAATATTTTCACGGGAGTCAAAGTCTTGAAGTTCAAGATTTTGACAAAAGTCAAAATCTTGAAGTTCATGATTTTCACGGGAGTCAAAATCTTGAAGTTCAAGATTTTCACGGGAGTAAAAATCTTGAACTTCACGATTTTCACGGGAGTCAAAATCTTGAAGTTCACGATTTTCACGGGAGTAAAAATCTTGAAGTTCACGATTTTCACGGGAGTCAAAATCTTGAAGTTCAGGATTTTCACAGGATTTAAAATCTTGAAGTTCAATATTTTCACGGGAGTCAAAATCTTGAAGTTCAATATTTTCACGGGAGTCAAAATCTTGAAGTTCAAGATTTTCACAGGAGTCAAAATCTTGAAGTTTTCTTTTTTCACGGGAATCAAAATCTTGAAGTTCAACATTTTTACAGGAGTCAAAATCTTGAAGTTCACGATTTTCACGGGAGTCAAAATCTTGAAGTTTTCTTTTTTCACGGGAGTCAAAATCTTGAAGTTCACGATTTTCACGGGAGTCAAAGTCTTGAAGTTCAAGATTTTCACGAAAGTCAAAATCTTGAAGTTCATGATTTTCACGGGAGTCAAAATCTTGAAGTTCACGATTTTCACGGGAGTCAAAATCTTGAAGTTTTCTTTTTTCACGGGAGTCAAAATCTTGAAGTTCATGATTTTCACGGGAGTCAAAATCTTGAAGTTCACGATTTTCACGGGAGTCAAATCTTGAATTTCCAGATTTTCACGGGAGTAAAAATCTTGAAGTTCATGATTTTCACGGAAGTCAAAATCTTGAAGTTCAACATTTTCACGGGAGTCAAAATCTTGAAGTTTTCTTTTTTCAGGGATAAAATCTTAAGTTCACGATTTTCACGGAGTAAAATAAGACGGTAATTATTTTTTTTTCAGGAGTCAAAATCTTGAAGTTCGAGATTTTCACAGGAGTCAAAATCTTGAAGTTCACGATTTTCACGGAAGTCAAAATCTTGAAGTTCATGATTTTCACGGAAGTAAAAATCTTGAAGTTCAACATTTTCACAGGAGTCAAAATCTTGAAGTTCACGATTTTCACGGGAGTCAAAATCTTGAACTTCAATATTTTCACGGGAGTCAAAATCTTGAAGTTCAAGATTTTCACGGGAGTAAAAATCTTGAAGTTCACGATTTTCACGGGAGTAAAAATCTTGAAGTTCACGATTTTCACGGGAGTCAAAATCTTGAAGTTCAAGATTTTCACGGGAGTAAAAATCTTGAAGTTCAATACTTTCACGGGAGTCAAAATCTTGAAGTTCATGATTTTCACGGGAGTCAAAATCTTGAAGTTCAAGATTTTCACGGGAGTCAAAAGTCTTGAAGTTCACGATTTTCACGGGAGTCAAAATCTTGAAGTTCAATATTTTCACGGGAGTCAAAATCTTGAAGTTCAATATTTTCACGGGAGTCAAAATCTTGAACTTCACGATTTTCACAGGAGTCAAAATCTTGAAGTTCAATATTTTCACGGCAGTCAAAATCTTGAAGTTCACCATTTTCACGGAAGTCAAAATCTTGAAATTCATGATTTTCACGGATGTAAAAATCTTGAAGTTCAACATTTTCACAGGAGTCAAAATCTTGAAGTTCACGATTTTCACGGGAGTTAAAATCTTGAAGTTCTCTATTTTCACGGGAGTCAAAATCTTGAAGTTCACGATTTTCACGGGAGTCAAAATCTTGAAGTTCAAGATTTTCACAGGAGTCAAAATCTTGAAGTTCACTATTTTCACGGGAGTAAAAATCTTGAAGTTCTTGTATTTTCACGGGAGTCAAAATCTTGAAGTTCAAGATTTTCACGGGAGTAAAAATCTTGAAGTTCACGATTTTCACGGGAGTCAAAATCTTGAAGTTCACGATTTTCACGGGAGTAAAAATCTTGAAGTTCACGATTTTCACGGGAGTCAAAATCTTGAAGTTCAGGATTTTCACAGGATTTAAAATCTTGAAGTTCAATATTTTCACGGGAGTCAAAATCTTGAAGTTCAGAATTTTCACGGGAGTCAAAATCTTGAAGTTCACCATTTTCACGGAAGTCAAAATCTTGAAATTCATGATTTTCACGGATGTAAAAATCTTGAAGTTCAACATTTTCACAGGAGTCAAAATCTTGAAGTTCACGATTTTCACGGGAGTAAAAATCTTGAAGTTCACGATTTTACCGGGAGTCAAATCTTGAAGTTCACCATTTTCACGGGAGTCAAAATCTTGAAGTTCAATATTTTCACGGGAGTCAAAGTCTTGAAGTTCAAGATTTTGACAAAAGTCAAAATCTTGAAGTTCATGATTTTCACGGGAGTCAAAATCTTGAAGTTCAAGATTTTCACGGGAGTAAAAATCTTGAACTTCACGATTTTCACGGGAGTCAAAATCTTGAAGTTCACGATTTTCACGGGAGTAAAAATCTTGAAGTTCACGATTTTCACGGGAGTCAAAATCTTGAAGTTCAGGATTTTCACAGGATTTAAAATCTTGAAGTTCAATATTTTCACGGGAGTCAAAATCTTGAAGTTCAATATTTTCACGGGAGTCAAAATCTTGAAGTTCAAGATTTTCACAGGAGTCAAAATCTTGAAGTTTTCTTTTTTCACGGGAATCAAAATCTTGAAGTTCAACATTTTTACAGGAGTCAAAATCTTGAAGTTCACGATTTTCACGGGAGTCAAAATCTTGAAGTTTTCTTTTTTCACGGGAGTCAAAATCTTGAAGTTCACGATTTTCACGGGAGTCAAAGTCTTGAAGTTCAAGATTTTCACGAAAGTCAAAATCTTGAAGTTCATGATTTTCACGGGAGTCAAAATCTTGAAGTTCACGATTTTCACGGGAGTCAAAATCTTGAAGTTTTCTTTTTTCACGGGAGTCAAAATCTTGAAGTTCACGATTTTCACGGGAGTCAAAATCTTGAAGTTCACGATTTTCACGGGAGTCAAATCTTGAATTTCCAGATTTTCACGGGAGTAAAAATCTTGAAGTTCATGATTTTCACGGAAGTCAAAATCTTGAAGTTCAACATTTTCACAGGAGTCAAAATCTTGAAGTTCACGATTTTCACGGGAGTCAAAATCTTGAAGTTCACGATTTTCACGGGAGTAAAAATCTTGAAGTTCACGATTTTCACGGGAGTCAAATCTTGAACTTCAAGATTTTCACGGGAGTAAAAATCTTGAAGTTCAATATTTTCACGCGAGTCAAAATCTTGAAGTTCACGATTTTCACGGGAGTCAAAATCTTGAAGTTCACGATTTTCACGGGAGTCAAAATCTGAAGTTCAAGATTTTAAAGGGGAAAATCTTGGAGTTCATAATTTTAACGGGAGTCAAAATCTTGAAGTTCACGATTTTCACGGGAGTCAAAATCTTGAAGTTCAATATTTTCACGGGAGTCAAACTCTTGAAGTTCAAGATTTTCACGGAAGTCAAAATCTTGAAGTTCATATTTTTCACGGAAGTCAAAATCTTGAAGTTAACGATTTTTAAAGGAGTCAAAATCTTGAAGTTTATGCTTTTAACGGAAGTCAAAATCTTGAAGTTCACCATTTTCACGTAAGTCAAAATTTTGAAGTTCATGATTTTCACGGAAGTAAAAATCTTGAAGTTCAACATTTTCACAGGAGTCAAAATCTTGAAGTTCACCATTTTCACGGGAGTCAAAATCTTGAAGTTTTCTTTTTTCACGGGAATCAAAATCTTGAAGTTCACGATTTTCACAGGAGTCAAAATCTTGAAGTTCGAGATTTTCATAGGAGTCAAAATCTTGAAGTTTTCTTTTTTCACGGGAATAAAAATCTTGAAGTTTTCTTTTTTCGACAGGAGTCAAAATCTTGAAGTTCGAGATTTTCACAGGAGTCAAAATCTTGAAGTTCACGATTTTCACGGAAGTCAAAATCTTGAAGTTCATGATTTTCACGGAAGTAAAAATCTTGAAGTTCAACATTTTCACAGGAGTCAAAATCTTGAAGTTCACGATTTTCACGGGAGTCAAAATCTTGAACTTCAATATTTTCACGGGAGTCAAAGTCTTAAAGTTCAAGATTTTCACGGGAGTAAAAATCTTGAACTTCACGATTTTCACGAGAGTCAAAATCTTGAAGTTCACGATTTTCACGGGAGTCAAATCTTGAAGTTCAAGATTTTCACGGGAGTAAAAATCTTGAAGTTCAATACTTTCACGGGAGTCAAAATCTTGAAGTTCATGATTTTCACGGGAGTCAAAATCTTGAAGTTCAAGATTTTCACGGGAGTAAAAATCTTGAAGTTCACGATTTTCACGGGAGTCAAAATCTTGAAGTTCAATATTTTCACGGGAGTCAAAATCTTGAAGTTCACGATTTTGACAGGAGTCAAAATCTTGAAGTTCAAGATTTTCACGGGAGTCAAAATCTTGAAGTTCAGAATTTTCACGGGAGTCAAAATCTTGAAGTTCACGATTTTCACGGAAGTCAAAATCTTGAAATTCATGATTTTCACGGATGTAAAAATCTTGAAGTTCAACATTTTCACGGGAGTCAAAATCTTGAAGTTCACGATTTTCACGGGAGTCAAAATCCTAAAGTTCACGATTTTCACGGGAGTAAAAATCTTGAAGTTCACGATTTTACCGGGAGTCAAATCTTGAAGTTCACCATTTTCACGGGAGTCAAAATCTTGAAGTTCAATATTTTCACGGGAGTCAAAGTCTTGAAGTTCAAAATTTTCACAGAAGTCAAAATCTTGAAGTTCATGATTTTCACGGGAAGTCAAAATCTTGAAGTTCAAGATTTTCACGGAAGTAAAAATCTTGAAGTTCAACGATTTTCACAGGAGTCAAAATCTTGAAGTTCACGATTTTCACGGGAGTCAAAATCTTGAAGTTCACGATTTTCACGGGAGTCAAAATCTTGAAGTTCAATATTTTCACGGGAGTCAAAATCTTGAAGTTCACGATTTTCACGGAAGTCAAAATCTTGAAGTTCATGATTTTCACGGGAGTCAAAATCTTGAAGTTCAAGATTTTCACGGGAGTAAAAATCTTGAAGTTCACGATTTTCACGGGAGTCAAAATCTTGAAGTTCACGATTTTCACGGGAGTCAAAATCTTGAAGTTCACGATTTTCACCGGGAGTCAAAATCTTGAAGTTCACGATTTTCACGGGAGTAAAAATCTTGAAGTTCACGATTTTCACGGGAGTCAAAATCTTGAAGTTCAGGATTTTCACGGGAGTCAAAATCTTGAAGTTCACGATTTTCACGGGAGTCAAAATCTTGAAGTTCACGATTTTCACGGAAGTAAAAATCTTGAAGTTCACGATTTTCACGGAAGTCAAAATCTTGAAGTTCACGATTTTCACAGGAGTCAAAATCTTGAAGTTCAAGCTTTTCACGGAAGTCAAAATCTTGAAGTTCACGATTTTCACGGGAGTCAAAATCTTGAAGTTCACGATTTTCACGGAAGTCAAAATCTTGAAGTTCATGATTTTCACAGAAGTAAAATCTTGAAGTTCAACATTTTCACAGGAGTCAAAATCTTGAAGTTCACGATTTTCACGGGAGTCAAAATCTTGAACTTCAATATTTTCACGGGAGTCAAAATCTTGAAGTTCACGATTTTCACGGGAGTAAAAATCTTGAACTTCAAGATTTTCACGGGAGTCAAAATCTTGAAGTTCACGATTTTCACGGGAGTCAAAATCTTGAAGTTCACGATTTTCACGGGAGTCAAAATCTTGAAGTTCACTATTTTCACGGGAGTCAAAATCTTGAAGTTCACGATTTTCACGGGAGTCAAAATCTTGAAGTTCAAGATTTTCACGGGAGTAAAAATCTTGAAGTTCACGATTTTTACGGGAGTCAAAATCTTGAAGTTCAATATTTTCACGGGAGTCAAAATCTTGAAGTTCACGATTTTGACAGGGAGTCAAAATCTTAAAGTTCAAGATTTTCACGGGAGTCAAAATCTTGAAGTTCAGAATTTTCACGGGAGTCAAAATCTTGAAGTTCACGATTTTCACGGGAGTCAAAATCTTGAAATTCATGATTTTCACGGATGTAAAAATCTTGAAGTTCAACATTTTCACAGGAGTCAAAATCTTGAAGTTCACGATTTTCACGGGAGTCAAAATCTTGAAGTTCACGATTTTCACGGGAGTAAAAATCTTGAAGTTCACGATTTTACCGGGAGTCAAATCTTGAAGTTCACCATTTTCACGGAAGTCAAAATCTTGAAATTGATGATTTTCACGGATGTAAAAATCTTGAAGTTCAACATTTTCACAGGAGTCAAAATCTTGAAGTTCACGATTTTCACGGGAGTCAAAATCTTGAAGTTCACGATTTTCACGGGAGTAAAAATCTTGAAGTTCACGATTTTACCGGGAGTCAAATCTTGAAGTTCACCATTTTCACGGGAGACAAAATCTTGAAGTTCAATATTTTCACGGGAGTCAAAGTCTTGAAGTTCAAGATTTTCACAAAAGTCAAAATCTTGAAGTTCATGATTTTCACGGGAGTCAAAATCTTGAAGTTCAAGATTTTCACGGGAGTAAAAATCTTGAACTTCACGATTTTCACGGGAGTCAAAATCTTGAAGTTCACGATTTTCACGGGAGTTTAAATCTTTAAGTTCACGATTTTCCGGGAGTCAAAGTCTTGAAGTTCAAGATTTTCACGAAAGTCAAAATGTTGAAGTTCACGATTTCCACGGAAGTCAAAATCTTGAAGTTCATGATTTTCACGGAAGTAAAAATCTTGAAGTTCATGATTTTCACGGAAGTAAAAATCTTGAAGTTCAACATTTTCACAGGAGTCAAAATCTTGAAGTTCACGATTTTCACGGGAGTCAAAATCCTGAAGTTCACGATTTTCACGGGAGTAAAAATCTTGAAGTTCACGATTTTCACGGGAGTCAAATCTTGAAGTTCAAGATTTTCACGGGAGTAAAAATCTTGAAGTTCAATACTTTCACGGGAGTCAAAATCTTCAAGTTCATGATTTTCACGGGAGTCAAAATCTTGAAGTTCAAGATTTTCACGGGAGTAAAAATCTTGAACTTCACGATTTTCACGGGAGTCAAAATCTTGAAGTTCACGATTTTCACGAGAGTT
This sequence comes from Oculina patagonica, assembly GCF_052425735.1. Classification (NCBI taxonomy): domain Eukaryota; kingdom Metazoa; phylum Cnidaria; class Anthozoa; order Scleractinia; family Oculinidae; genus Oculina; species Oculina patagonica. The sequence continues at coordinate 3,173,423 of NC_135768.1, forward strand.
TAAGTCTTGAAGTTCACGATTTTCGCGGGAGTCAAAGTCTTGAAGTTCAAGATTTTCACGAAAGTCAAAATGTTGAAGTTCACGATTTCCACGGAAGTCAAAATCTTGAAGTTCATGATTTTCACGGAAGTAAAAATCTTGAAGTTTATGATTTTCACGGAAGTAAAAATCCTGAAGTTCACGATTTTCACGGGAGTAAAAATCTTGAAGTTCACGATTTTCACGGGAGTCAAATCTTGAAGTTCAAGATTTTCACGGGAGTAAAAATCTTGAAGTTCACGATTTTCACGGGAGTAAAAATCTTGAAGTTCACGATTTTCGCGGGAGTCAAAGTCTTGAAGTTCAAGATTTTCACGAAAGTCAAAATGTTGAAGTTCACGATTTTCACGGAAGTCAAAATCTTGAAGTTTATGATTTTCACGGAAGTAAAAATCTTGAAGTTCATGATTTTCACGGAAGTAAAAATCTTGAAGTTCACGATTTTCACGGGAGTAAAAATCTTGAAGTTCACGATTTTCACGGGAGTCAAATCTTGAAGTTCAAGATTTTCACGGGAGTAAAAATCTTGAAGTTCAATACTTTCACGGGAGTCAAAATCTTGAAGTTCATGATTTTCACGGAAGTAAAAATCTTGAAGTTCATGATTTTCACGGAAGTAAAAATCTTGAAGTTCATGATTTTCACGGAAGTAAAAATCTTGAAGTTCAACATTTTCACAGGAGTCAAAATCTTGAAGTTCACGTTTTTCATGGCAGTCAAAATCTTGAAGTTCAAGATTTTAGCAGGAGTCAAAATCTTGGAGTTCATGATTTTAACGGGAGTCAAAATCTTTAAGTTGGAGAGTTTAACGGGAGTCATAATCTAGAAGTTCAAGATTTTCAGGGGAGTCCAAATTTTGAAGTTCACGATATACACGGGAGTCAAAATCACGAGAATCAAAATCTTGAAGTTCGAAATTTTAAGGGGAGTCAAAATCTTGAAGTTCACGATTTTCACGGGAGTAAAAATCTTGAAGTTCAAGATTTTAACGGGAGTCAAATCTTGAAATTCAAGATATAAAAGGGAGTAAAAATATTGAAGTTTACGATTTTCACGGGATTCAAAATCTTGAAGTTCAAGATTTTAACGGAGGGCATAATCTTTAAGTTCAAGATTTAAACGGGAGTCAAAATCTTGAAGTTCAAGATTTTCACGGGAGTCAAAATCTTGAAGTTCAAGATTTTCACGGGAGTCAAAATCTTGAAGTTCAAGATTTTAACAGGAGTCAAATTCTTGAAGTTCACGATTTTCACGGGAGTCCAACTTTTGAAGTTCAAGATTTACACGGGAGTCCAAATTTTGAAAATAACGTTTTTTACGGGAGTCACAATCTTGAAGTTCAAGATTTTAACAGGAGTCAAAATATTGAAGTTCGAGATTTTAACGGGTGTCAAATTCTTGAACTTCAACATTTTAACGGGGGTCATAATCTTGAAGTTCAATATTTTCACGGGAGTCAAAATCTTGAAGTTTCCTTTTTTCACGGGAATCAAAATCTTACAGTTCAAGATTTTCACAGCAGTCAAAATCTTGAAGTTTTCTTTTTTCACGGGAGTCAAAATCTTGAAGTTCAACATTTTCACAGGAGTCAAAATCTTGAAGTTCACGATTTTCACGGGAGTCAAAATCTTGAAGTTCACGATTTTCACGGGAGTCAAAATCTTGAAGTTCACGTTTTTCATGGCAGTCAAAATCTTGAAGTTCAAGATTTTAGCAGGAGTCAAAATCTTGGAGTTCATGATTTTAACGGGAGTCAAAATCTTTAAGTTGGAGAGTTTAACGGGAGTCATAATCTAGAAGTTCAAGATTTTCAGGGGAGTCCAAATTTTGAAGTTCACGATATACACGGGAGTCAAAATCACGAGAATCAAAATCTTGAAGTTCGAAATTTTAAGGGGAGTCAAAATCTTGAAGTTCACGATTTTCACGGGAGTCCAAATTTTGAAGTTCACGATATACACGGGAGTCAAAATTTTGAAGTTCAACATTTTCACAGGAGTCAAAATCTTGAAGTTTTCTATTTTCACGGGAGTCAAAATCTTGAAGTTTTCGTTTTTCACAGGAGTCATAATCTTGAAGTTTTCTTTTTTCACGGGAATTAAAATCTTGAAGTTCACGATTTTCACAGGAGTCAAAATCTTGAAGTTTTCTTTTTTCACAGGAGTCAAAATCTTGAAGTTTTCTTTTTTCACGGGAATCAAAATCTTGAAGTTCACGATTTTCACAGGAGTCAAAATCTTGAAGTTCACGATTTTCACGGGAGTCAAAATCTTGAAGTTCACGATTTTCGCAGGAGTCAAAATCTTGAAGTTCAACATTTTCACAGGAGTCAAAATCTTGAAGATCACGATTCTCACGGAAGTCAAAATCTTGAAGTTCATGATTTTCACGGAAGTAAAAATCTTGAAGTTCAACATTTTCACAGGAGTCAAAATCTTGAAGTTCATCATTTTCACGGGAGTTAAAATCCTGAAGTTTTCTTTTTTCACGGGAATCAAAATCTTGAAGTTCACGATTTTCACAGGAGTCAAAATCTTGAAGTTCGAGATTTTCACAGGAGTCAAAATCTTGAAGTTTTCTTTTTTCACGGGAATCAAAATCTTGAAGTTTCCTTTTTTCACAGGAGTCAAAATCTTGAAGTTCGAGATTTTCACAGGAGTCAAAATCTTGAAGTTTACTTTTTTCACGGGAATCAAAATCTTGAAGTTTTCTTTTTTCACAGGAGTCAAAATCTTGAAGTTCAATATTTTCACGGGAGTCAAAGTCTTGAAGTTCAAGATTTTCACGAAAGTCAAAATCTTGAAGTTCACGATTTTCACGGAAGTCAAAATCTTGAAGTTCATGATTTTCACGGAAGTAAAAATCTTGAAGTTCAACATTTTAAAAGGAGTCAAAATCTTGAAGTTCACCATTTTCACGGGAGTCAAAATCTTGAAGTTTTCTTTTTTCACGGGAATCAAAATCTTGAAGTTCACGATTTTCACAGGAGTCAAAATCTTGAAGTTCGAGATTTTCACAGGAGTCAAAATCTTGAAGTTTTCTTTTTTCACGGGAATCAAAATCTTGAAGTTTTCTTTTTTCACAGGAGTCAAAATCTTGAAGTTCGAGATTTTCACAGGAGTCAAAATCTTGAAGTTTTCTTTTTTCACGGGAATCAAAATCTTGAAGTTTTCTTTTTTCACAGGAGTCAAAATCTTGAAGTTCAACATTTTCACGAAAGTCAAAATCTTGAAGTTCAAGATTTTAACTGGAGTCAAAATCTTGAAGTTCACGATTTTAACGGGAGTCAAAATCTTGTAGTTCAAGATTTTAACGGGAGTCAAATCTTGAAATTCAAGATTTAAAAGGGAGTCAAAATATTGAAGTTTACGATTTTCACGGGATTCAAAATCTTGAAGTTCAGGATTTTAACGGGGGTCAAAATTTTGAAGTTCAAGATTTTCACGGGAGTCAAAATCTTGAAGTTCAAGATTTTAACTGGAGTCAAAATCTTGAAGTTCAAGATTTTAACGGGAGTCAAATCTTGAAATTCAAGATTTAAAAGGGAGTCAAAATATTGAAATTTACGATTTTCACGGGATTCAAAATCTTGAAGTTCCGGATTTTAACGGGGGTCAAAATCTTGAAGTTCAAGATTTTCACAGGAGTCAAAATCTTGAAGTTCAAGATTTTAACGGAGGGCATAATCTTGAAGTTCAAGATTTAAACGGGAGTCAAAATGTTAAAGTTCAAGATTTTCACCGGAGTCAAAATCTTGAAGTTCAAGATTTTCACGGGAGCAAAATCTTGAAGTTCAAGATTTTAACAGGAGTCAAATTCTTGAAGTTCACGATTTTCACGGGTGTCCAAATTTTGAAGTTCAAGATTTACACGGGAGTCCAAATTTTGAAAATCACGTTTTTTACGGGAGTCACAATCTTGAAGTTCAAGATTTTAACAGGAGTCAAAATATTGAAGTTCCAGATTTTAACGGGTGTCAAATTCTTGAAGTTCAAAGTTTTAACGGGAGTCAAAATCTTGAAGTTCAAGATTCTAACAGGAGTCAAAATCTTGAAGTTCAAGAGTTTAACTGGAGTCAAAATCTTGAAGTTCAAGATTTAAAAGGGAGTCAAAATATTGAAGTTTACGATTTTTAGGAGAGTCAAAATTTTGAAGTTCATGATTTTCACGGGAGTCAAAATCTTGAAGTTCAAGATTTTAACGGGGTTCATAATCTTGAAGTTCAAGATTTGAGCGGGAGTCAAAATCTTAAAGTTCAAGTTTTGAGCGGCAATCAAAATCTTGAAGTTCAAGATTTCATCGGGAGTCAAAATCTTGAAGTTCAAGATTCGAACGGGAGTCAAAATCTTGAAGTTCAAGATTTCGGCAGGAGTCAAATTAAAACTTGAAGTTCAAAATTTCAACGGCAGTCAAAATCCCTAAGTTCAGGATTTAAACGGGATTCAAAATCTTGAAGTTCGTGTTTTTTTGAACGGGAGTCAAAATCTTGAAGTTCAAGATTTCAATGGGAGTCAAATCTTGAAGTTCACGATTTCAACAGGAGTCAAACTTTCGAAGTTTAAGATTTTAACGGGAGTCAAAATCTTGGAGTTCATGATTTGAGCGGGAGTCAAAATCTTGAAGTTCAAGATTCGAATCGTGAAGGTGAAGATTTGAACGGGAGTGAAAATCTTGCAGTTCAAGATTTGAACGGGAGTGAAAATCTTGAAGTTCAAGATTTTAACGGGATTCAATGTCTTGAAGTTCAAGGTTTCAACGGGAGTCAAAATCTTGAAGTTCAAGATTTGAACAAGAGTCAAAATCTTGAAGTTTAAGATTTTAACGGGAGACAAAATATTGAAGGTCAATATTTGAATGCATGTCGAAATCTTGTTAAAAGAAAATTACGAAAAGTAGAAAAAGATGGGAATAAATTAAAGAAACGAAAATTGTTTTTCAATAAAAAAGTAGTAATCTGATGTCATTTGAACAGTGACATCTTATCATTCTTAGCTCCTTTTAAGTTTCAAATTTCTTGAAAAAGCATGGAAAACACGAGAGATGACTATTTTTGCAATTAAATTATATTTTGGCCAATCAGCCACATGTTGAGAGTCTGGCAACATCATGTTTATATGATTTGAAAGTAATGTAACATCACTCAGAGTAAACAGTTCATTTGCAACATAAAAACAAGAAATTTATTACAGAGCCAGGGTATGCCTTGATATACATGCACCATATCTATTTGGATCATCACATAATCCTTTTTCTCCACTACAACTCAATTAATAATGGATTTAAAGGAATGGGAGAAGCACTGCATGACAACACATAATATACCTTAATCCCAGGGTATCTAATTGAACAAAATCGAACCAAAATTCAATCAAACTCAATTGAACATCTTATTTATTGTGAGTTCAATTATCGAACCAATCAAACAACATCGAATGCAATCAAACTTTATCCAACTTGGTTTTTAGTGGAATGCATCTCTTAATGCCTGAAAATAAGTAAGTCTGGCATGCAAACAAACTGGAGTTTGGGAATCAAACGTTCAATTGAGTTCGTTTGACCAAATTGTTTTGTGAGTTTAATTATGTTCGATTACCAAACCCAATTAAATGACGGTGTTCGATTGGGTTTGATTACTAAGCGTTGGATTAGATATCCCGGGCTTAACTGATTGATTGATACCTCCAGATGACTCAATGACGCGTTGTCTTTCTTACAAAGCTACTTCTCAGTTAGTTCAGTGTGTGTCATTCCCATCCAGTTTCAAAGGGTATTACAGTCCTCTAACTTCTTAGTTTAATGTTTTCTACATATTAAATATCAATTTTTGGTTTTATAACTATCACTTGAGAAGAGACCATTTCAGCTGATCCTTTGCTGTTTGGAGAACCTACAAGGGAGAATAAAACAGTCAGTTAAAATAATCATACAGTAAATCCTAGGCACCTTGGGTAATCATTTGCCATTCCGGAGTTGCGCAGGGAACTGGGGCGAGTTTCAAATTTCAACCAATTGATAAACTGGTTCAAAACACATACAAACGTCTTCAATTTTGAGACAGCATCCCCAAAAACCAGAATTTTACAGCTGCCACAAAACTGATGATAAATTTTAAAACAAAACCCCTTGGAAGGTCTCAAAGTGGAGGGAACCACAAAACTAAGGGATGGGAAATCCAGGCCTGACCAATCGATGAAACCGATAATCGATGATAATAGATATCAATCGATAATAGTTGATGCCAATTAATCGATTGATATTGAAAATCGATGACCAATCAATGACCGAAAATTTTGTGACTTTAAAAACTTCACCGATTTTCATCGACTGTCATTGATTTTTATCAATTATCATCGATTTTCATCGATTACCATCAATTTTCATGTATCGTTTTTTATTTGGTTCAATTCAATATTCATGGGTGTTATTACATCAACTCAGTGGCTCTTAAAAGCGATCAATACCTCATTTATTTATTTTCTTGATGTACTGTTATGTCTGTTTTGCAGCAAAAACAACGTTATTAAGAAAAGGTGCAAGGATTACACTAGCGTATAGGTTACTTGAGAAGATGGTAGCCTTTGACTACGCACTTAATAACAAGTGTAACGTCCGATGCTTTATCCCCGGCTTTAACCGCTTCTTCAGACATTGCGCGCTCAGCTCACAATGAGTCGTTTTAGGATTGCAAAAATCTATTTCTGGATATCCTGTAGAATTATCCTGGGGATGCCCAAGTACGCCGCAAGATATCGATAACAATTGATGAAAATTGATAGCAATCGATGTAATTAAGGAAATTTTATTTGTGACTATCGATTGGTCATCGATTGGCCTATGCCAATCGATATCAATTAACTAACCATCATCGATTGATATTGATTGATTGATTTCCAATCATCGATTTTCATCGATTGGTCAGGCCAGGGAAAAATGTAAAAACAAGGCATGGAAAGCAAGAGGTTCAGAGCCTTTCTCCCAATAATTTTTTACAGCCAACAACCACTTGGACTAAAAAATACATGTAATTTCACTTTGTTCAGAGCATGTGTCTTTCCTAAAAACACAATTAGGTACTGGATTTTCCCTTAACCTTTATTTTACCTGAGCTACTGTTTGTTCTGTGATTGGTACATCATCAGTCTGAAAATTAAAAAAATACAAATATATCAAGGACTGATAAAATACAGTTGATAAGTCATTTTTTGCAATGTCCAAATTGGTGGAACTCTCAAAAATAATAAGTGATAAATTTGAACTACCAATTATCATTTATGGTAGTTCTTATATGTAGTGACCCTTCAAATGGAAGCTATTGAGCAGTACTTTCATGTAATATTGTTTATTATGCTGTAAATGGTGGCTCTGAGTTTTAAACACATTCAAACAAAGCTGTCGAGCAGTACTTTTATGTGGTACTGTTTATTATGCTGTACAAGGTGGTTCTAACTTTTGAGTCTGTGGATGAAACCCTAGTGTGTGACCATTCAAATGAAAGCTATTGAGCAGTACTTTCATGTGGTACTGTTTATTATGCTGTACAAGGTGGTTCTAACTTTTGAATCTGTGGATGAAACCCTAGTGTGTGACCATTTAAATGAAAGCTATTGAGCAGTACTTTTATGTGGTACTGTTTATTATGTTGTACAAGGTGGTTCTAACTTTTGAGTCTGTGGATGAAACCCTAGTGTGTGACCATTTAAATGAAAGCTATTGAGCAGTACTTTTATGTGGTACTGTTTATTATGCTGTACAAGGTGGTTCAGTGTTACGGTAGATACCTGTGACGAACAAGGACAACCACAGGCGATGGAAGTGCAAAATAAATGACAGTAAGGATGGAAGCTACAAGATCAGCTATTATATTCTCTCAGAGATCAAAGCAGATACAAAGTGAAACCCTAGTGTGTGACCATTCAATTGAGTAGTACTTTCATATGGTACTGTTTATTATTATGGTGAACAAGGAAGTTCTAACGTTTAAACCTATGGATGAAACCCTAGTGTGTGACCATTCAAATGAAAGCTTCTTAGCAGTTAAACGAATACGATATCTTTGGAATGATAACCAAGGCAGCCTCCCCTATAAGCCTGGTGGTTTTATTGGGGGTCTCCCTGCCCTATGTTACTGTTTAACTTGTATTACATAGTTATTCTGAAATGGCAAATAAATAATGATGATGATGATGATAATTAAATTTCTAACCTTGATGGCAACTCTTTGTATGATAGACGAAGCATCAGATTCCATTATCACCCTGTGATTCAAATAACAGTGTAGATCAGTAACATCAAAAAACCTTTAGAAACCCATCAGGGCAGTCATTAAGGGCCATAACTCATTTAACACCTGTTATGGTTAAGTTCAGTTAAGATGTGATTGGTGTTATGTTACACTTGCATTACAGAGCGAATGCTACGGGTGATAACTTCAGTATAATGGCTGCTTAACAGCTTAATGATACCTAATTATAGCAGGTTATGAAGGGGACGCCGAGATTCCAGTATAAAATCCAAGACCAAGCCTGATATGTCTTGATTCAAAAATCCGAGCACAAAATTTCTACAGCGCTTTGTAGGTCTCTGTCTGCTCTATGCCTCATACTAAAAACAAATTCTAGATACATCAAAATGGCAATTTATGAGCATCATCCAAGCCTACATGTTTTACAGTAGCTACTGGGATGTTGAGCAGTTTAACATGATTCTTTTCTATTCCCATTTATGAGAATCAAGCACCCAATCATCTCAGAAAAATTCTTGATTAAAGAACCAAATTCTCCCACCCCCTCCCCCCAAAAAATCTACAAAAACAGTGAGGGAAATTTAGAGTTGATACTTACCCTCCATCCACAATCTCGTCAAGTATTGACAAAACACCATCTAAATTGTCCATCAGTGCTCTCTTTTCAACATTTTTTCTCAGCATTTGACTGATTGCATCATAGAATGCATTTAACACACTTACAAGGATCAGCTGTGAAATAAACAAATTGCAAAATGCACTTTTAGAGAGGTTTTCATTCGAGTGTCGTAAAACTAAAACCCAATCAATCACTCTGGCCAATCACAAAAGACACAGACAGTCCATTAAAAGAATCAAAACTCAAAGTACAGTAACTACTTGTAGGTGGTTCAAAGTGTAGGAAAAATCGTGTAAGCACGTTACGATTGCTTCTGATTGGTCAAGAAAGTGGCCGCGAGTGTTTTAAACCAATCACTAGGTGTAGTAATGCAAAACGTAAATTACATTCAATGCTTAAGTGAAAATCCCTCTAGGGGTTTTTCACTTGTCTGAAAATGCACGGGAATTTTTTGATAGTTAATCAGTACAAAATAATTGAAAATTACCTCATTCTCATTGGAAGATCCCATTACATAGAAGAAGAGATCTACATTGCTTCTGTACACGCATGTCAAGCCATCTAACATAATAATTTCAGCTGAGTGAAAAAAAAACACACAAAGATTAGAGTGTCATGTTCGTCGCTTGCATGCTTGATATTCACAAAATACTGTTGGTTAACCTCTCTCTCTCCTCTCATTTCAAGGTGGCCATCCAAAACAAACTGAGTTTAAACAAGGCTTCAAAAAATTGTTGTCTCGTCATCTGGGACAAGTAGATTTTCCTGCCAGCAAGTAACTTTTCATGTTTACTTGCCCGATGAGCAAGGGCCCAGGCAAGTCATTTGCTGACTAAATCATAAAATAGTAACCCATTGACTCCCGAAGGTTTTACGCGCGCACCCACCCCCAAATTCCCGGCTCTTTTACAGCATTTAACACAGACGTGCGAGTGGAAAAAATAAACCATATGCGCAGTAAATTCAGACAAATAATTCGTTTCTGAAGTAAACTTTTAATACAACTAGACATGTTAAAAGACTAATTTATGAATTAAAATGTTTATCAACCTAAATAACTTGATCCCAAACCAAGCTTGAAGGCAGAGGAAAAAATTATTCACTTCCGCGCGTCATTTAAAAACTCACAAAAACACGAAATCTTTGAACAAAACATAAAGCAATCTTAAAAAAAACTCTGATAAAATGTTGGCATATGTTATGTAAAACTGTTACTGGCATTAATTTAACAGCAATGAAGTATTATCCTGGTACAGAAAAGCGGTAATTGGAAGTGATAAAATTATTTGCGAATCATGTGAAATAGAGCAAAACCGCTTTGCAAAACAACAGAATTCCTTCCACAAAATATACACTCACAATGCTTTCTATAAATCTCAAAGTCAATAAAAATACTTGTTTGAATTTTCTGAAGTACTGTTGTAAATCTTTTCGCGTTGAAGGTTGTAAAACACAATTAAAATCTTAGCGACTAAATCAACAACGCGACGGCAAGTCTGCCGAAAGAGATGCGTATCAGATAACACCGCGTGCACATCAAATCTGTTCGCTTCAAAAGCCTAAAATTCCAAACTAAAGCTGGACAAATGAAAGAAACTTGAAAGAAAGTTTGTTTAATATTAATTCTCATTCACGATGAAGCAAATAAATGTCTAAAAAAGCTTAAAATTTCGCAAATTTCAAAGCCGTGATATTCCGCATGCACCATGTTCAAATTAAATATTCGAGCTGAAGTGAAAGTGTTTTATTTCAGAGCGACGGCTTTGGAAGGCATTTTTTAGTCAATCACTGTACCGATCTTCCTAAAAATTCCTTTCAAGTTCGAAGCAAATATTGTACATTACCATTTTGCTTTCTGAAGCTTTGAGAAGCTGCATTAAACCGTGATCAAGGCCGTGAATTGTAGTCAAAACACTTTAGAAGCGCCATGACACGAGGTAATCTTGGCAGCCGAAGGAGAGAAAAATTTCTTCACCAAAGCAGTTTTAGCACTCTGTTATCCATTAGTTTCCATGTTAGATCCACTTTAAAATCGATCCATGTTTTTTCATTCCATATTTAGCTTTAAAAAGGTGTTTCTCTGTGTCCAGAACGGAAAACAAGACCCTAGAAGTTTGTAAATACATCCCGCGAGGCGCCATGCTTTTCTTGTACATTTTCAACGCACGTATAAAGGCGAAAAACCTCCTTTCTAGGACCCCTAGAAATCTCTAAAAATATGCGCAGAAAACGGATTCTGATTGGTTTATTTGCCCTTATTATCAATAGAACAATAGGAGAACCAAAAAAGCTCCAGGGAGGGAGGGAAAGGCCTTTTGTCAACACGTGGTTTTTACGGCCGGTTGAGGCCGGCACGGGAATTTGGGGGGGTGGTTTTCGCGCGGCCGGTTACGGCCGGCACAAGAGCCAATGGGGTAAACTAATAAAAAAAAAAAAGAATGCAACTGTCCTGGGCAAGAAACATAAGGAGCAGCTGTCCGAAGAGCAAGCTGGAATATGTTTTTTGTTCAAGCCCAAGGTAAACACATTCTTTCAATTCACATCAAATGAAAAAACAAACACAAGTTTCAAACATTTCCAGCTCAAACATCTCCATCTCCTTCAAATTTTATAACTACCTTCTCACTGCTAATGAAGCCCTAGCCCCTCCCTCTCTTAAACAAAACACCGTCCCTTCCTAGCCGTCACTACTGCAGAAAGGCCTACAAAAATTAATTCTGTGCAGGCTTATAGTGGTACCATAGTCAACTCTTCACTCGCCCTGGTGAACAACATTTCTTTTAATATCTGTACAACATTTATTTAAATGCTTTATACTAGTTATGCAACGCTTTCGAGTGGTATACTATGGAATATCCCACTTGTCACTTGTATTTTCTTCGTATACACACTCGCCTAAAGGCTCGTGTGTATACCGAGAAAATACAAGTGACAAGTGGGATATTCCATAGTATACCACGAGAAAGTGTTGTGTAACTATTTTATACTTGACTTACTTGACTTATGGCCATAAGCCCTAAGTGGGCAAAGGGCCGGACTATTTTATACCATGCCATAGAAAATTCGCTTACTAAATTTCAGCGAGAATAAGATCGCAGCGCACGATGGGAAGGTTGGGTTGAATACCGTCGAATATACAACGGCTTTCCTGTATTCTGATTGGCTGTATTTTCTATGGCATGGTATAAAGAACTTTATAGAACCCTGACAAGAAGGATGTGCTGTAAGTAAGATAAGTACATAACAGGGCTGCAAATAACAGTCAGTCATCGGACATTGGCCGACCAAAATTTGCTCATGTCTGACGAAATCCCAAGTGTGGTCGGACATAATGTCCGGACACATTTTTGATTATAAATCATTTTACAGCAACGATGAATAAAAATCTGTCCCACCACAATGTTGTTTTGTCCGACCAAGATGGTGTTTTAGTAGGACGTATGTCCTTTCAAGTGAAAAAAATTATTTGCAGCCCTGCATAAGAAGAAAAATAGGTAAAATACTCATGATAAAATCATGATACTAAAAGAAATCTCACCATTTGCTCTATGTGTTTTACTGAAAAGATTCTTTTCAAACTCTTTTTGTTCCTTTGTCGTTGGATATGTGTCATCATAATACTATAATGCAATGGAACAGAGTTAGATGTCAAATAATTGCACAAAATGATCAGTGCTTAACTTGCCTTCTAGCCTGCAAATACAGCCACCTCACGGTCAGTTTGGCGTTTCGCAAGAGAGATGTCATCAGTACGGTATTTCTGGCTGTAAACTGCAGACGTCTTGCAAAATGTCAAACCGACCGGGAGCAAAGAGAGGCGGCTGTATTCGCAGGCTACTTGCCTTCAGGAGTGGGAAAGGAAGCTGGCAAAATATGTTTGTGAGCTGTCCATGAGTGGTTTCTATTGCAAAACTTAAGTGAACCAATTAGAATGATCCTTTCTACCTGCATTTCACATCTATTGGTCAGAGGGGGGATTTTATACAACAATGGCTAATGTGTAGTCTCACTTTTTTTCACGCCATTTCTATTTACAAGTTCAGTACGGAACATGTAAAAGGGCTTTTCAAAGCCTCTCAATAGAGGAGCTGAGTTGTGGGACAGCCTATCCCATGATCTACAATCTGTGTAGTCTTAAACAGATTTTAAACTAAAGTGCGTCATCACAGTTTTGTATGACTTCTGTCTGTACGCTCCACAAGGCATCCTTGAAAAGCAGCTAGTAGTACTAGTATCGCGGAGGTCATGGGTTCGATTTCCGTTCAAGCCTGAATTTTTTCAGGCTTGCTTTTCTCAACTGCTTAAGTTGAGTGCACATTACTGCGATGATCTTTCATTTGCTTAGTGTGAAATTGTTGTAATTTGGTAATTGTCAGTCAGTTTAGTTCAGTAGATAGATACTCCATTTTTGTTTATTTTTTATACTGTATGCTGAAGGATTTTTAATCATGTTTAAATAAAGTAATCTTATCTAATCTTGGTATAAGACCTCGTTGAGTCCAAACAAGATAGACTCCTGGCAGGCTAGTGAGTCTTGTACAAAGAAAATGACCATTGAAGGCAACATTGAACATAGTTTGGGTGATAAAGCTTTCTATAATTTCCCGCTATTTAAGCGCTTTCTGACTGTTATACCGTCCTACAAATACTTATTATTTTACTTAGTGTTTCTGATGTACACATGGCAAATAGAAAACACTAAAAGCTTCGCTCGTGTGCGTAAGCTTATGTAAATCCATAGGAAATACATTCATACCTTTGCTACAACTCTCTCGCCATCATTATCCAATATAGCGATCGCCTTCACTGTGTACAAGGAAGCTTCCTGCGATACGACAAGAATGAAAGATTTAGCTTACAATGAAAAAATATTTTCAAGCGAACAGCGTAAGCGGCCTTGCAATTCAAGATCTCGCATCATCGTAAAATGTTTAGGCAATAATATTCTTTCTAAAAACTAAAATTACTATATAAAGCGAATGTTTGTGTCAATAAACTTTATATAAGTACAAAAATTTCGTAAAAAAAACTTTCTTGCTCACCAGAACCGCGGTGTCCATATTGGATTTGGTGACGTTTCCAATTCCAAGCGCGTGAGGTATGCTGGGAACAAGGCAACCTTCAAGTATGCGGTGGACTGGGAATGAATCGGACAGAGCTCGGACAGGATTCGGGATATATTTCATAGTGTTGGGTCTGTGGAAGTTTATTTTAGTGCGAATCGCAATAATTAGGTTTCCGTGAAGAATTTACTTGTATCTAGTGATACCACAGAATATTCGATCAACAAATGCAGACTGTAGATCCGACTCTTTCACTAATCTGTAAAACTGGCTGAAACTTTTCTTGACCTATAAATTAACCGTATGTTTCATTCTAAAGCATTCTTTTTACCTAATTCAGGAGACAAGTGAAAAACTTTAGCTAAATTCCTCCGCGAGTATGAATTTTTAAGCATAGAGCCAGAACAGTTGGTTTACGAAAACAAAAACAAACGTCTATTTGGACCCCTGTGGGACGCGCAAAGTGCTTCTATTTTTTATGAAAAAATGCAGCAGTTTTTTTGATAAAAGTGGCTTGCACAGCTTTAGTTAATACTAGTCGTAAAGCAGTGCGTATGAAACGTAATGGAAAGGGGTCACGCAAAAAGACATTTATTTGCCTTAGGCATCATACTTTTATATGAATGCGACACGCACATAAAGTTATTGCTTTTCTTCCTTGTATTTTCACAGTCAAGCTGGCAACAAAGACGTAGAGAAACGAAAAGAAACTGTGTAGATCTCTTAATGAGTTTGAATCTTGACGTAGCTAATTTTAGACTTATTATATATCTATTATAAATAAGGTCAGCTTCGAGCCAAAGTGGCGCATACTGCCGGAGCTTATCCCGGTTTCCTTAGCATTAAGCAGCTAGGAGTATTTCTACTCCCCCCTGGATGGGATGCTAGTCCATCGCAGGGAACCCCCCAGCATTATTTCGCCGGTACCCATTTATACACCTGGGTGGAGAGAGGCACTATGAGAGTTAAGTGTCTTGCCCAAGAACACGACACAAGTGACCCTGGCCAGGGCCCGGGGGGGGGGGACTCCCATATTAAAGGGACGGGGATGCTCGTCGGAAATTTTGAAAAGAACCCCTAAAAGAGACCAATCTGGGTGTGGCTAAAGCCTTTCTTGACCCCTAAAAGATACCAAAAAACTAAGAATGGAGTTTACATTTGTATATTTCTTCGTGTGTAACCCTAAACGAGACCAAAATTATGGCTAAAAATATTGGCGTTTTGGGCGTTTTTTCCCGGAACACCCTAAGCGAGACCAAAAGTCTGAAATTTACACCCCTAAGCGAGACGACGAGCATCCCCGTCACTTTCATATGCGAGTCCCCCCCCGGGGGCCAGGGCTCGAACCCGGAACGCTCGCTCCGGAGTCCGGCGCGCTAACCATTAGGCCACCTTGTATTTTCACAGTCAAGCTGGCAACAAAGACTCAGAGGAACGAAAAGAAACTGTGTAGATCTCTTAATGAGTTTGAATCTTGACGTAGCTAATTTTAGACTTATTATATATCTATTTAAAGACATGTTACTCGTCTTCCTTATACGGCCAAAATGAACTAAACTTAAACACAAAGCTGGGAACAGCTGCTTGCTAATAGAAATTTTGGATAAATAGCTTTCAGGCAATCTTGGTAAGACAGTTCAACGTTTACTCCGTCTTATTTCCTGCATTTGTGTAGTCTTTCTTGATAACTACGACCGTTTTACGTTTAATAACAATCTTCTGTGGTCAATTTGTGATGTGTGAAAGACATGTAAAGATTTTGACTTCTGCGTTACCGACAGCAATCAGTCCAGTTTGAAGATTTCTCTCCCAAAGATGAGTTTTCTTAATGGAACTACACAGAAACCTTTTTCCATTTTCGATGCTGGTTTTGCTAACAAATCAGCTTATTGGATTCCTAGAAATGGAACGATTTTCGTTTGGAGAAATCCCGTTAACCAGGAATCGTTAGCTTCGACAGTTTTCAAAGTTTTGGCCTATGTTGTTGTTATAGTCCTTTCTCTGGTCGGCAATTCCCTCGTCATCGGCTCGGTTTATCAGAATAAAAACAGGAGAATGCGAACAGTAAGCAACTACCTGATCGTGAATCTTAGTGTCGCAGATCTGCTTATCACTTTATGTAACATGCCACGAATGGTCTCCCTCGAACTTGTGGGTTATGAATGGCTCATCGATGGAACCTTTGGCCTTCTCACGTGCAAAATCAATAGCTCAGTTCCATTTATATCTTTGTTCGTTTCCACGTTAAGTTTCGCGTTCATCGCCTTGGACAGATTTCTTGCAGTGTTTTTCGCACTTCGCCGACCAATGACTGGAAAAATTATGACCGGAATAATTACCTTCACTTGGATCCTACCATGTTGCTGTTACTATCTGCTATTCCACTACGCCGTACTTGTAGGCATAAACGGGAAAACGTACTGTGGTAATTCCATTGTAGCAAATCTCTTCAAAACGACAGAAAACTATCATACATATTTAATCTGTGATTTTGTCATTACGTCAGGAGTTCCAATTTGCACCGTAACAGCCCTGTATACTGCTATTTCGATGAAACTGTTGGCTAGAAAAACTCCTGGCGAACGCACAGCTTCTGGAACCGCACGCACTCGTATGATTAACCGCAAAGTGATTTCTATGCTTTCAACTGTTGTGATCGTGTTCTGTATTTGCTGGTTGCCTGCTTGGGTTGCTATCGGGGCGTGTTTAAATGCCTCAGCTCCACGCTTCTGCAGCAATAGTAGTTTTGTTTTCATGAGGTATTTTGTTTCGTATTCTAACAGCGCCATCACGCCGTACATCTATCCAGTTTTCAATCAGAATTTTCGTGCCGCCTTCTTGCATATTTTGAGGCAAATTTGCTGTTGTGGAAAGTTCTGCACCCGGCACAACTCCTATGAAGAGCACGGTAGAGAACGGTCCATATACCAATGAGCAGAATTGAAGGAAGGCATTCGGTAAGTCTTGAGACATCCGGTGGATCAAGGCGAACGTAGGTCTTGTATGAGGACTTTTCTCGCAACAATAGACCCGAAATTTGTTGCGAGACAAGTTGAGCGCGCGGTAGTAACAGTGTAGTAATACGGGCAACAACTCGTTCAACTTGAAATGCAACAATGTTGCGAGACAAGTTGAACAATACCATAGTTCAACGATTTCTGTATATAAAATACTCAAGTTCACGACTTTAATACTAAAAAAACTCGTGCAATTTTTACAAATTATAGTATTTACGCAACAAAAAAACAAGATAAGTAATATCTGGAGAAATTGGACTAAAGTTTGCTTCTTTATAGAATTCCTTTATCTCCTAAAGATTCATTATCTATATATTAATTTAAATTGAAAGTGAAGCAGTTCCTTCGTATATACAGAACTTGTACTTACACCTTTTGCTCCTTTTGGCCTTAAAAACATTGATAAAATAAAACACTAAAGATAATTTTTGACCAACAATTGCAATTTTCAGTTTTTATTATTATTAATTAATTTGATTCTTTTTTGTATTTTTTTTTTATTTTTATTTTTTTTTCTTTTTGTCTTTTTTTCAGGGAGTTGTCTATATTTTTTTTTTTTTTTTGTATGCCATGCTTCTTGTACCAGTTTTTCTATCTATATTATTTTTTTGGCCAAAGGGGGGACTATTTTCAACCCCTTGTTTTTTTTTCTCCCCCAATTTTTTTAAAATATTATAAAATATTATTATTGCGAGAAAGGGTCTGGATTGAGTGGAGCGCGCGGGGAGCATTCCACTTTCGTATCCAACCTTGTCTCGCCCCAAAAACACGTATTAAAATAGCGACTGGGTACGAGTCAGGAGCATGGCGTCATTGGCAAATTTAGTTTTTTAGTTGATTGACAGCGATTTAAAAGCCAACCAATCAGTTGACGTTCGATTTCATAGGTTCACGCAATTAAATTTTGCTATTGGAATAGACTTCAATTCATGGCACTCTGTCTAGCATGATGACAAGATAGAGCAAGATAGATAAAATAAGATAAATATAAAACCTATTATGCAGGCAGACAAAACAACCTTCTAACTAGAACATTAGCAAAATATGAAGCAATATTTTTAGAACAATACTGTCAGCCGTCAGGGGCCCTTGTCTATATGCATTAGCAAGGTGAAAGCTTGAACACTCCTAAAGCAAAAAATCAACAATAAAAGACTAAGTGCGAAATTGTTATTAAACCGAAAACTTCGCCGATAACAAGCAATACCTTGTCAGGATGTCTTTAAATTATCTGACGCTATAAAATGGCTTCCCAACTTTTCGCTTTTTCGAAAAGTGCGTTTCAATTAAATTTATGATATTCCGGTTAAAAGCAAAGGAAATTTTTGGAGCTTTCTAATGATGTGTCATTAAGCACACAATTTTTTAAAAAATACGTCAGCTGATAAAACCACAATTTTTCTTTATGTACACAGCAGCTGATAATAAATATAAGAAGGGAAAAAGTCGTAAAATCATCGGCGTAGCTGCCATAGTTAATCTGCTAAACGCTTAAAAATTTCTTCGGAGCTCTTCCAAGCTCTCAAGAAATACTCAACACTTATACCCAGGACAAGTATTTGAAATTCAACTGCAATAAACCTTATTGTTGAAAACAAAACTCTTTCGAGACAGGTGGGCATGAATATATATATATTGTTTTAGTTGAAAAATTTCTCATTCATTGACATATTTGCTTTGAAATTTTGCTCATGAAGTTTCTGGTTAGCGCTGTTGTGGACATAGATTAATTTGCACCTCGACCAAGGCGGAGCTAAATTATTTGTGCTGTCAACATCGTAATAATGATAGCAAGAGATTTAGGAGCCTTAAAATTAATTTTGTTGAGATTTCTGTTGTAGAGAAAAGGTGGACCATCTAGTTAGCGTACTGCGAGCTTTTGTTCCAAGAAGAAGTGGACAGTATTTAAATCAAGAGAGGCCATTGTCTCGACATTGTCCAAGAGAAATTAAAAGACTGCGGACCTTTAGCTGGAGTCTCTGAAGATATTATTCACGGATCTTTTAACAAATAGCCTCTGCGGCGAAAGAAAAGCGATTGACTGTCAACTGATAACAAGATGGGAAACCCATTCAAGACATTTTGACAAAATAACACGGAGGTACAGATTTATATTCCAATTGCAGCCTGACAAGTTTTAGTTTTATTTCCGTCATTAATTGATCGCCACCCATCAGGGGATTTTCCATTTTTGTTCGTCTGGCGCTGTTCCAAGAGTGGATTGAAACTAAAAACATTAACTGAAGACGCACCTGTTCTTTCGCAAGGAGTTAGGACACTCAAGTGAAACAACCCTTTAAAAAAGCTAAATTTAACAGCTCAACTAGAGTGAGCATTCGGTGGGTACATTTAGTGCGTCGGTTTATACATTTTTCATCTGTTAATTGAAGCTTTTACACTGCTTTTAATTCTTAAGCATAACGATATATTATGGTTTCGACTTTTAAGATCCCATTGTTGAGGCAACGACGACTTCAAACTTCACCGATGCCGGAAAACGAATCTTCACTATCACATGAACACACTTTGGACTTAATTCTGTGTGAGGACGACCTTGGAACCGGTTTTACAATCGCTGGCTTGGTTTTTATGTTTTTCATAATGATCACTTGCCTTTTCGGAAACACGCTGGTTTGCATAGCAAGTATAAAATTTTCGTATTTGCAATCATTTTCGGAACAGTTTATAGTCAGCCTAGCTCTCTCGGACATCATGGTAGCCGCATTTGTTTTGCCATTTGATATTATCTACTGGATCACTTTTCCTCGATGGCCGCTGGGCGGCTATGTGTGTAATTTGTGGAACGCGCTATTTTTTCTTTTCTTGACCGCTTCAGTGTTAAATCTTACATCAATAAGCATTGATAGATTTTTGGCAGTGGTATATCCATTGCGCTATACCATATGGATGACACCGAAGTTGGCTAAAATCATGATTACAAGTGTATGGGCGTATTCCTTCGGTATCGGTATTTTAATCTTCTTTCTTTTAGAACCACCGGAAGACGACACATACAGCTTCGATATAAACCCAGTATTTCATGGTTTTCTCCTCATCGGAAATGTCATTTTTCCATTTATTATTATGATAATCTTGTACTCCAAGATTTACATTATTGCCAAAGGGCACGCAAAGCGTACTGGGGTGACGTCATCAAGTACGAATTCGTCACGGTCGACAAGACGCACGAACAACTTTGCGCGGGAACTGAAGCTCGCTAAGACGCTTGGGATTGTCGTGCTCTGCTTTGTAATCTGCTGGCTGCCTTTTGAAATAATTAACGTTGTGATACTCGTTGATGAAGGAGTTGCAACCTGCTTGGTGGAAATTTTTGACACTGTCGCTTGCTGGCTGGCATACCTTCATTCTTCTTTAAATCCCGTTTTGTACGCATTTGCCAGTTCAGAGTTCAGGCGAGCGTTTAGAAAGCTCCTCTGCAAGAGAGACTGTACAATTGACTTTGAAGCAGGCATGTCAAACAGCCAGAGTAATACCGCTGGACAACGTCCAGTCGGCTCTGCTTCCGTTGTAAAACCAGAAGAAAGTTAGATCACTGTGGTATTAAACATTTTCATTTTTTAACTTTAAACGGGATTAAGGTTTTGAATAAATTATTACATATAATTTTGTTACTTTTTTTGAAACTTGATACAAATCGACGGATCGCAAGTCAGCTATTTGCACTCTGATTGGCCGAAAATTTGGAAAACCGACGAAAGATGTCAAAACGTTGCGCGTGCCGGCGCGTGCCATTTCTTGCTCTTTGATTGGCTAAGAGGTTTGTAAACTACCTTATTACATTTTTCGTGACACGTACACGCGATCAAAAAACGAAATAAGTACGCGAAAAAGGTCGCGAACAAAGATGATGCGAAATTAGTAACCAACCACATACAAGCATGACACTGTAGACAAAGTTGTTGCCATGCCGAATTCAGTCCCCCCTTGTTTTTGTTGACGTGTCCTGACGCAGTCGTTTCAAACAAGGGAGAAAACAGCAGGAATGTTGTCCAAAAAGCGAAAAAAGGTCAAAAACAAAGAATTTAGTGTAACGAAAGGCACATCGGAATTAAGATGTCGCGAAAATTTCATGAATTAAGGTGACAAAGATACCAACAAGTTGATTCGCACTGCTGTTATTACCTCGTTGACCAGCTGAACATTGGGAAAACCATCTGAAACATGTAAGAATAGAGAGATGTCAAAAATACTATTAAAAATCTTGTCAAACATCAGAATCAGACACAAATAAACTTTATATCAAGTAAGATATTGACGTTGACCTTGAAAATAAAACAGCAGAATGACGTCTAATTTTCTTATCTGTCAATTTCTTTTAGTTACAATTATTCTAGGGTGCTGAAATAAATCAAGTTAAGACCTGACTTCGTTACAAATATTTGTAAATGTGTAGTTAAAACTGTTAGGCTTAGCCCGTTGAGTCCGCTAAGACAAATAAGTCCATGCACATCAAACAGCGAAGTCAAGCGCTCTCCCTGCCTTTAATTCTGCAATGCAAGCGTTGGATAATTTGTTCGCGTACTTGGCCTAATTATAAGAGTCGCAAACAACCTCACTCTTTCTCGCTTGGACACTTTTTTCCTCTCTCCCCAAGCCTCTCCCGAGTTCGAATTCAACATGGCGCCAACCTCGTTCCTAGGGTCACTCCGCTTCAAGATGGCGGCTGGGCGAGACCGCCATTTTGAAAACTCGTCGCCGAGAAGACCCTGGGGATGAGGTTGACATGGCACTAGCCTTAAGCTTATAAACCTGTTTTAAGTTCCCCGTAGTGACCGGTAAACCAGGTCAACTTCAATGTTCTCCTTAATTGTACTGCCAATTCATGTCAAGCAGGCATGCCAAGAGAATAAAGAATATGATAATTCTTTGCTTAACAAGTTCTTCACCCCTGTAATGTTCAGCGCTTATCACAAAGAGGGCTACCGCGCATGTCTAGATGCTGTATGCTGAGCTCCTGTGGTTTTTTCCCAAGACGGAGACTGGCAAAGAGAAATAACCTCATTCTCTTTCCCATTGTTCCCCCATAGCCCTCTTCGTTTCTCTCTTAGCCGGAGGGCCTCAGAAGGGCTCTGGGGACATAGGATTTTTGTATTAATTTGAATATTTTTTATTGGCCTTTTTGAAACAAAGAAATTTGAATGGAAGTCAAAAGGACCACGACTCTCGCATACAGTATTTAGAAACATCATGACTGCATACATGAAGGCCGGAAGTCCTAGAATCTAGGACTGGAAATCCGGTCTCAAGAGCCCTGCTGGCTAAGAGAAACGAAAAGGGCTATGAAGACCTTGATGAAAACCTACGAGTAAATTAATAGATCGTCTTCCTTACTGTTTATATTAAACTAAAAATGTATTGTTAGGGTATTAAGGCATTAAATTCGTGGAACTAATGCAAATAACGCAATAAGCTTATTAGAACTCAAAGAAATCATTTGAACACTCTCAAAATTCAAAATGATTTGAAACTGGTATATCACTAGGCAACAATAGTTTTCAACTGAAATGTCATTTATTGCGTGTAGCTTTTGAAATTTAATTACAATTCTCTGAGGGTAAATAGACCTTTTTTCTTAACTGTGAAAAGTCGTTGCTTATCATCTGATTTAAATTATTTTCTTTCTTATCTTTCCTTTGTTAAGAAATAATAACTAACTTATAAGGTTCTTGAAGATATGTCTAAATAACTTTCTATTCAAAAGGACTGAGGACAAGGCATTTCTGAATGGAACTAACAAGATCAAATTACTATAAAAATACCCTTTTGGAATCAGTAAATGTTAGATATATAAAGGAGATGATTGGAGAAAAGTGTGCCAATTTATTTTTCACTGTAATTTAATTTAGCTTTAACAATTGCGTGGTTTTGTTGAAATAAAAACGACAACTTAAACAATCAAACCGACAAAATAATTTTATTTTCTCTAATCTCATGCAGCGATGAAAAAAGAATAGCTTTTTAAAATGAAAAATTCAATTTATGGAGTTGTGTGAATATCTCGGTTCTAATTGAATTGTGTATTAAGGAAAAGACTGAAAAGGAAGGCACTTGGAACAACTTAAAATCGCGGAAATCTTGAAGAAGTTTGGCTCTCAAGAAAGTTGAATGCTATAGAGCGACCAGAATTTTTTTTATTAGCTGAACGCCGGGGAGCTCGAAACACTTCGTGAGAAGCTTGAACGTATAGGACTGGACTGATAGCTTGCCGGTGAAACGTCCCATGTGTCAAGCAAACTTAAACTCAAAAAATCAGGCTTGGGTATCGGAAAACCATTTAAAGTCTACGCTACCTTTAAAAGTTTCAAAGTTTCTGAAAACATAAGAAGAAAAGGGTGACATTTAAAGGGCTTCGGGACAACCAAAACAGTGTGAAAACGAGTTGCAGTTTGTTTGTAAGAGAGCCATGCCGTCGATGGGCGTAGCATTCTCCGGTGGTGGAATCCGATCAGCCGCTCTTTGTTCAGGTGCTTTACGTTATGTTCTTCAACACGAGATCGACTTGGATTACTTGAGCTGTGTCTCGGGAGGCGGTTTCACTGGCGCTTCGTATCTTGACTGGAAGTATCGCCATAACCAACAAGACAGCGCGGAATGGCACCAAAAGTTCTTCAGTCGGTTAAGGCAGCGTTGTGGAACTTTCTGCTCCTGGGGAAATCCTATCATCGGAATCCTTGATGCTGTAATTCTGCTTTTTCTCTGTGTTGTGGTCGCTATTATCCTCCCAGCGTTCACTACGCTGGCGTTTGCTCTTCCAACGGCTTTTTCTGTGGATTATCTTTTTGGTGATATTCTCCGCGCAGGATTTCAATGTCCTAACAGGTCCACGCATGAAAATGTCACTGAAAGCGAGGGATGTATGCTTATAGAGAGTCAAGACGAAACCTTTACTTTATTTGGCGCGCTGTTTGCATGCTCGGCGGGATTTTATCTTTTGAAGTTGCTCTTATACCCTTGCCATTCCTCTATCCGTAGCAAAATCAAACTGCTCTACTTGAGCGCTTTCTGTTTGCTTCTCATGACATTTCTGCCGTGGTTTTTTGAAGTGTTCCTTCGAGTACACACTTCTGTTTATGTCAATGGGTTTATTTTGCTGGGCAGTGTGGCTCTATGGCTTGGCTTTCCGCCTCTGCGTAACATGGCTTCCTTAGCGCTACTGGTCTATGCTTACGCTTATATAACAAAATGGCGAGTGTATAAAAGCCCTGTGTTGGCTGTTACTTATTCAGAAGACACATTCTACAAGGCGTTGCTCGGATCTGCCATACTACTTTGGACGGGACCTTTCTTGGGTCTTATTAAAATGGCGGCAGTTCAAACATATGGAAGGTAGGTCATTGTAATATATAGTCGTTTTGCACTTGCTTTGCGCCCTCGAAGGGGAACAGCAGGCGAAATAAAAAGGGAAAAGGGACAGAGATTGTCACGGATTTTTTTTCCAGATTTTTGAACAGCCAAAATTTATATTTGTGTTGCAGGAAACCTAAAAATAATAGTCCATTTTTATTAAAAATTGCTATATTAAAGTACTGAAACTGTTAACGAGCATCTTTGGCCGAGGATGGCTCGGATGGAAAAGAATTGCAACTTTTTTTAAAAAGTGAGGCTAACGTTTTAAAGTCGGTTTCCGCGCATCATAAAACAAAATCGATATTTTTAGCCGTAGGTTGACTTCTATCCGCAAATTGAGGTTATATCTTCCTTTAGATGTTCAAAGATAGTGTTTTTATATGGGTTATGTTGCCTTCCACTAATTTCAGAACAGTTTAGACTAAAAATCTGCGAATTCCCCGTGACGTAGCTTCTTTAAGAAAGACAACGCCAAATCGGATAGACTAAATCAAGAGAAAATATTTCTCTTTACTAAATCTATTCTCTACCATAATACCCCAGTTTACGAGAGGAACAAATCTAGGGGAGAAAATCGGGAAAACATTTTCACGCGTATGGAAGAAAATAAAAAAATGCTGATTAAATGGCTCTCGAAATTGCAAAGCATATGAAAAAATGTTTTTTTTTTCACAAACCATGCTTGAAAGTGCAAAAATGACTAAGTGAGATAGTAGCCTGGAGAAAGGGGACCGGCTAGCAAAGCACGTCTCCTATCGATATTTTGAATTTCACACAATGTTCTTTAGGTCGCCTGGCAATCTTTGCCGGAAATTAGCAACAATTGTGTCTCGTGTAGAAATGTAATTTTAAACGCTGTTGCAGGTTCTTAAAACCCCCGCAAACATTGTTGCCAAACCATTGTTAGGGAAACCTTAATGTTCCCCAGTTCGACTGCACGCAACAATTATTCTAAAAGCAAATTTTGATTCCGTGAAACAACAAATGTTTCTAAAAGTTTTTCAGAAACATTAGCATGTTCTAAATGTAGTTCTTAATTCACAAAAGATCGTTGCTAATCTGAATTTTTCTTCCTATCGGAGTGGAGTATGGAAGCGAAATAAGAAACAATGCCAACCTCGTTTCCAGGGTCTTCTCTTCTCGAAGGTTAAATCCTGGAAACGAGCTTAAAAGGGATTTAGTGGAACCATTGTGATATGTAAAGAAAAAAGCAACCTATTTTGACTAACAAAAACTACCTTTTCAAATGAAAAATTTCATTTCTTTCCTTTTTTAAGATGGCGTCTTCAAAAGGCGTTTTTCGCCCCTGACAGTACTGGGTTCCTAGGGTGTGCTGGGATATCCGTACACGACATCATACCATTTTGCTCATGCGCAGATGCGTCTGAGTGGGAGAAACTGGACAAGGGTTACGTCACACTTGGTAAGTACGTGTGATGTCTCTAAGAATTCAACGTAGAAGAATTAATGTAGAGAGACAGAGAGGCTAATTCTAACTGTGATTGTTCCTGTTTTCTCCGGCTTAGGTGACCTCGTAGGCATGAAACCAGAGTACCTTTGTAATACAGTTGTGAACAATTGGCAGAAGGAACCCGATAGAAACAACTCGGACGCCTTTGAGCTTCTCACCCTATCCCCCACGGGCATAGAACGGTTAGACGAGAACCCGCATGAGTACAGCAGCTTTGCAGGTTAAGATGTGTTATTCTTCTTAGCTGATTTGAGGTCATCTTTCGTTGAAAATTTCTCCATATCACATCATTGACCCAGGATTGACACTTCTTTTGCGTTTCTTTATTACGGGTTAAGAAGGGGTTTATAATACACTTTCTTTAACAAAAACAATCAGAGACAAAAAAGCTCACTTAGGTGAAGAGATTGAGATTGTGAGAGGACAATAGTATATCCCTCCCATCATGCCTTCTAAGCGTTTTGGCTGGATGCACTGATTTTGGTTAAGTCCAGAATAGTCAGAAGTTGGAGATTTAGTCACATATGGTTACGATTCGCTTCTGAAACCACAGAACTGATCATTTGCCAACCAAAAACCGATTTCTGTAGAGAGGTTTATTGAGTGTGTAAAACCAAAAATTTTCCCCCTCGCACTTCCTGGGGAGGGGGGGGGGGTTTTTTTAGCGGAACAAGAAAAAAAAAAAAAAAAAACCTATTTTTAGGGGGAATCCGGCCTTTTGGAGATCTAGGTGTGATAGCTTCGACCTCAAGATTCTGTAGCCTGCGTAGCTGGCGGGATTCGCGACCGAGTGCAAGTGCTTTGTTTACGGCGAACAGCAGAGACCGGAGCTACAAAGCCACGAAGGAAATGGGGAGGAGTCGAGTTGAGAATTTCTCTCGCGGCTGCGCAGCTCGCCGATCGCAGCTTGGCCGCTCTCGCGCCGCGCTTATCCCACCATCTACACAGGCTACACATTCTGTTTCTTTTTTCATCTCCGTTGCCAGCACTGAAATAAATAGTAATTAAAACTATGTTTGTAATCGGGTAGGAAAAATCCAGCCACGTGATCTTAAGCTGTCTGACGCCATGGCTACGTCAGCAGCTGCTCTGGCGCTGTATATGGGCGTTTATGACGTCAGAGCGGAGACGGTGCGGAACCTACAGATGGTGTTAGGTGTACATTTTGGTAAATCCCTTATATCTGATCCAAGCAGAGATGTTGCAGGGTCCACAATTTCCTGTTGCAGGGTGAGGTCCATTTTCCTCGTAACTATTTTAGTAAAGACACATGATTATATTAAGACCATGCTAATTCATTTCAATTGAATTACCGTTGTTATTCGAAAATGCGTCCAGCTTCGAAAAATATAGACGGCAAACTGATCCTCACGGCTAAAGCGATCAAAAATAAACAAAGTGGATAAAAAACTAGAATGTATTGAAAAAAACTTTGCCTCGAATAAGCGCCCACCCTGTAGGTAGGGAAAGTTAATAAGCGCCCACCTTCGTGCACCACATCTCCCTCATAAAAACCCTGAAGTGCATTAGAGGAGTGTAGACTATTATTGATTATTATTGATTGGAATTGAATCAGTACCGCTGAGGGACTTCCTGAAAACTGAGTTTTCTTAGTATTTTACAAAAACTTTCAATGATCAGTTTAAGTTTTGATTTGGTTCATCATCACGTTTATTATTACTCGTTGTTTTGTTGCAAAATAAACTAACTACTTCCTAAAAATGGTAAAAATGTAACAAGCGCCCACCACGAATAAGCGCCCACTCTCAAAGTCCAAAGATTTTTAATTGAATAAATACGGTATTCACATTACATTGTTTCGCTCCTTTCCAGTTTCTCCCCGTCATAATACAGATGTTAATCGTTGTTCCCGTCATACTCCCGCCGTTTCTCAGTGACGACTGGCACGTGATCGTGGTGGCCTGGTATCTAACCGTTATCGTTTTGGTGCTGATTATCGCTGCTTTATCAACGGGCCGTAAAAATGGCGGATACCTCGATAAGTTTGTGAGGTAAATAGCTTTAACAGCTGTTAGTTTACTCAATTGAGTGTCGTAAAACCAAAACCAAAGTAAATCACTCTGGTCAATAACAAAGGACATAGACAATGCAGTGAACCAATGAAAATTCGAAGCAAATACATGTAGTCGGCATGCAGCGCGGGAAAACGTGCGCGCGCGAGTCATGATTGGTTTTGGTTTTACTTCTGATTGGCTGAGAAAGTGGCGCGAGTATTTTGAGCCAATCACTAAGCGCAGTAATGCAAAACTAAAGCAAACGCAAATTACTTTTGACACTCAAGTGAAAACCGCTCTATACCACATTGACTAAATCACATTTTGCTAACGAATCTAGTGTCTTACAAGGTTTTTGTTCACACGAAGCTTGTAATTAGCAAGCCTTAAGGCGCATTGTCATTCAATAAAAAGTACAATTTTTTCCCTCTCTTTAGGTGGTGTGTTGTAAACATTTATCACGTTCGATTTGCCCGCCTTTTTCTACAAACTGTCGACCTCGGACCAGTTCCTCCAGCTCTTCTCAACCTAAGCGACGGTGGCCATGTCGAGGACCTGGGACTGCTAGCTCTCCTAAAAAAGAGGCTGAAGAAAATCGTAGTAGTCGACGGTTCCAGCCGGGGACACGGCCAACCTGTTTCATTAGAATTACTACGGTCGCTTGATTTGGCGCGAAAAAAGTTGCGATGTTCGTTCAGTGCGATGGATGGCCGAGACATTACCGAAGATCTCCGATGCAAGCTCGATGAAATGCCCGACAGCTATAAACCTCGGTTTTACAAGTTCAGGGTTGAGTACTTCGAAAAGAAAGCGAATGGCTCAAGCGATGAAAAAGTTGGGGACGGAGAAGTTTTGTTACTACTGCCTCGACATCCAGACGAGGGTAAGTCAAGTCAGATCACTCTCCTCCTAGGGTCGGAATTTGTTTAATGTATTTTTTAAAGTTATAAATAATGGATTATGATACTTTTGACACTTTCGGGTATTCCTTAGGAAGGAAACCTGATACAGTGAACTCCCACTATAACGGACATCATCGGGACCACAATAATTTGGTGTCTATAAAAGAGAAAGTACGTAACAGCGAAGTGTCCGCAAGGCGAGAGTTGACTGTAAGAACAACTTCAGCAAAATTACAAAATACCTTATTATAGGAAATTAACGCGAATTTCAAAAATTCGCGTTAATTTAGGCGTTAATTTTTGTTATCGTTAATTTCCGCACCGTTGACCATAATTTCCATTATTTTAGCCCCAATTTCTCGTTACAAACCAGACGTACTTGACTCAAAGGAAAAATCATTATTTTATCAGGGTGGACATCTGCCACTATCACTGATACTGCGAAGAACGTCGAAGTGGGAAAAGTATCATGAACATTGTTGAGTTTAAGATTATACGCCAACAAGTGTTGAAATAAACTTGTTCCTGTTGCGTACGTCGCTTTATTTCCTTCATTTTGAATTGTTACCCCCTCTTTCGCGTTCATTTCCAATACCTTTCCTATAATAAGGTATATTGATCAAAGCTTATCAACTTTACCTGTCCTGCCTGCGAACGGGGTGGAATCACAGGACACCAAAAAAACAGCTCTCAGTCCATTGCATGATTACCGTCATGAATTTTCTTCTTCTTTAGGTACATCCACCCCCGCGGACTCACTACGAACGTGGCAGGATTACACACGTCACACCAACCAGCCAATGAGCAGCAAGCACTGGGGAGCAGGTCCTGACCTGGAGGCGGGAGAAGTCGATCGACTCACTGGCTGCTGTTGTGAATGCTGTCACGTGTCCTGCTGTCAAGCATGTTGCGGGTAAGAAACTACGCGACCAAATCCAATCACTGGGAACGAATGTAATTGTTATAGAGCAGTTTTCAATTGAGTGTCGTAAAACCAAAACCAAAACCAAAACCAAAGTAAATCACTCTGGCCAATCACAAAAGACACAGAATGAGGTAGCTGACACGGAGCGCGCGAAAACGTGCGCGAGCGAGTCGCGATTGGTTTTGGTTTTACTTCTGATTGGCTGAGAAAGTGGCGCGAGATTTTTAAGCCAATCACTAAGCGTAGTAATGCAAAACCAAAGCAAACGCAATTAACTTTCGACACTCAAGTGAAAACTGCTCTATAGAAATGTTCTTCTCATTTCAGAGTTTTCTGTGGAATGTTCCCGCATCACGTGACACTCAACCAGTTTTTCACCCCTGCAATGTTCAGCGCTTATCACAGAGAGGGCTACCGCGCATGCCTAGACGCAGAACTTGTGCGATTCTTTTCGAAGACGGAGACTAGAGAAGAAAAATAACCTACAAAGTTCATATGTATAATGGATCTCTTCTTTCAGTTAGTTTATTAGGTTTTTAAAGGTTGTGTTAAATTAAGTAATGTTAGCTATGTCATGGGTCACAACAAATGGGATAACTATAAATGCATGTCTCGCAGAATCTCGAAGATAGGGTTAGGGTGCAATATTTTTTGGGGGGAGGGAGGGGCGTGGAGAGATGTTTTCAGCTCTGCTGACAGCAATGCAGTAATATGCCCATGATATGATGAAAATACGATGACCTCTGTTCTTGGCAGCCTATTCTGCAACGTTGTTTAGCTATAGGGGGAACTGACATAACCGTAAATCGATGGCTACAATCGTATACGAATTGCGAGTTAGGGTAGCCTATTTCCTAGAAGGGGCTAGAGGCGGTATAAAAAGCCGTAAGCGAAATATTGTAAGCAAGTCACTCTGATTAAACGGTTTGATCGCCACTCTGCTTGCAAACATATTCATTGTCTGTTTTCTGTTAGAAGTACAGTGTTCTGTGATACCGGGAAAGGTGGATGGGGATGGTTTCAAATTGGAATATATCTTGTTTTTCGTTAGTAGTCAAATTGGCTTAGATCAAGGAGGGCTTATAAGCGCGCGGGTGGGGAGTTAGAGTGAAGAGAGCTCTTTACCTCATTTCACGGTATTTATTTTCAAAACGGTCTCCCAAGGTCTTATGTTCGGGGTTGTGGAACTTAATGGCTGACCTAAAAGTGACAAAAAAGTTTAGAGAATAGATAGAGTATCAACTATTCTGAAGCTCATTTCACGGCATCTTTTTTCGAAAAGGTCTCCCAAGGACTTATGTTCTGGGTTGTGGGACTTAAGCGCTGACCTAAAAGAGACAAAAAAGTTTGGGGGATAGCGTATTATCTGTTCTGGAGCCGTTTAGGGTTAATTTCTACACAACCCAACAATAAAGTCTGCAAAAGCTGATGACAGAATTTCAACATTTTTTTTTTACAAAATAGCAGATTCTATTTACAAGACATTGACTGAAATGAAGGAAATAAGATGCAGAACAGTGACGTTTAAAGCAGCCTAACAAGCCAGTCATTTGACTTCCTTGGTAATGATCTGGTATTTTCGAGTGCCTGATACTTGAAGAACTAGACTAACTTCTTAAGCTTTAAAACTAATCCAGCTGCGAATAAAAAAAATAAAAGGAACTTACGCGAGGTAACTGAGTAAGCTTATGGCCTGCATGGAATTTAGCAAAATGGCAAGGAAACGCAATGTCTGGCATCAAGGGATGAATATTTATATCATTTTCATTGTGCGATGAAACTATTTATCTAACAATAAGGCGTGCTCACATTAAGCCAGCGGTGTTGCCAAGCAACAAAACGTCTATTCATTTGCTATCCCAGTTTGTCTTTTTTTAGAAGGTTGTTCTCTTCCACAGTTTTCGTATTGCTATGAACTTTTAGTTTGTTATTAACTAGGCTAAGATTTAGAATAGTGTAACGTCCAGTTAAGGCAACTTTGTATTTTGTATCATAGCAATTTTGTGCGTCATAATGTCATTGGAAACACTTTTATGGCGGTAAATTACAGGCTAAAAATAGACTATTGCGAAGTTCGCTTTGTTATACAGTACTTCTTTAGCTATGAACACCTCTTAGCAATGCGTTCCTTGAACTTTTCACCATATCCTACACTTTTTCTTTTACCACGATGGCATTAAGTTGTTTAACGAGATCGCTGTTCTCATAGCTGTTCTTGGGTAACATACATGTATTTAGAATCTATGATCAAAATACTGTAAAAAATGTTCAGCAAGACAAGATCCCTCATATACCGTTATGAGTAAAAATAACTATTAAAAACGGATTTTGCAAACCTGGGTAAATCAACTTTGCCTCTCGACGCGCACTTTACTCTTTCCTTGCTCAACATATCTTAACCTGCGATCAGGCGTCCTTTTTTCCTCTCGCCGCGAAAACAAAAGAACGCCTGATCGCAGGTTAAAGAGATCTTTGAGATTCGATCCTTAAAAATTCCATACTAATGATATAGCTCTACAGTTTCTTATAACTAGCCTATGGGATTGGCTGTTTCTTGGTTTAGAATTGTCGCGCGAAAGAAACAGCCAATCAGAGACACGACACGGATCTTTGCAGAGCTACGTCATCAGAATGGTATTTATCGGGTAGAATCTCAGACGAGCGAGGGGGGGGGGGGGGGGGCGGGGATTAATCGCGCGAAAAGTAAAAAAAATTACTTTGGCTACGATTCTGTCAGGCGTAAACCACTACCCAAGAAACAGCATTAAAAAAAAACCCACTGCTGAAACAGTTAAACTGAATTCAGCGATGACCACAAGAGTTCCACATCATATAATGTATCTCTCCACAATTAAAAATTCTCCTCATGAATTTGGCCTGCTCGGATCGATGTCAGTTACTGTGAAGTATTCAACAATGGTCATCACCTCAGCTTTCTGCAAATGCTTGATTGTCAAGTAATTTGGTGACTCAGGTGAGGTGACAGTGCTAAAATGTGAACTAAAACATTCTACGGTGAACAAGTGAATATGATCATTAGAGAAACTTTCTTTCCGAAACGTTTGCACCTTTGACAAGATGCTGTGACACGAAGTGCGCCTTGTTGACGCGAGATAAATCTCCTCGAGGATTGCGTGACTTGAACCTCTGTTTATGGACTGTCACACCAGCGGCATGAAGTTCATTATTCTTCATTCATAGTTCTCTCCGCGTGCCTCAACGAAACTTTGTACATTCCAACGGACTGAGCTGACGACGCTCCCCACTATAAATTCCCACGTGCGTTTTGCCCCGTTGCTTTCGTGCAAATTTCTCTTGTCCGTAGACACGTCCGGCATAATTATCGCTTTCACTGAATTCTACAGTTGTTGTCTTGGAATTATTCGTCACGACAGAATAGCCATGCTTTTCCTGCGCGGTGTGAGCGCATCTGCGCTTTTTGAGCGGTACAAGGTGGACGGGTTCAGGTCTCGTATATTGTCATCATCACATACACTTGACAAAGCCTGCATGAGAAAAAAAGTTTTATTACTGCACATTTCTACCACACGCTTGCTTTTGAAGAATAAGATAATCGCAAGCTTGATGACAAATTTTGAAAAAGATTGCCCCAATTTTCCCAAGTTTTTCGTCTGTAATCCGTTTTAAACCTTCTCAGCCGTAACCATCCTTTGTTTACTTTTATTTTATTTTCTTCGTTGTAAAATTATTATTTTTAGGTTTCCAAAAAAGACTTAATATAGCTCCTTTATAGACCAAATAAAAGGGTGATTGGCGAACGTTCGCAGACTTCAACATCATCGACCAGCAAAATTTCAGCCTAATTTTGTGGACGGCGATGATTTTACTATTAAGGTCGCGCGGGACCCTTGCTCATTAATAAATTCATTAGCCAAATTTCTTGACGGAGTGCTATCTTATAAAGCTTTAATTCACTACATTTTGAACATCGATTCCTCTAAAATTTAACAAGGATATTCGGGGATAATGGAATTACCTCAGGATTGTCCTTATACTGAGAGATGACCGTTGTTGTGTGATGTTACAAGCCCTTAAAAGTTTAACTGCAGATAATGCGATTTTGTGTCCAAGTTTTCAGCTAGAACAGCGCACCAAATTAAATGATTATATAGCCTAGTGATAAATCGTAACCCCTTTTGTGCTATGGCTAGAACGAAATTTTCGATTTCAATAACTGCTACAAGTTAATGGCTTCTAAGAGAGCAAAAATGCGAAATCTAAACTTTGAAACGTGCTATCTTCATTTTGAGAAGGAAATTTAAAAATTCGCTCTAGCCATAGCACAATAGAGTACACCAAGTTAATGTTCCTCGCGAATCAACTCTTGAAATTCTATATCGGCGGAGAAAACTTGGACACAAAATTGCAGGTTTTGAGGCTTCCGAAGACCTTCCGAGTCGATGTTTACAACAACGTGTGCTTTATTTAAAGCTGTGAATCTAATTATGATAATTCGCTATGTTCCAGCGCACGGGATGCGAGGCTGAGAACAATACCGTGTAATTACTTGTACAAAGAACTCTGAGAAAAAAAATTATCATGAATATTTCGTTTGTTGTCGGCTTCAGTCGTCGCAGTTCGTGCATACTCTTTAAATAAATACATACATAATGATTTCAAGGGTCCTGCGCGACCTTAAGGCTCCGTCCGCACTTGTCCGAATAAATTGAAAACGCATCTTTTCTTCTCCGGTTTAGCCACCCGTCCACACTAATCCGGATAAATTGTCTACCAAAAAAGGAACTTTTCGGAAACGCTCTTCAAAGTGGATGAATTTGAAAACGCCAGCTTTTCGCTTTTGTGTGGACGGAAAACATTTTTGAAACGCTCTTCAAATTGGGTATTTGAAAACGCATTTTGTACGTTTTGACCAAAATAGACGCGTTTTCAAATTTATCTGGACTAGCGTGGATGGAAAATTATATTTTATACGGCGTATTCAAATTTCTCCGGATAAATGTGGACGAGGCCTGAGCCATATTGTCATTTTAGTTATCTACAACAATGGCGGCCTTCGAATCAGATTCCCGTTCCTTCGCATTTGTTGCCAAATAATATGCTCTTAGAGAAAAGCACAGTATATAAGACTCACCTCCAATTTTCTCGCCCTTTCCTTGCTAAGTGGTTCAAGGGGAAAAACCAAATCATTGGCATCGGCAAGCGAACGCAAGTCAAAGTAATATTTAGCGTAGACACTTGATGGTACATTAATATTAAACTGTAACAGTTCTAAAAATGCTCTCTCCAATTCATTCCTGCAAAACGGAACAAATGAAATTGTTATAATAGCTAGAAATTTTCCCCCAACAGCGCGCGCTGGCTAATTCGAGGTTACATGACATCTAACAACAGTTCCCGCCAAAAGTTTTTGAGCAGGCAACATTGCAAAATCTATAACGTCAGAGGGTAACATTGCAATGTTTCCCGCAAATGTTGACCGACGAGCGCCATTTTTCTAAGTCTTCGCCGTGCTTTATAACGACTGTTCCAGAAGGTAACAGTTACAGCAAGGCGCCCAAAAGTGTGACCACTTTTAATTTATTCACATTCTTCCGTGCAGATTTAATCCAATCAGAAGTCAACTGGAACCTGTCCTTGGCTTCTGATTGGATGGTGGTTGCACGAAAGAATGTGAATTAATTAAAGGTGGTCACACTTTTGAACGCCTTGCTGTAAAGGAGCTACGTCACGGACAATGCATCTTGAAAAAAATTCCAAGTTTTTTCAAGTTTATCGTTCGTAATCCGTCTTAATCTTCGTCAGTCAAAACCATCCTTGGTAATTTTCATATTTTTCTTATTCCTTTGTACGTTTTCTATGTTAGAAAACTATTATTTTGAAGTTTCCTTCAATTTGAAAGTAATCAGAAAAACGACTTGAAATACCGTGACATTGCTCCTTTAATTTTGTTTTCCGAGAATCTCAGTGTTTCTCAAGTAAATATACTGTGCCTGTATACTGTGTCATAAATTTTTTTCAGCTTGACTAAAAACAAAGCTGATGTCAATGATCAATGAAGTAAATTCAGTCCACTTACATGTCTTCCACTGTAATATCTTTTAAAATTTGGCAGTAGTCTACGTTCCATACTGTTCAGGAAAAAAAAAAAACAAGATTGTACAACATTGCAGTTGGCTGCAAAAAATATTTCACCAGAATATAAAAAACAGAAATGTTTCACGCACGTGTGTACGCACAAAACAAATAGTCTTTGTCTTGTGTTTTCTACATTCTTTGACATTTAATTCTTAAAATCCTGTCATTTTATGACAGTAGAAAACGCGGCTTTTGTTTCTTTTAGTGTCCTGAAAGGGAGGTATAAAGTCCCATTTCCAAGACCAAATTTTGCCCAAATCCTATTTCCCAGTCCCAGTTATACTGTTTATTTGTTAATGATTCCCAGTTCCAGTGACCCAAATCCCATTTTCCCAATGAAAATTTGCTCAAATCCTGCTTCTCGTTTTAACCCTTTAGGTTTCCCTTCGTTATTTGTTAACAAAACGTAAAGCACAACTATTTCTCTGTGGAATATTACAACTATTCTTGACAACTCCCTTGAGATAGAAACCTCGTTAACACAGCGACCTGTAGATTTCTGTAGTACTGCAGTCCTTTAGTTCATCTAACTTGAGGACAGACAACACTCTAACACCTACATTGCAAACAACTCCTTACGACGTGGCACATTTATCTTTGGGCTAACACAAGGCAAGGTTCCTTGCTAAGACAAACAACTCTCGCATGCAAGACACCTCTACTTAAGGCGAACAAATGCTGGGGGGTAACCCTACGATGGACTAACATCCCATCCAGGGGGAGTAGAAATACTCCTAGTCGCTTCCTGCTACAGAAACCGGGATAAGCTCAGGCCTGTATGGGCCACTAGGCTCGACACAGACTTTGCCTTACTAATTTAGTCTTTATACACAACAAAAATGTCGCCTACCAGCTTGATCATCCCACACTTTAGATGAAAGTAAAATGGCGCCTAACAAAATCCTTTTCCAGTTACCAGGGTGCACGTCTATCTCAGCATATGTCAAGAGCCTTTCAAAATAAACCTGTGGATTTTAATGAAAATAAATGCAATGAAATATTACTGGGCAACTGAAAGATGAACATTGGCCAAAGGGGCTTGTGCCCTGCCTGGGGTCTTTCTGATTTGCTCTTGGGAAAGACGCTTTACTTTCTACAGGGTTCCATGACTTTCTACGTCCTTTCCCATGACTTTTTAAAGATTTCCATAACCTAAATTTCACCATCTTCTTGGAAGATTTCCAAAAATTATTTTGGTTCCTGGTACGTTTTTACCTTGTTTTCTTTGTCAACATCATTTTTGTGATTTAACATGGCCTACACTTAAATTCCAGGATTTTCCAGCCCTGGAAAATGAAACTCTAAAATTCCACGACTTTCCAGGTTTTTCAAGACCCGTACGATCGCTGTCTCTAGAGCCTCTCTCCAAGCCAGCAGCATAAATGGGTTTTGGCAAACAATTATTGTTGACTCAACCTGATAAAATTCAGGAGGGTAATGCAAGATGGACTTGACTCCAATCTGATCTGATGTTGGGTCTCTGGAAACTTGACCCTTAACCCTTGCTCCCTTGTCAGTTTTTCCACTCGCTTTTCAAGATTTACACTAATCCTGTTTATCGCACTGCTCCCCAGCTAACTGAACGCCTGGAATTTTTTGCCGGCTATTAAAATGCATGGAATTTAAAGGGCGCTATGTCACGCAATTTTAGGCAATTTCGGTACTGACCAACTGGTCGTAGAATTAACTGAAATATCACAATAACAGCTGAAAACTTTAGAATCACTCAATAGAAACATAGAAACTAACGACAAAAAGGGGCATGGATGGACAAAATTCAACAAGATTAAAACAGATTGCGTTCGTGTTAACTTGAAAAATGTCGGCCCAACTTTTTTCAAGTTTATCTCAATTTGTATGAAAGTGTCATTTACAATGCTTCAAAATCATCCTTGTTTGTGGCCATGATTTTAACAATAAATCACTTTTGCTCTGCCAATTTGAAGTTTACAGCTCTTAATTAACGAAAATAATTAGAATTACCTGAAATACTATAACCAAGCCCCTTTAACAGACCATAACTCCAGAGATTTAATCAAGAATAAATCAGACTTACCAGTGTGATAATTGCACATTCAGCAGTGAGTTGAGCCGCATGAAACAGAGTTTTGATAAACTTGTAGATATGTCTGTGTTCTGGATCCATTTTGTCATAATGCTCTGGCACAGGATCATGCTAAAATAAAATACAGTCAAAGCTCTCATAAGCGGACACCCTCGGGACGTGAAAAATGTGTCCGTAACTGGAGCTGGCCGCTTACGAGGATGGTTCTCGTAAGCGGCCACTAGAGGTGTAGGGGATAGATGGCCGCTTACGGGAGCTTGCCCAGCTAACAATAACCGGGCGGACCCGGGCAGACGTGAATGACGCCAAAACAAACACTAAAATATGGTACTGTTATTACTGTAAAATCATTGTTACGAACGGCAATGTGAGATTGATTAATAAAAACAAGATACAGAAGTTTTTTATAGGATTTTCTTTGGGGTGTCCGCTTACGGGAGCGCAAAAACAAAGAAAAAGTCTAATACGTAATCTGTGAAAGTGTCCGCGGCCGCTTACGGGAATGTCGGCTTACGAGAATGTAAAAATACAGAGTTTATATGGGAGTAAAAAAAGGGGTTTCAAATAAGGCGGTCGTAAGTAGAGTGTCCGTTAAGAGAGTTTCGACTGTATTTCGTATTCCAAACAATTAAAAAGCATGATGCATTATACAGTCGAACCCCTATTAAGCGGCCACCCATTAAGCGGCCACCCCCTATTAAGCGGCCAGTTACTAAAGTCCCGAAAATATTGTCAGTATAATACTGTAAATATAACCCCTTTTAAGCGGCCACCCCTACTAAGCGGCCGCGGCCACCTTTCCGCCGTCCCGATGAGCGTTCTTCTATTGTTTTTACCTCTATTTAGCGGTCAATGAGAATGTAATATACAATATTTAAATTAATTTCCAACAAGCTGACGGCCGATAAAATCATTCAAACACAGGTTTATTGTCGTCTTCCTGTGATTCCGTTATTCCTTTTCACCTTATTTTGTATGGAAATAATGTAACCTTTTAAAAAGACCTTATGCTAATTTCTGACAAACCCCTATTAAGCGGCCAACCTCTATTAAGCGGCCAGTTGCCATTTCCCCGAGGGTGGCTGCTTAATAGGGGTTCAACTGTAATTGCTTATCTGATCGAGGTTTGAAGAATGAAAAGAGCAATATAACGGTAAGTATGTTATTAAAAATCCTCATTGGGACAGCTGAAAGGTGGCCGTGGCCTGTCTTATTTTAATGTTCATTCTGTCACAGACGACGTTTACTTTTTTTCGATCCAGTAAACATTTAGACATTCACTTAGACTATAGAACTACACCATTTATACACAAGTAACATATCTAGAAACCATTATGCTTCTTTCCTTACCGTGAGAGGATGAGCCTTTTCATCAAATATGTCAAGAGACCGCACGTCCCTGTCTCTGTAGTAACAAAATGAAAAAATAGCTGCTCTGTTTATGGAACTTTTGACTATTTATAACATAACATAATATCAGTCTTAGAAAACAACCAAACTAAAATATATTTATTTCTGAACTCAATACGCATACACATTTACTTTTTCAAGACAGTTTCCATATTGTGTTTATGTATGTCTGAAAAGTCTGACAATGGTAATTACATTATAGAATATAATCCATAAACTTTACATACCAATAAGTGTATGCTTTAAAAAGTAATGAAATAATATTTAGAAGCTATCATGGATGCAGTTTTGAAAACTTGTGTCCAAACTTGAAAAATTTGT
This sequence comes from Oculina patagonica, assembly GCF_052425735.1. Classification (NCBI taxonomy): domain Eukaryota; kingdom Metazoa; phylum Cnidaria; class Anthozoa; order Scleractinia; family Oculinidae; genus Oculina; species Oculina patagonica. The sequence continues at coordinate 3,212,997 of NC_135768.1, forward strand.
GATTCATATCCTATCTATATCTTTTTTAATCTTAAATAATTTTTTGTTTTGATTTATTATAACTGCTTCCTTTTGTGTTTTTCTATCTAGCAAGACTATCATTTAATTTTAAATTTCCCTTTACACTTTGCAAAAAAATATTTAATATATATTGTGACATATAGCTCATTTAACATCTTCAGAAGATAAATGGTTTATACCAGTGGCTTCCTACTCAGATTTTGCTGATGGATTCTTCAGTTTAAATAAAGCTTTTATTATTATTATATACATAACTTAGATGATGTGGTCTAATACATGATTGTATACTTTGGGGCTGAATTCAGACAAAAATAAATATTCTATTCTTTGAAACAGACAAAACAATATCCCACCTGTTTTTAATATGGTAATAAATTGCCAATGCCACACTGTGAAAAAAGGAATATGAGAAATATTGAATAAAATATCATCAATAAATTATTTTATAAATAAAATTCAATCACTGACTGACAAAATGATCCATTGATAAATACATTAGTAAATCAGAATTGTCAAAACGGTTCACAGAGATAAATATTTCAACTTAATATCTAAGTCTATATCAAGGGCAGAAAAACAGAGACCAATCAAAATGCAAATTTCAGAGGATAAAATTAATTTAACTGATATAAAGCCTCACAAATATATCGAGTATATTTAAAGTATTTTTTTTAATTACTGTTGCAATTTCATCTACTATAAGCTGTTTAATAAAGATTGCAGTTTACAAGAAATAAAACTTATAGATGATACTATCTATGTATGACAGTATCCAACTACATAATATTCAAGCTATCATTTGTTAAAATAATAAACATCTCATGTCTAATATACTGTTACTTAAAGACATGATGCACAATGTCCCTTCAATTTAAAAGAAATTTCGTACACCCGGAAAAAAAGGCCCCTCATCCTGACCATGTCATAGCCCCTTCAAGAACAGCCTGGCTCATTGAGTTACTATCAAAACTTTAGTGGAAATTGAAATGTCACAGCTGATATTAAAAACAGTCAACAGGAGCTTAATTTGTAAATGATGAAAGAGCATGCAAGTTTTGTTTACTTCTTTACCATTTGATGGTGGATTTTAGGTTGGGCTGACTCACTGTACTGTCATCGAGGAAAATAGTTGAACAGGAACTAAACTTTCTCGTCAGACCTCCCTGGTAAAACAGATTGGAAAGAAAGTTAACTTTAATAGCCAAAGGGTAACATTCTGAGCATACATACCAACCTTAAATACCAACCTTAATCTTGGCCTGCACTATGGGAGATAGGGTGGTGTAACGGTTCAGGCACCTTGGACTCCAGATTGAGTACTCCAAGTTTGAGGAGTGTTGAATGGTAAATGCGAGACTTTGCGAGACGGCGAGTCTGATATCTTTTCTGCGAGCCCGAGACCTTTTTAGCCTTGCAAAAGAAATCGAGACTGCGAGAAGGCGTCAAAGAAAAATTCGAGACGACGAGACCCCTGAAATTTAGCTAACATTTTGCGAGACACACAGTTTTTGAAGGACCATTCACCACCCCTAAGACACTTTACTCACATAGTGCCCCCAATAAGGTCTACCAGTATATTTAATAGATAGCAGCCAGGGTGTAGTCCTGGGATAGACTACAGCTGTAGCATCACATTGAGATTTAAAATACTCCTAGTTTATACCTGCCAACTCTCACGCCTTAGGGGTGAGTCTCACGCCTGCGAGTTGAAAACTTCGATCTCACGCCAACTCACGCTTACAAACCAATTTCTCACGTCTAGTTGAAAAATGTGAGTTGTTACAACCATAACTGACACACTTTCCAAAAAATGTAAACTCAAACCAATACGAGAAATGAAAACTCCATATAAAATGAGTAAAGGACGATACTTTCCCGAAAATCTCAGAGTTTTGACAAGAAATACATTGGGAACGACGCGACGTTGTGTTTAGCAAAACACGTTCTGGGACTGGAACTGGGATATGTTCGGAACGTCTTCAAAATACTTCGGACGTCTTCGGAAATCTTCGGACATGGTCGTGTCATCTTCGGAAATCCTGGTACTCTTAGGATAAAAATCTCACGCCTTTGACCCAGAAAAGTTGGCAGGTATACTAGTTACTTCATGGTATGGAAACCTGGATAATGTCTGGCCTGACAGACCACTTCCCTAAGGGGTAAGTGGAGTTTATTACCCCAGAACCAAATGCACACTTGACTATACCTGTATGAAATTAACAACAAATTCTCAAGGCTCTCTTAAAACAAAATTAAAGTCACTTGATTTAAAATGTTTTACCCTGTTAGCCTTGGTCTCCAGGCGTGAGAAATAATAACTGACCACTGATAGGTCCATACATAAAAATTTGGTTGTATTGATGGGGTAGATTCAAATTATGATGCCAGTATTAATTAATTGGTTTTAAATAATGCCACCACAGGTGTAACTCCTAATTAACTCATGCTTGAAGTACTAGAAAATTAATATGAATACATCTTCATGACCATGCTCCCCCGATTACGATTGCCACCTTGCCGTGGTGGGGGGGCTTGCGTGCTCCACTGAGCCCGACAGCTATGCTGGCTGGACCTCTCGAGGTCCTGTTAGGGGCACCCATGCCAGACAGGTCAAAGGTTAGGGGCCAGACAAAGAGCAATCTACCGGTCCTCCAGGTTTGGGGGTTTTACACAGGGCTAACAACCCTGTCACGTAAAAAGCCTTTGTAACGGAAACAGCAACGTGTAACTTACATGAATCATCTGTGCAGAACGAGCCTCCGGAATCCATGTAAGGAAATAAATTAAAGGAGATGGGGAAGACCTGGGAGGGCATCAAGTTCATGGCAAAGGACCGCCAGATGTGGAGGGAGCATGTTGCGCCCTACATGCCACTTAGGCGTAATGCGCATGAGTGAGAGTGTTCATGATCATGCATTTTATTGTAACAATAACTTGAATATAATTGAATTGGATTTGCTTTTGTCATCAGGCATCTCAAGAGTAGCATAATTGGATTAATTTATCTAAAAATTAATAAAAGTTGTGGATTGGAAAAGGGTTTGTTGCTTGCATTAACAAGTTACAGTAGATGGATTCAAGAGGGCTTTTAGATAAGAAAACGACTGAGCTTTTGTTTGGGTAAAAAACAAGGGGTGGAAGGAACAAGGTGGTCACATTTTAATGGTTGGTTGAAAGGCCAAGTAAAAAAAATGTTTCTCGTCCCTCCTGCCCGCTTCATTTTTTGGGGCAGTTTTCTTTTTTCGACTATTTTGCTTGTTTACAAGCAAAAGTAGGAGATTAGGAGTGGTGTGGGCAAAATTTGGAACCACATATTTGTAAACTCTCAAGGGACTTTTTTAATTAACTGCGCTGCGCAGTTCTTGCTCTGCACGGGGTTTATTATTATTATTATTATTTTTTTTCGTTTTGTCGGTGACCAGACCCAGACCTCCACTCGGTCGAGCTTGAAATCACGCGATGTTTAGAAGCTACAAATCAGTAACAAATGGAAAAATTTTCTCTTTTTTGTCTTTATAAAGTATGCTTAATGTGAACTATTCCATTTTGAAGCGTTTGGTTCATGGAAAATACTAAATTTCCACGCTTTCAAAGAGAAATATAATTTAGCGGGCCAGAATCTATGAATAAATACCATTACGATGGTGGAAAAGAATGTGCTGACATGACAAGTTTCACTTTCGATCGGCTAGACCTCGAGTCACGTAACTTTTCAAAGCTATCCAGACACCTTTTAAAATCTTTGCGAATCCTTTGGTCTTTACTTAAAAAATTCAGTGTGAAGTATTTTGAAGCGTTTGAATCAAAGAAAATACTAAAATTTGATGCTTTAAAAGAATAATTCGCTTTAGTGAGCAAGAATTTACATTTATTTACATTACGTCTGTGTCCCGGAATGTGCTAACGTTAGCAAATTTCTACTTTCACAAGGCACCGATCGGCAAGAATCACGCAATGCTCTGAAAGGTTTAAATCTGCCAGAAACGGAAACTAAACAAATCCTTTGGTCTAAACTTAGCATGTTAAGTGTGAAATGTTCGACTTTTTAGCGTTATTTATTTTTGGAGCTGTGTCATCTATAGGATTTCTGAAATCTGATGGAAAACCACCGAGACAAACATGCCTTGACTTGCAAAGGTTACGTCATTGCTAAATTAATTCTCCGGGGAATTCCCATTCAGCAAAACACAGGTCTAGTGTTTTTCTCAAATTTGATTTAATTATTTGCTCCAATATTCCATTTTCGGAGCTGGTTATTCAATCTTTAAACGGTAATTCAAGACAACACTGGTTGCTGATTTAAAAGATTTTTTTGTTTCACGGATCAGGATCGTGGGAATTAAATTTGGCCAGCATTAGCATATAAAAAAATATTTAATTTCGGACGGAACTAGTCAACCATGAAATGTCACGCAAGGTGTTTTCCTACCATCTTGTTTGCCAGTCGCAACATTGTTCGACGCAGGTAAAGGGGATAAGGGGGGGGGGGGTGCATTTTTTGTTCCCCCCACATGGCTCCCCTAAAGTGCTCACGAGACCAGCGCAGTTGTAAGCTCTAAGAGCTCTTGTTTCTCAAGGGACTGTTTTAATTTCTCAAGGGATTTCTTTCCGCTCAGTGGGCGATGAAAGGGTCTCTTATTATTACTGCGTCAACACTTGCAAGCTCGTGTTAAAGACGTGACTTGTCACATATTCCGGTGTAGGTGATGAAAGGGTCTCTCATTAGTATTGCGTCAACACTTGCGGGTTCAAACTGCGGCCTCGTGAAAAAGCATTAAAAACGCTAACAAAATTACAGAATTCAGACTACTACAGAGAACCTTGAAAGAAACTTTGTTTAGAATTTATTTTTAGTTTGGATGAAGTCAAGAAATGTGTTGACAAGCGGCAGAGTATCGAAATTTTTCGCACCGTGCTGTACTGCACGGCAGAAATAATTATCCACATGTTCATGTTGAAAGCGAAGTTTTAATTTGAGCAGCCGGCTTTTGAAGTCAATTGTACACTAAATGGATTTACCGATTGTTCAAAAAATTACATCCAAGTTCATAGCAATAACAGTACATTACCATTTCGTTCTCAAAAGACTTGAGAAGCCGCAATTGGTCCTTGTTTAACTCCGTGATTTGAATTCAAAACGCATTTGTAAGCACCATTACACCATATCTTCGCGGCGGTGGAAGGAAAGATAAATCCTTCATCAACAAGGTTTCAGCACTCTGTACTCCATGGTTTTCCGTTTTAAGGCCACTTTAAAATTCTATAGTGTTTCTCCTTTCCGTTTTAAGTCCCAAATATGGTTTTTTTTCTTGTTCAGAATCAAAACAAGGCCTTGGAAGTTTGTAAATACAACCCGGGCGGCTCTACGATTTCCTTGTACGATTTCAACGCACGGAATAATACGAAAAACCTTCTTCTAGGACCCCAAGAGTTCTCTAAAAATATGCGCAGAAAACAGATTTTGATTGGTTTATTTGCCGTTATTATCTATAGAACAATAGAAGAACCAAAAAAACTCCAGGGAGGGTGGGAAAGGACATATTCCGCTGTAGGTGATGAAAGGGTCTCTCATTAGTATTGCGTCAACACTTGCGGGTTCAAATTGCAACGGCGTGAAAAAGCATTAAAAATGCTTACAAAATTACAGAATTCAGACTACTAAAGAGAACCTTGAAAGAAACTTTGTTTAGAATTTATTTTTAGTTCGTATGAAGTCAAGAAAAGAAATGTGTTAACAAGCGGCAGAGTATCGAAATTTGTCGCACCGTGCTGTACTGCACAGCTGAAATAATTATCCACATGTTCATGTTGAAAGCGAAGTTTTAATTTTAGCAGCCAGCTTTTGAAGTCAATTGTACACTAAATGGATTTACCGATCGTTCAAAAAATTACATCCAAGTTCAAAGCAATAACAGTACATTACCATTTCGTTCTCAAAAGATTTGATAAGCCGCATTGAGTCCGTGTTTAACTCCGTGATTTGAATTCAAAACGCATTTGTAAGCACCATTACAGCATGGCGGCGGTGGAAGGAAAGATAAATCCTTCATCAACAACGTTTTAGCACTCTGTAGTCCATGGTTTTCCGTTTTAAGGCCACTTTAAAATTCTATAGTGTTTCTCCTTATCGTTTTAAGTCCCAAAGATGGTTTTTTTCTTGTTGGTTTTCAAAGCCTGGTGAGACCGGCACAAGCAATTTGGGGGTGGTTTCCAATGTTTGGGTCAACACTGGCGAGCTGGTGTTAAAGACGTGACTTGTCACATATTCCGCTGTAGGTGATGAAAGGGGCTCTCATTAGTATTGCGTAAACACTTGCGGGTTCAAATTGCGGCGGCGTGGATTGAAGATTACTGTAATTTTTGCATACGCAAGCCAAATCGGTCATAAACTGTTTAAAAACGTTTTGTTCTTTGTATTAAAAGGAAAGTTCTTGGAGAGTGCGTTTTATCCAGTAGTACCAAGTTATCAGTACAAAGATACGCACGTTAATGCTTTAGTTTGGCAAGAGTGAAGTTAATGAAATAACATAAACGGATACAAATTCCAGTGGTTTTTAACTGTTGCGGAGTGGAGTGGTTTTCAACGGTTTACGAAGTTTAAAGGAGCAATAGAGCTCTATCTACTGCTCAATAAATTTGTTTTCAATAGCACTGAACTTGACAGTTGTCATAAACTTTTCTTCACCGTTGGAAGAATTCACTCTGGAAAAGAGACAGATGTTCAGTGGAGCAAGAAAGTTACCTTGAGTGCTAAGTGAGTACAATCTTGCGTTGATGGGCGTTGATGTTGTTTGTATGAATGTGTCATGTGGTACAGATGTTTTTTGGATAAAGTTATCGCTACATGGTTTCGCTTTTAGTCTTGGAATTTGAAGTATTTCCGCACTGCGGTTGGTAAGCGAGTGGGGAAATGTCAACGGAGTTGCAGTATCTGGCAATTCTCATTTATGCTCGTGATTTTTGCCATCAGTAACTGGTTAACTCATTTGCCATCGTTTGCCAAAACGTACAATTTTTAAAGTGCTACGCTTTTCGTTCTTTTTTTTCTCTCACTTCTGTGATGTTCAATTTTTTTAACACGTGTTTTCTTTTGTTCTGCCGTGTTTATTTATAGCCGTTTACGCTATTCCGTTGTCTTAGTTGTTATCAATGCTGACACACCCCTTGACACACCAGTTGAGATAAAATTCTCCCGTTATATGCTAAGCTGCGCTAAAGAAGTTTTTTTTCTTTTTAGAGAGATAACCTACCACTTTATTCCATTTCTACGGTATGATACATTCTATGAATTTTTGGTATGGCAGTTTTAGTATTTAATCCTGAATTTCCTACTGTGCGATTAAGTAAGTCGCTAACAGGCTCGTTAGTATGTTTTCGTGAGCGATGCTTTTGAATTTACACAATGGACGCACAGCAAGATAAAACGAATTTCCGGCAATTGTTTGAGTACATAGGTGGTGGAAAACACGGATCCTGCTTCCCAAAAGCCGTAACCGGGTTTACATTACGTTTTTGACGTAGGGTATAAGCAAGCCCGACAGTTTATAAATTTCAGTTAGAAACTAAACAGATGAAGTCTTCTTTTTAAGTTATCACCCAAGATTTTATTCTTTCTTATAATTTGAAACAGATTTTTGGTCTAATTAGACCGTAAATCGCCAAAATTATTTTAATTCGCGTTACTTCCGTTCTCCTCCAAATTTGGTATACAGGAAGTGAATTTTATCCGCCAATTACCTAGTGATTTTAATGTGCCTTACATGACAATTTTTGCAGAAGTTATTCCTTCAGCAATATGGCGGTTTCGGTCTAACGAGCTTTAATAGGGTTTAAAAGCTCGTTAAGATGGTCTTTGAGAAGGAATTATGATCTGAAACGTTTTTCGAGTGTCAGAGAAAGTTACTTGGAGATTTGGGTCTATATTCGAAGCTAGAAATTGAGGTAAATTATCTTTCTTGTTGCTTCGCACGTGTTTCGGTCTGTTGCGTATGAATAGATAAAATTCCAAATAGTACAAAATGCTCTTTGGATCACCTTTTTTTTTAGATTGAAAACCTTGCTTGTATCATAAATTATGTGTCTTTAATGATTTATTTGGAAATGTAAAGTTTTAATACTTTGCCATGGTTTTTGAGATGCAATCCTTGTGTTTACGCAGTACAATTTATTGGTAGTTAATTTGAAATTCGGTCGATTTTTCTCAGGTTTTCAGGTTAGTTTTCATCTTAGAAAAAGGAAAATGTATTGTTGTAGTTCCAAATTTGTAAAGTGATTGAATTTTTTTTTTGGAAACTTGATAACTTTTACATAAGCCGATGTGTTACTCTTAAAAACGAAATGTTTTGCTCGCTTAATGTGATATTGAAACTTTAACTGCTGTAAATAAGTTTTGAGTTATTAAATAAAACATGCACCAAGGTCTTTTGTGTATTTTTATGTTATAAGAAGGGGTTAAAATTTTTCATTTTTTGAGCTTTCTTTTTTGGCTTGTTACTTTTTTGTCAGTTAATTTATTAAACACAATAACACTTTGAAGGACAAAAAGGATTTCAAAAACTCAACAACAAAATTTAACAACAAGGAGTTTCTTATTGGTACCCCATCCAATTACTAAACCCGCCCAACAAACCTTAACTTTGGCGATAAGATGACAACAACTACTTTTCATGTGGTATAAGAGAACACGTAGCTCATCTCACAACAGCTCACCTTGAGCAGGGTTTGACTTGGATAAATGACCTTAATAGAAACCCCTTGTTCTTGCGATTCCATTAGAAATTTCTCAGTACAAACTTATTAACTTCAGGAACTTTCATTTCCCTTTTAACAGCTTTCTTAACTTACTTCGGCTTTATGCGTTTCTTTATCTCGAACCTATGCCCCACTTCACCCTAACCCCCCCAAATAATCATTATTCGACGCCTTCTTTACCTTAAATTGACGTATTTTTAATTGAAATGGTTCTTTGTTTTGGTAGCTGTTGTTGCCACTTTTTAAAATGTTTCACACTTCTGCGTTTTACAAAATTCACACATACTGCGTTTTAAGAAAATAGGTCAATGCGCATTTTACAATGTTCCTCCCATCAACCGTACCGTTCCACCGTTCCGCCGTTCCACCGTTCCTACATCCCTCATAATAAACTAACCAGAATATCCAGGACAACACAAATTTACATATTTCAACACTTGCACTCCTAAATAAAGTGAAAAGCCTAATTCACCCTTTAAAAAGAACTACTCCATACCACAATTGACTGCCAACAGATAAACCATAGCAAAATAGTCGTAGTCTCACAGAGACCTTTGATTTTAATATTTGTCAATGGGAAAGTTGGAAAGAACAAAAACCAACAGGCATAAGTCCTCAATAAGTACAAAGAAAATTTTGTAAGACCTGGCTTTTGTCTGCATTTTAATACAAAATCAGGCCAAAATTTTAAAGCCTCGACAAGCTACAATCAGTGACAAAACCTTGGTGTAGTTGCTGTTTTTCTTACTTGTAACCTAAAAAAGTTAAGTAATTTCCCCTCTCCCCCTTTGCAGGGGGTGGGTGGGCCAACGACTTTTGTCAATGATTGTAGGTCCCGTACTAGAGAGGTCAGGATTTATTTTACAAGTTCACCTCTGGAAAATTTGATGATGGAGGAAAAAACAAATAACGAAAAAAAGAGCCCGCCTGCTTTCTTTTTTATAGAAATCCAGACGAGAAACATTTTCTTTTACTTGGCCTAAGGTGGGTTCTACTGTAGCATCTCTACCACAATGGCCAGATTGCAGCTGCACCAAATCACTTATGCCAGACACTGTCCCATTTGCCCTTACCCCAAGTCCGTTTCTCTTTCTTGAGTCACTTCCTGTTGAAAATGTACGTCTTCCAGGAAACGTTCCATTGTTACCTACAGAATATGGCATGTTATTACAAGATCATGGGTTCTAGAAAGGAAATATCAGCTTATTGACTGAATGGGAGGGCTGAATATTTCATGATCTGTCTTGAGGTCATAACTGGGTTAGAACCTTGCTGAAGCACTCATGATCAGAAAATACTAGAACCTGGAACACTCAGGAAATAAAAAACACTGTCTTGTATATGGCTCGTGTTTTTGTAAACATCTGGGTCAGATCTTTCTGTTCCATCAAGTATTTTATATACTGGTTTAAACTGTTCTCTTGTTAAATACATGTTAAGCAGATTTAAATTTTATATACAGTGTCATGATTAGAGGTTTGAATATGGTAATCTGGAACTTAAGTCAATTATATCTTTTTGATTCTTGGATAAACATTTATTTTTTGCAACTTCTAGTAAGTAATAAATTTTGATCCACTCAGTTAAGAGGGTTTTAATACCGCATTATTTGAGTAACAATATTTCTAAAACATCAAAGAAACCCATAATGCTGAAGTCGACAAGGCATCATATGCATGGACTTAAAATAAGTAATTGAAGAAATAAGAAAAATATTCTGATGGAATTTAATACCCCATATATTTCGTGAGATTCGTGTTGTCATGAATAACATGTGGTGTTAGGTTAAACCAGTTGAACAAAAAATTGGATTAAAATATTATGGATTTTACGATCACATTTCGTGAAGTGGAAATGAATTAATTGCGGATTACCATGAAATTTCTTCGTGAAATTACACAATATGACGGAAATCGACAAGGGTTGGAGTAAATATACAAAATAAATTTAGTGTTGTTTTAAGACTTGCAAAGAAATTAAAAACAAGCATTTCCCGCTCTTACTGTAACAAAATCGGGGAAAGGATCTTTTGCTGCGTTTTGCTAAAAAACGCTAATTTTGGTAAAAAGCTTATCGTACATAAGCTAAGGAAAGCACGGGCTGGAGGCGATGGAAGCATTCAATACATGTGACTCGAAGGTGATCGAACTTTGCAATGGTTGTTCAACGAAATGATAAATTAGCTGTCATTTGTCTTACCTTGATTAGACTGAGATCTGTGTAAGAACAACGTCCCCTTGTGGTTTGAAAGATCTGTGAGGAAATTAAAAAAAGAAAACCATCTATCACCCAATTTGTTCGCCGTGTAGCTTTTATAGATCAGGCATCACCATAACATATTAGCTTTGAACAAACATTTTGCTTGTCGCTAACCTTCTCTATCGCTAATGTGAGGTAGTTCAAACGACTCATTCGCAAGCCCTGTTCTGTCATAAGGCTCATTCTTGGCCATAGCCCCTCCGCGAGGCGAAGGAAGAACACAACATTGAATGTTTCCCATCTTTGGGAGATATCTCATGTGCTATAACAAGGCGACGTCCGCACAAACGCGACTTCACACCACAAAGTCAACAGCTACATTACGAGAAGTTCTCCATGCGTAGCTTCAAAGACTTCTTTAAGGAACATCGGATTCTCCACATTGTCTCAGTTTAGCAATTTCCTTTGCCAAGACGTTTTCCAGATATTAGAAGATCGAGTTTGGATACCTCGGTACAAGCGAACAACAAACAGACTCAATCAAATGGTCCTAAATTTTGATTGGTCAAGGCAGAAAATTACGTCATGGCTTGATCATATATGGCGAAAATTCTGGATTGGTCTGGGACTTTTTTTCTGCCTGGGAAAAAAAGATAACAAAAAAATTTACCCACGCTTTTAAAACCTTTAACAATAGACACTGATTAATCAAGGTATTGAGCATGTTTTGAATCGTGTCATTAATCAATAAATGACAGATTTAAAAATATTTCATTTTTTGATAAAATTGTTATTTTTAGATCTTTTATCTCAATTTTTTGGCTTTTCTCAGATTTCATTTTTTATCCTTTTTGGAGACCCTATAAACTGCAATTATTTAAAGGTTAACAAGCTTATGTTTGACACTGCGTTCTTGAAAAATTAAAATCAACAATATTAAAGTTTAAAAAAACCTGTAATATAAACAGACTTAAAAAATAATTTTAGTAATAGAAGTAACCAAGAAACCATGGTAATTGATGTAATAAAGTTATAAGCTTACTTTAATATTCTTTCAATATTCTCATATTTATTGTTATTATTTGGGGGGGTATTATAGCAAGTGGTTTACAGCAAGATTTTCTTTCAGTAGGAGCCTTTGCATATAGGAAGAGTCTGGTAATTTCAGGAAATAATGCAGGCACTGTACAGCGGTTTGTATATTGCACGAGAAGTACTGGGTTCTACTTAGCAACCTTCCCTTGACAACCACAAAGAAGGGGCCATATTTACAAATCTTCCCGTTTGCACACGAGCCACAGCAATTTTAACAACGATTTAACAGGCAAAAAACGTTTTCGCCACGATGTATGATGACGACGACGAACCAGAAGGTCCAAAGAGTTCATTTACAACTTATCTATCCGAAGGAAATGTGCATTTTAATCAGGGAGAATACAAGAAAGCTCTTGATAGCTATTCGCAGGTAAACGAATCTCTATACGAACGAGTGATCTTAATATTCCTTGAACGAAAAAAGGCTCATAAGTTTGTTAGATTTATCATTGTACTTGTGCATGTAGAAGTTTTGTTTCTTTATTGTCAATTCTTGAAATTCCAACAGTACTTTCAAGGAAATAACCCCAGAAGTGTTGAAAGCTTTAATATCCATGTACCATATCACATGTAAAAGCTAACATACAATTTTATGTATACATAAGCGTATGTAGCTAGCCTTTTCTTGTTGATAATGCATCGAAGTCGGTTTTAACTGTAAACTGTTATAACTGGTGGTATGTCTTTCCCTGACTTTTGAAAAATTTGTCAATGGATCATTGAAGGTTTGCTGATTGACAGTTTATAACTATTTGACACTATTGCAAGTTTGATTAAAAAAAAATAGATAAAACTTTTTACGTATCACATGGCACTGCTAATTAAATTGAGTGCTGTCAACAACTCCATTTTGTAATAGCCCAAAACTGGAGAAAAAAGTAAATAGCCTCTCCATGGGTATTTCGAAGACAGGAAGATCACCGCAAAAAACGAAGATCTCCCGATTGAAGCAAAGATCTGAAATTGACCAAAATTTGTGTGATCAATTAATTTGAACACTCAAAAATTAAACTGTCAAAACTCGTAAACATTACAGAAAGTATCTGTAATCCTGAATTTTGGCATTTGACCACATTTCACAAAAAAAACTAAGATAAAATTAAGACCTGCTTAAAAAAAATGAAGATTTGCAAAAAAAGCGGAGAAAATGAAGACCCTGGGTACCCATAGAGAGGCTCAGTAGTTCTCACCTGATTTAACCACACAAAATGCATCAAATATCTAAAAAATATTCCACAAAATCACCCGAAATCTGCCGGAGATTTGGTGACCTGTAGGGAGACCAGGATATTTGGTTTGTGTCTGGAAATTGGATAATTTAGGAGGGTTAGCGTAGATCTTTATACTGTAGAAAAAATCTAAAGTGAAAGTGTTGGATGAAAAAAATATATCTTCTAAAATAATATCAGAAGCTGGCATGTAAATGAAATGGGTGCCTCTTTATTTTTTCTTAGTGTTCACAGGATAGCTATAATTAAACCTTTATGTTTTTGTTCATAGGCACTAGAGTTACAGCCAGGATACAAAGTTTGCCTTGTTCAGCGATCAAAATGCTACTTAAGGCTGGGTGACCCTGATGCAGCACTGAGAGATGCTGAGGAATCACTTGCTGAAGATAAAGAATATAACAAGGTTTGAAAATATCTTTTTCATCTGAGGTGATCATGACATGAAATTTATTAATTTATTTATTTAATCATGTGTCTTGCCTGATGGGCATAGGCCGGGGCAATCTGTCTGAACACAAATATTATACTAACAGTGCAACCTCGATATAACGAACCTCTATATAACGAAGTCCTCGATATAACGAACAACATTCTTTGTCCCAGTAATAGTAAAATGTATGAGAAAGTACCTCGATATAACAAAACCTTGTTATAGCGAACACATTATGCCAGTCCCTTGGCCCTTCATTATATGGAGGTTACACTGCAATTTGAAAACAAGCAAGTAAACTTAGGCAAGCATGTGACTGCCTTGGCAAGCAGAATTTGAGAGTCACTTCTTCAAAGGGTTGTTGCAAGGATTCTTTCTTTCCGTAGCCTGCTAACGTCATTTTTCTTTTGCAACTAATTTGTAGGGACTTTACCAGAAAGCAGAAGCGCTTTATTCCAAGGGTGACTTTGAATATGCCCTGTTATATTATCATCGTGGATACAAGCTGCGAAACGACCAGGAGGAGTTTAAGCTTGGTATTCAGAAGGCTCAAGAAGCCATTGACAATGCCATTGGAAGTAAGAGCTGCTTTCACTCATTACTGACAATGTTGTTTGTTGGTTGAAAATGTCTGTACCAGAGATACCACCGATGTCAAAAGCCAAAATTTGTAAAGTGAAATATGAAGTTAAACTAGAATATTTTCTGGAGGGATGGGGAGGGGGAGGGGTGAGGTCAAGTCAATAACGTTCCATGGGGAAAGTATGGATATGTTGCAGTTAATTTTTTATCTCAGTTAATTTTAAATTTTACCTAGTTATCTTTTTTCTAACTAGTTAAATAATAGGGTTAGGGTTAGAGTATGGGTTGGAGTCATATATTTTTAAAAAATAGTGGTTCATCCAACATTTCCTACATGGCAAAGTGGTAAGGGGTTGGACAACAAATCCAGAGGTCGAGTTCAAATCCAGTGCAGGTTAGTAAAAAGAAAAAAAATAGATGATAGTACTTAGGGCAGGGGGATAATGTTAATAGCAGATAGTAGGGGAGGAGGGGTGTTAGTAAAGATGGGGGGGGGGGTAATAAGACATCAAGGGAGGGGAGGTGTATTGCTTTTTCTACTTATTAACCTAGTATATAAAAAAAACTAGTTAGAAAAAAATTAACTGATATCAAAAATTAACTGCAACAGATATTTTATGGAACAACAACTGACACATTTTGGCAAAAAAGCTGTTTTAATTTATTGACTCATATGCTTGAATTTGATTTGCTGTAATTTTAGTGCTGGAATGTGTGGAATAGCCAGATATTTCCTGAAAATGTACTGTTCTCTATTCAATTTACATTCTCTCATAAAACATGACTGAGATAATGTTGACCATGCTTTCTTTTTAGGTAAGGCCAAGGTTAAACTGGAAAACAAGGGAGACTTGTCATTTTTTGCAAAACAAGATGAAGCTGTGAGTATATTTTTTATATTTATTTTTTCTAACATTTATTTATTAGAAAATTTAAATTTGACTTTTCTTTTTTGAACCCTGTTTCCCTTATGCAATAATTTTGTAGACCTGGAGTATAAAACCTCTCACCCCACCCAGTATGATATTGGTTAATACATGTATTTTTAATGGAGTAGCTCGATCAACTCCTTGTGAAGATTATATAAATGAAATAAATTTTACAACTTTTGTAACTTGACCAATTTCAATCTTCTGCAGAAAAAGACAACAAAGGGCTACAGCAAACCAACCACTCAGGCAGCAAGAAATCAACAACAGGCAGCGAACAGAGGAAAAAACACTAAAAGTCCAGTTAAATCTGAAAAGACTGTCAAGAAGGTGAGTTTACTTAATCAACTGCTACAAATATTTCTCAATTTGTTATCAAAGGGTACATGTAGTTAAATCCAAGGGATACTTCACCTCGCAAAACATTCATTTCTCAACCAAAATATCAGACAAATTTGTATTTTTAATTTCTGTCACTGTTTTTTGTTTTTCTTGTTTCTGTTTCCTTGTTTCTTGCTTGTTACTGTTTTTGTTATCAATCTGCCGTATAGTGTTTACTATATAATTTATGTTCAGTCCTTGCACTACTAAGTACACTTTAAGTATTATTAAATATCTCAGACATCATTTCTTCTATTTTTGTGCAGCTCTTAGGAGAATTATATGCTGACAAGAAGTACCTTGAAAAACTTATGGATGACCAAGGTAAAATCACTAATTTTATTGATAAAAAAATCGTTAAAGGAAATAAAAATAGTGAAAGGCGTTATCATCTAAAAGTTGCATCCTGTGACCTTGGCCAAGATTAACAGCAAAGTTGAGTTTAATCTTGGAATTCATGAATAAGTGCTCTACAAAATGTTAGCTACTCTTTAGGCCTATTTTTTAACATCATTTTGGGCTGTTGTTTATATAAACACTACCTCGTAGTACTTAACAAAAACTTTTATTTTCTTTTGTGTAGATTTTATACATGGTAATAGCAGCAAGCCAATTTATGATCTAGTACAAGATGGCCTGAATTATTTAGACACAAGGATTGAATTTTGGAGACAGCAAGAACCATTGTATGCTCGCAAGAACAAGAAACTGCCTCCTAGGAAACCCCCACAAAAACAACTTCCCGCTGACACAACAAAGTTCATTTTAAGATCACTGGAGGAAATAGATCAGGCGTTGGCCGATGGCGATCCTGAGAGCAGTTTAAACAAGGCACAAGCAACATTAAAAACTGTTCAGTCATTAGGAGCAGAAAGTGTCCCAAACAAAGCTGAAGTTGTCGGCAATTTATACTCTTGCATCGGAAATGCCCATCTTGAAATGGAAAATTATGAAGAAGCTTTGAAATACCATGAGAAGGATCTGAAGGCTGCTAAAAAGCTGTAAGTACACATTCTGGTACAGATGTAGTCGTAGTTTGGCACAACCCATGTAGTTGACTTGAAGGTATCAATAATTGTTCACTAGAAATTTTATTAACTCTGGCCTTCAAGTGATTATCTCTGAACAAGGTACATGTATTTAAATTTTGGATCTTGCTCCACATCTTATGGACTTTTTGATTATCTGATGCATCAAGGTTCTAAATACATGTGGTTTATGCCTCTCAGTACTGTAGTAAAGTGAGATCTGCTTCGAATTCAGCTAGCTCTTTCTTGAGTCTTACAGTAATAACATATTTGAAATAAGGGTCTTAGCAACTCTCATATATTAAAGGGACTGTGTCACGGCTAAGTTAATTTTATGTTATTAAATTTTGCCAAACACCCGCTATGAAACTAAATGTTTGCAAAGAAATAAATTTTATGATTCTAAATGACAAAACCATAGCTTCACTGCAGCTAAACGTGTTTTCCGGCGTTATAATTTAAAGTTACAAGCAAACTAGATTAACTTTGAAAACTGTTCCGCCGGATCACTTTTCAAAAACCCATATCGCAATCCGTTTCAATCTTTGTCACTTTTGGCCATCCGTACCTTCTTTTGCATTTGGTGTGTTATTTAAATATTCCTTCACTGTTTTAAGATGTTATTTTATATATTTAAACGAATTTGATGGTCATTTCCTATGCCTAAGTTTGGCTAAAATCTGTGACACGGTCCCTGTAACACATAGTCCAATCCCTGAACTCTCTCCTCCACGCACCCTTTATGGAAACCCATAGAGAGAGAGTGAAGGATAACTTGCATGCGTATGCACCAGTTTTTCCCCCTAAATCGGGGGGCAAAACATATTTTGCAGTTTTTTCAAAAACATGCATGCGTGCCAAACATATGATGCCACACTCCTTGCTTCTGATTGGTTCATTCCGAGCATGCGCATGCAAGTTATCCTGGACTCTTTCTTTGGGCACCTGGGTTCAACCCTAGAAAGGGCAGGTGGAAGAGAGAGTTTAGGGACTGGACTAATTAACACAGTGAATTACACACACCTGAAGTATTCTTCTCAATTCTCCTCATAAGTGAAAGCAAAGAAGCCAAATCACGAGCTCTAGACAACCTTGGAAGACTGTACGCTAAGATGGGAGAGTACACTAAAGCTATCGATGCCTGGATAGAGAAACTTCCACTCAGTAAATCAGTTCTCGAAAGCACATGGCTCTACCATGAGATTGGTAGGTGTCATTTAGAACTCAAGTACTATCAGGATGCCAAGGAGTTTGGACAAAAGTCATTGGCTGCGGCAGAGCAGGCAGATGATAAGGTGTGGCAGCTTAACGCAACTGTTCTTGAGGCTCAAGCAGAAGGTAAGCCAAGTACCATAGGCCTGCAATGTGTGCAATGAGCAAACACCTCTATATTCTTATGCATGCATTACATGCCAATAATGCTAGTATGATAGGTCTGCAATATGTGCAAAGGGCTATAGCCTACATAGGTCTCTGTACACATTGCATGCCTTTAATGCTAGTATGATAGATCTGATATGTATGCAAAGAGCTTCAGCTTTTTATCTCTCTGCACCTATTGCTTGCCTATAATGCTGGTATGATAGGTCTGCAATGTATCCAAAGGGGTACAGCTACATAGCTCTCTGTACACATTGCTTACTTTTTATGCTATTATCCCTCTGTACACACTGCACACTACAGTGTATAGTGCTAGGTAATTTAGTAAACTGACTAAGTTCTTAAAATGGCCTTGCTCACCATATGGTTCTCCTGAAGCTCAGTGGATACAGTTCTGCCTGATGTTTGGTAGATCATGGGGATAAATTCCATGGGGGGACTCAGATTTTTCTTTGTCCCACATTTGTGACATAACCATTACAGGGCTTGAGACTAACTTTTTAACTCACTGGTTTACTGGCTAGTGACATGTCAGATTTTACTAGCCAACAGTTATTTTTCACTAGTCAGGTATATTGATTTCTATCAAGAACAGTTGACTTTTCCGAGTTTTTCACTAGCCAAATGGCTAGTAGGAATGCTAAACCTGGTAGCCAAAACCTAAATTTTAGTAGCCTTTGGCTAGTTGGCTACCATTAGTCTCGAGCCCTGCATTAGCAAGTGAAAAGACAAGAACAGAGCTTTTGATCATATAAATTTTAAAATAAATGTTAACTTTCTTTTCTTCATAATTTACAGTAAAACTTGGTGATCTTCAAGATGCCTTACAGTCCTTTGAAAAAGCTTTAGAACTGGCGAAAATCCTGGAGGATGAAGCTGCAGAAAAGGCTATATCTAAAGCCATTAATGATGTAAACGACAGAATTGCACAAGGTGAGTAGGTTGCTATGGAAGTGTCATGTTTACATTGTGCTGCTGAGCAAACAATGGGTTCAGTCACTAGTTGTCAAAGGCCAGATTGTGACATTTCTAAGCTAACATGTATTAGTGTTCTCAATACCATTTTCATCATCTATAGTAGTTTGGTATGTAGCAGTAACAAGGTGTCACATGGCCAATAGGCCATCTTTACTGAAAAGGCCTAGCTAAACTAGAAAACACTGTTGCAGAAACATTGTTCCTTGTCATGTTTCGTAGGTGGCTTAATTAGCAGGAAGTAAGGAAAATGTTTTGCTGCCCAGGTGGCTAAATGAGGAAACAATGTTCAGGGAACAAAGTGTATCGTGGTGGCAAAACTGAGCAACATATGGTTTGGAAGGAAAATTTGTGTCCATGAAGCAAAAATGTCTTTGACCTGAGGAAAAAACATATTCATGTTTCCAAGAAGCAAAATTTGTTTCTGTGATATGTTTCCCACGCAGGTTAACTTAGAAACATTTTCCTCTGCAACAGTGTTATGGCAACAATGTTTCCAAGTTTAGCCAGGCCTTTACTGGCATAACACTTACTAGTGGCATCCCCCACAGGAGCTCAACTGAGATTGTATATACATGTAGCTCGAAATTTTTTCCCCAACAGCGTGCGCTCTTATTGTCTAATGCGACGTCACATGACGAGGTCCCGCCAAAAGTCTCTGAGTGGGCATTGAGATTCTTGGGAAACAAAATTGACTGTTTCTCTCAGGAGCAGTCATAAAGTGTATAATTTTAAACATCACTGCGTGTAGCATAAAGCTTTGATGCCACCTGTGTGTCTGAGCACAAATAATATTATTATTGCTTCCTTCATTTACAAAAATCCGGCCCTATGCCCACTTAAGGCTTTGGCCACAAGTCAGTCATTTACAAAACATGGTTTCTTTTACAGGTGTCAAATCTGGAGAGGACAGTGCAGGAGACGAACAAGGAGATACAGAGGAAAACAAAGGGGCAGAAGATGAAGAAAGCAAAGAAACAGAGACAGAGACTACAAAAGAAACAGGAGAGGAGGAAGGAGTGAAAGAAACCTCAAGCGAGGAAAACAGAGAAGAAGTCAAGGAAAATGAGGCGGAGGAAGAAAGTGCGAAAAAAGATGTTGAGGAACAAGGGGAGGAGGGAGCAGAAGAATCTAATGAAGCATCAAAAGATGTTGAACCGCCAAGCGAAGAAGATGGCGTGAAGGAACAATAAATTACTGACGTTTTATATTTTAATGGCTGTATATATCAATTAGTATAAATTAGGTTCTTTCTTGACACATCAACTTTTGTTTTTATCTAATTGTTGCAAAATATAACTGCTTGATTCTAAAAACCTTGTTCAACTGCGCTAGTGCTTTATATTTTATGTGTAGATTTTGAAGCAGGAGGGACAGACAACTCTGTTTACAGTGCAAGACTTTTATTTTCCTTAAAAGAGAATGTACATTGTAATGTTAAGTGTAATAAAGGTTAATAACTAAGGATGTTTGCAGTGTATAAAAGATTTACTATTTCCACCAACTAGTGTTACCCTGGCCCCAGTTGTTCAAACAGTGGATAATGCTAGTAGGTTTATTTGATAGTTATCCACTGTAGATATCGATTTATCCAGTGGATAGCATTATCCACCCTTTCAACAACTGGAGCAGGACTCAGATAACAAACAACTGGAAAAATATGAACTTGGCCATTCCACCAGAAAAGACACTGAGTGAACTTTGTTTTGTAAGCAAGTTAATTGAAATAGATCTGGACTGTAGTATAGTGTCAAAGAAAGGTGGAAAACTGAAGGTTATGAAAAGACCTTCTAGCGGGTAAAAGCAGAAAAAAAAATATTAATACTCTTCAAAAAGAAATTTTGAGGGAGATGCCTTTCAACATCCCTTTGTCTTTATTTTTATACCTTTATCAAAAAACATGTCTGTTTTGACATCAATAAGGATGAAACTGTAGTCTCCTTCACAATCACTGTTTGAATTGTCATGCAACACCCGTCTGCTAACTTAGTGCAGAGAAACATGGCAAGACAATTTAAATCATGGCTGTGTGGAAAACTGCTGAAAAATCTCAAAATTTACAGCTGTAAAATCTGCTGGGCTTGCTGTTTTCAGACTTGTTCTACTGCTTGTCATCCAGGAACAGACTACACGTCTAGTTACATAAGACATGAGCTGGAGAGGCATCAACCAGAGGAGCTCACACATACCCGTTTAACTCAAAATCTATGTTTTATTGCTCCACTACCTGCTATGCACCCCAAGTGTCAATAGAGGAGAGATAAATGGGTTATTGACCAAGCATGAGGTTGAGATTGCGGGATATTGACCAAGTTCTTTTGTTGCTTGTTTATGGACTGAGACAAAGCTGAGTTCCATAAAC
The DNA here is from genome assembly GCF_052425735.1 of Oculina patagonica. Lineage (NCBI taxonomy): Eukaryota > Metazoa > Cnidaria > Anthozoa > Scleractinia > Oculinidae > Oculina > Oculina patagonica. Next base: position 3,234,359 of record NC_135768.1, read on the forward strand.
ATGCAAAAAAAGAACAAGGTTGGCAAATTACATGATGGCATCAATTGACTACAACTACTAGAATCCTTCACTTTTTCTTTTTATCCTTCTAATTAGAACAGTTGTTTTTTTAACCCCACTGTGGATTCAAATTTAAATAATAAAGGAAAGGCTAGATGAATTCTGGTAGTTGTAGTCAAATGACGACATTGTGCAAATGTGCTATAAAGGATTTCATATAGATGGACAATAAAGTCACAAATTTAGAAATGAAATTTTGCCCGCTCACAGAGCCAGCCATATGATAAATTGAGTTATGAGTACATGTGATGTATAAATAAATTTTGGAGCTCCTAATCAGATGGTACTATATGCACAATAATTCCTGAGAACAAGATTGTTACTATTCCTTTGTAAGCCATTCTTGGTACTCCTGCCTTAAAGTCATTCATTGCGCCAAGTTGTTTTGCTACAACTTGAAAGTTCTGTGGAGAAGAGTAATGAACCTGCACCTCAAGTGCAAACACATTCTTGTTTGTTAATTGCTCTACAGTAACGAGCGGCAATGAGTGCACACGTTCAACAAACTTTTCATCATAGTTATCTTTCAATAAATAAGAAAGGTCTGTTTTTGTAAAAGGATGCTTCTTGTCATTCAGCTTGATAAATTTCAAATGTTGATCAAAAAATTGCCCACGGCTCACGCCTTCTCTGCCAAATGTTCTTGTGCGTGGGATTTCTGGGCGTATACATGCCCTGTCTTTACGTTGTGGCTCTTCCCTCATCCAATCATCCCAAAATCCCAGAGGCCATTTTGGTTTGAGTTCTTCCCAAAGAGACTTGCGTATCATCCATCCAAGACCAGGGAAAAAGTCAGTTCTATAGAGAACGTCATTTCTTTTTACCATTCCTTCTTTGCCGTTGTCATTCCAAGCTGAGACACACCATAACGAAGGATCCCTGTCCAGCAGGGGCTTTGTTGCAGTGAAATACTCATAAAAGTCTGGTGCTACAAAGGGGCAAAAAAATATAATTTTCAACTGCATGTGAACTCTGTCATAATCAATGCAGCTTAGAAAGGTTAGTGGTACATATTTTTCAGTTGATTTCATGAAAAGGGGTCTTGGGCTGGACAATGTTACTAACGGATGGTGAGTGGAAGAAAAGCCTTCTCTTGGAAACCATCCCCGCATAATGTCCCTGGATTACCTTATTGTTACTTATTTTCGAGAATTTCAAAAAATTGCGAAATTAAAGACCCGTGAAAATTTCTTCAAACGTTTTCTAATGTATTTTTTATGTTAATTACGTATTTTTGGCCAAATCGCAAAAATAAAGTACAGCGAAATATGCCCGTTCCATTTTCGCAAAATTAAGTTCCTGCGTAAATAAGTAACAATAAGGTATCAGTTTGATTAAACAGCTGGTAATCCGAAGCCCTTTTAAAGTAAACGCATACCAATCTGAATACCCTATTTAAATATGATGGAACTAGAAGCCAGTAAAATATCCTCTTGGGCAAACCAAGTCTCAATCCTTTGATTACAATTACAGTGGTAAACCTCTCTGCCAGAGTCACCCTGGTGTAGAAATAGCTGGCCATCAAAGAGGGGTGGCTATTGTAATATAATGATGTGTCTAAGAGGTTTAAGTGTATGGATTGACAAATGGAGGAAGAATTCTAGTTGATTGATATTAAACAAAGGGGCTGATAACATGGTGAATTTCAGTCCGGGCTGAAACTTCCAGTCCGAGCGATAGGCTGGAAATTTGTTGTGATTACATGGTGAATTTCAGCCAAGGTTAATTTTGCTGCATTGAAAGCACCAATGTGCATCCCAAGCTCACCTTTCAGCCCAGGTTGAAATCTGAATGCAATTACACAAGGTTTTTCAGCCTGTTTGCTGTTTACAGCCCTGTTTCACAAACTGGGCTGGAAATTTCAGCCCAGGCTTAAATTCAGCTTGGGATGAAACATTCTTCATGTCAATACAAACGTCTTTGAAATCTCAGCCAAGTTAGCTGGGCTGATATTTGTCATGTAATCAGCCCCCAACTAGATATCTAGTATTTCTGTTCCTGGCTGAGTCAGTCTAGTCCTCTAACCCTCGGAACTTACCAATATCCAAGTCATCTTCAACAATCAAGACAGTGTCATAACCCATGGTATCAAAAGCTTGTCCTAAAGCCCATTTGTAATGACGACTGATTTTATAGTACCCCATCATAGAGCGCATGTTGGAAGGAACACCTTGTACTTCTGACAGGTCTGGTTGTTGAATAAGCAAAACCTGAGATCCGTACGATCTAATCACTTCTGCTGTTGGCTCATGACCGCAGTCCTGACTCACAATAATGGGGAATTGTTTAGCTGAAGGACGATATTGTAAAAGAAGATCTAAACATCGTTTAACAGTTGGTCTGTTACAAGCTATAACAAGCACTGCAGCTACAAAATCGCTTGTTGCTGTTTTTGTTGAGATCGCATCTTTCTTAGAAGAGGTAACAGTTTTTGTTTCCTCTGATTTCTGTTCTCCTTCTTTCAAGCCAATGTTTTCGTTAATAATTGAATCAACTCTTGGTACTAAAGGTACAAAACTAGGTTTAGAGACATCCGATTTTGCGGGTTTGTTTTTCAATTTTTGAACTGCGTCAGCAATATCACGTAACTTCGACTTTGGTCCAGCTCTGACATTTGCTAAATATCTCTCTGAGAGTTCCTTTAGCCTCGCCTCCTCGAGCTCGGAGATGGAAGTCTTGTTGATGAAGCGGTAGAGAAGAACACAGTTTCCAAGGACAAACACACATACGGCTGCGATAATCCACCATCCTTGTTTTGTTATAAAAACCACTTTCATTGCGACAGGGAATTGACGGATAAGTCAAAAATATACAGCAAATTATCCATTAAAAGAACGTTTGCGCGTGGGGCGCCATGTTCCTTTGGTGCTTGACACGTAGCAACAACACAGCTGCCGATCAGCGTAATCGAAAATGGTCGGAAATAATCGGAGGTACTCGGGCTGGCGGTACTGTCTCCCGACCCCAGGGGTGTCTAATACAATTGCACCAAAAAAAAGGTTTTTTGCGCGATGAAAAGTTGAAAATCGAATTCAGAAAATGACTGGAAGACGATCATACATGGAAGACGATTCTCCAAACACTAACCTTTCCAAACCGACCAATCTTGGCACGCAGGTGATGACAAACAAATATCCTCTGCCTACTCCCCTAACGCACCTCTATCAGTACTGATTCTTCCCACCCCACCCTCGTAACCTTCATATGACACCTGCTAGAATACAAAATGGCGTCGTTACTAAAGATTGCAGCTTTCTTTGGGATTTGCTCAGCACTTCTAGCTGTTTTAATTGCCTGGTACATGAAGGAGAACTTCGATCCTGAAACTGTGCGAGGTAAAAAGGTGGTAATTTGTGGAGCGTCTACAGGAATTGGAGAGGAACTGGCTTATCAGTACTCCAAACTTGGCGCCCAACTTTTGCTCGTTGCTAGGAGAGAAGAGGTGCTAAAAAAAGTCGTAGCCCGTTGTGGTGAATTAGGCGCGGAATCTGCTAACTACGTTGTCGCTGATCTGTCTTCTTTGGAGGCTGCAAAGCATTTAGCTGCAGTAAGTGTACTACAAGTATAGTAGTGGCAAGTGCCCATCTTAGCTAGTGTTCTGAGACGGGGAAGGGGGCGGCAGGGGGGCAGGAGGATAGTGAGGCGGGGGCATGATGCGGGATAAATCGGTAAAAATTGAATTTTTTTTGCAATATTGCATAATATGTTCAAGAAATAGCCCAAAGAGACAGGAACCATTTAAGAAAACAGCCAGAAGGTCTGACACTTGTAATGTATCAGTGTTCACAAATTTGTGAAGCCCTGACTGGTGGGGGCATTTGACCGTCTAAACAGGGCCGTAACCAGACCTTTGTCATAGACGAGGCAAGAACTTACTAGGGGGTTCTGGGGGCATGCCCTCCAAAAACTTTTGACATCTAGAAGCTCTGTAACTCTTTCAGACACATTTTTCATGACGCCTTTCTTAAGAAAACTTAATCTTGTTCAACTGCGGTTTATTTTGCCAACAAACTATATTTTGTTTTTAATTTTCGGCCAAAATCTAAATGAGGCAAGTGCCTCGTCTTGCCTCTTGCTAGTTACGGCCCTGCTAAACTGCTGACATAGCAGGGAATTTGACCAAAGTTTTACGAAAAAGTCAAATGCCCGGGTGTTTGCCCAGGGGGGGGGGGGGGGCATGGGCAGTTTTGGAATTGACTGATACATTATTTACCTTTGCTGACTTCATGTTGATAATCAACTGCAAGAGGTCCATTGGCTGTTAGGATTGTAATTGACATTGCCTGTGGCATTGGCAACTTCAGAGTGTACATTTTCTGCCCTCTGACGACTAAGAAACTACCCAAAAAGCACCATGAAGCAGGATTGTTTGGACTGCCTAGCTATGCTTTGTCACAAATAGATTACAGACACACTGGATGCTGTTAAGATTGCAAAGAGGTCAATTACGCAAAAGACATTTTGGGAAATATAAGTAGGGGTATGCACCCCCCTGGCCCCAGGAGAGGTGACGCTTGGCTTAATGTATGGCAAGTCTCCCACTCACGTTTCAAAATGCTCTGCCTCCTCTGTTGTAGAAATAGCTGATGTTAACGGGGGGTGAACAAATTATTTGATGGAACTGATATTATGCATTCGAGCCTAGTGGCCATCAGGCTGGAGTATATCCTGGTTAAGTAGCATTCTACTCCCCCCTGGATGGGATGTTAGTCCATCAAAGGGTTGCTCCCCAGGATTAATTTGCCGGTACCCATTATATACACCTGGGTGGAGAGAGGCATTATGAAAGTGAAGTGTCTTGCCCAAGAACACAACACAATGACCCCAGGCCAGGACTCAAACTTTGACCGCTCCACCTCATCTCCTACAATGATGATAGGTGGAAAACAATAAACTGTTATACATAATTGGACACAAGCAGAGAACCAATCAGTCATTAGTTATTTTTTCCACCAGTTCCTAGTAAAAATAAAACCTTCTTGTCCCCATAATAACTGAAATAATGTTGTATTTATGCAGGAGGTGAAGGAACTATTTGATGGACCCGATATACTAATCCTCAATCATGTATTGCCGTATTATGGATTATGGAATGAGAACAGTGATCTCACCAAGGTCCCTCATCTGTTTGCTGTCAACACCATCAGTTACATAAACATTGCCACCTTACTGCTACCTGACCTTCGGAAAACCAATGGCAGCATTGTAGTCGTGTCATCATTTGTAGGAGTTGTCCCCATCCCAAGGACCACACCCTACTGTGGAAATAAGCATGCACTACATGGATTTTTTGACGCAATGCGGATGGATTTGGCACTGCAAGGACACAAGGAAGTCGCCATAACATTGTGTATTTTAGGAAGTATAGACACAATGAATGCTCGTGTTATGACCAAAGGTCTTCCAGTTGACAAGTCTGTTAAGCGTGAGTCTGTTGATGAATGTTCTATTGCCATGATCAAGGGAGTAGCTCTAAGAAAACGTCAAATGTATTTCCCTTGGTACTTAAGTATTGTAGAAACAGCACATTTCTTTTTCCCAAATTTTGTGGAGAGCTTAATTCAAGTTGCAACTAATGAAAAACCTCTTGATGACATGTGGAAATGGTGAAATTTGATTTCAGTCGTGATGCCCATGTCTTCCTTCACTGTTTTATACTGTAACACTTATAATAAAAAGTGTATTTGGCAGACAAGCATGCCTGTGTTGAAGAATCACATTAGTAGAATCAGGGGTGTCAGATGGTAAATCTAAGACTTTGTGAGACAGTGATGTAAATGTGTTGAGCGGTCGAACGTGCGTGGATTCTCTAGAGAGTGTGTGAGCCAATCGCGAGTATATTATTGTTGTCCTTAGATATAAGGCTCTCTATTATGTATTCAAAGTGTAGTGTGATCTAGTGTGTGAAATGGCTCTGTAACGGATGAGCACATAAAATTTACTGTTTGTTTTTCATCGAGTCTCTGGTGACTCTACAAGTAAGACTGATATCTTTTCTGCCAGCCCGAGACCTTTTCAGCCTTGAAAACGAAATCGAGAATCCAAGGCATCAAAGAAAAAATTGAGGCCACAAGACCCCTGAAATTTAGCTAAAATTTTGTGTAACATGCATTTTGTGAAGGACCATTCACCACCCCTAGAATCACTCATAACAGTTATGTTACAGGAGGGTAGCAAAGGGTTACTGCATGACATGTCAAAGGGGCAAAAATTAGACCGTGAGGTGTGAAAATAGCTAGAAAAGATACCTTATTACATAAAATTTTGGCAACACTTTAATTTAGCGATATTAGCGATTTTTTCAAAAAATCGCTAAATTAAAATGCACCAAAATTAAGTGTCGCTAAATTTAAATCATCGCTTAATTAAAATGAGTATTATATGAAATTCCTCCATCTGGTCCGTTTCACACGATCATGTTATTTTACGGTAGATTATGACATGTATCGGATGAGATAAACGATTAATAATTTTTTTAACATGTTCTATTGTCATCGCAAAAGTTTTGAATACCTTACCTTAATGCGCAAAAAAGTTTCAGCTTGTGAAATCGCTAAAATTAAGTGACTTATGTTGCAAAATTTACGAAAAATCGCTAAATTAATGTGTCGCTAAATACGGATTTTTCAAAATCGCTAAATTAACGTGACGCCAAAATTTCATGTAATAAGGTACCTGATTTATGAATTGTGCTGTTACAAGTACCGGTATATGTGACATGTGAATTTGGTTCAAATTTGTGCCTGAAATGGGATCACCCCCTTCTTCCCCTTTGCTGCCCTCCTACAGCAGTTGATTCTAATTTCTCAAGAATCTTGACACCTCACAAAGTGATTTTTAATAGTCTAATGTTGTACCTTTTACAGAGGTCACAGTATTTAAAGTGCACCTAACCCCCGAAACAATACTTTCAAAATTGATTGTACATGAGTTAGAGAGTTGAATGGTTAAATATTTCTTCATCTCAATGTTGCGTTTTTAAGTTATGAAGGTTTATTTTTCCAATATGTTAATGAGTATGACGTCTACCCAGGCTTTTAAGCATACTTGTTTTGCTTATATCATTATTTACTCGCCATTACCAGACACCAAATTTACAATCAAAATTGTGGAAATTGCGAGTATTATGATAATGCCGTTTAAATACTGCTTGTGTGAACCAGTCAAAATCTGTATATTGAATGAAGACTGGGTAGACGTCATACTCATTAACATATTGGAAACATAAACCTTCATAACTTAAAAACGCAACATTGAGATGAAGAAATATTTAACCATTCAACTCTCTAACTCATGTACAATCAATTTTGAAAGTATTGTTTCGGGGTTAGGTGCACTTTAAAGTTATTTTTCTGAATACTTTTAAATTGAAGGAAACCTCAAAAGAATAGTTTTCTAACATAGAAAAACAACAAAGGAGTAATAAAAATGCAAAAATAGCCAAGGATCAGGTTTCAACTGATGATGATTAAGATGTACTTTGAATGACAAACATGAAAAAATTGCCAGTTTTTTCATGATTGGCCCCAAGAGAAACAGTGACTTTGTTTTCCAAATACCATTGACAAAATTCATTATTTCCCATGGGGCCAGTTGTTAACTGTTTTATTACCCCCCCCCCCTCCCCCGGCTAACTAGACTTCACTCATTGTGTGTCCTCGTGTGAAGTAATTTCCTCATGCACTCAAAAGAATTGTTCGCCCACTTCACTGATCCTTAGGACAATGACAGACTACCTGTTATACCCCAACTGAAAAAGACACTATTGTCACCTTTCCTGTGATTGCCTAAAAACTGAAAATGACATGATGGGAACAGTTTTATGGAGGTCCTGGAGGTCACACATTATTTTTGAAAAACACTTTTGAGTACAATTTAAATACTTTTATTGCGGTTTTTCAGTGAAATGCGAACTCTGAAATTCAAAATCCATCGTTTTAGGCTGCCGTCAATTATCATAATTATTATGGTGACAGCCAACAAACAATAAAAAACTGAAACAAACAATTAAATGGATGGAAATCTACCAATCACAACTGACAGACTTGACCTTTTAACCCATTTGAAGTGAACTTCTGTTTCCCGAGAGGTCCGCTAAGATAATTGATGGCAGCAAAAAGCGTACACCGTTGGTCAAGGATTGAATTTCAGAGTTCACATTTCACTGAAAACTGCAATTACATGACAGTTTTCCTTACTCTTTTTATAGACTTTATACCTCAAGACATCCCTTCCTTTTTGTATACCTCCAGCCTGAACAACAGTGAACAAGGTACTCCTTTTGGGTGGAGCCTCCCTGTATCGTCAACTATAGGGTCTGGGAGTCCATGCCTCTATGAGACTGAGATATCTTCAAGTCAAATTAAATTTTTCATGTAGAAATTATTTTGCATACCAACATGTTTAAAACAAAAAATAAAAACTTAGTTTTTCTCCGCAATCTTGAACCACTTTGCATTCATTTGCTGTTTCTTACTGGTTTCAATATGCATGTCATGATCATATGCAGTTCCAAGGTTAGTGAGGCTTGTCCTTGGGAGTTGTACATTTTTGAGGTGACAAGCGTTCAATCATTTGCCTTGAAGGCTTTTCAAATAGAGCCATCCCTTAGCCTGAATTTCAGACATCCCTCTGGGGAGTAGGCGACCACAGAGGGATGTCTGAAATTCAGGCTAGCCATCCCCAAGTTATGGTTCCTGCTACTGGCAATAATAAAAGGGTTTGAATCCCCGGTGGGGGGGGGGGGTACTCAAAAAAGGTTTATACGGGGAGGCTCTGCCCCGAGGTCCAACCCCTTACCCTTTTATATACCATTTCGTATATACCATCCCTTTCATATACCTTTTATTGAAAAAAAAAGTACCCCTTTCATATACCTACACTACATGTACTTAAAACAGGACGTATACTTGACATTTTTATGTAGCGCTTAATAAATTAAGACGATACAGCCATTAGTTACTTCTTTTCGAAATATGCCCTACCCTTTTATATACCTGAAGTTCGAAAAAGGTACTCCTTTCGGGCGGAGCCTCCCCGTATAGGCCATTATAGGGAGTACCCCCCCCCCCCCCCCCCGGGTTTGAATCAAGCTCACAAAATGGAAATCAAGCAGTACACATCTGGTCAAGTGTGTTCAGTTCGCCAATCTGATTGGTTGATGAACAGCTAATCTCGTACCCAGATCTTCTCAACCCTCGAGAAGATCTGGGTACGAGATTTAATCAAGCCTACATGAAGCATTTTTTATCAGATTATTAGAAAACTAAATTTTCATGTCTAACTTCCGTAGCTAAAAGTCACAACTGCCGCTACATACTCCCCCGAGTTTTCTTTTGTGCCTGGGGCACGAGGAACAAGTGGCCCTGGGGACACATGATTTGATTGGCTAGATCTTTAACAAATCATGTGTCCTCAGAGCCACTTCCGCTTTCAAGAACACAAAATGGCGGCGTTACTGAAGGTCGCTGCTTTCTTTGGGATTTGCACAGCTCTTCTAGCCGTTTTAATTGCCTGGTACATGAAGGAAAATTTTGATCCTGAAACTGTACGAGGTAAAAAGGTTGTAATTTGTGGAGCATCCACTGGAATCGGGGAGGAACTGGCTTATCAGTACGCCAAGCTTGGCGCCCAACTTTTGCTCGTTGCTAGGAGAGAAGAGGCGCTCAAAAAAGTTGTGGCACGTTGTGGTGAATTAGGCGCGCAATCTGCTAACTACGTTGTCGTTGATCTATCTACTTTGGAGGCTGTAAAACATTTAGCTGCGGTAAGTAAGTTAACTTTATTGTTCTTTAGATACCGTATTTAAAATGCCGGAAGGCTAAATGTGGCTTGGAGGAGATATTCAGGAGGTAGAGGGTGGGGTAAGGAAGGGGCGGGGGTGCTGTAGTGGCTCAATTTTACCTCTAGTCTTGGGACAATTTTGCATTTCCTATAATTCTGGTGAATGTCAATTCAAAGGAAAATTACCAGACTGTACCAAGGGTAAAATTGAACCACAACATATATACCGGTAAGCCCTGGTTATAACATAGGTAACGGAGCAGGGGAGAGTAGGGGGTGCAGGGGTGGCTGTAGCTCCCCCCTAAACAAAAATTGGGGGCTCAGTCCCCCCACATTTTAGTAAAAGTATCACTAGCGCAATATATAAATTGGTTTGTCAAGACACAAATCGTTTTATCAGGATCATGCTTGACAGGATAATATTGTGTAGACCTCTGTGTAGGACTTTTAACCAAACTCATTTACCCAAAATGCTACTAAGAGAGCTCTGCTACAACCCCTGACAAAAATGTTGGGAAGTTTTGCCCTTTTGTTCTTCTCCTCCCCTCCCCTATTACCAACATTGATATGGGGAACAGGGGGAGGTAGTACAGGAATAGGAATTGCTACGGTAAATTGAATATAAAACTCTCTCTAATCGAGCATGTTTTTACTACCTTCCCAACTTTGTTTGTCTGGGGTTGTAGATTGTATTTGAAAAAAAAAAAACACAAAAAGCACCATAAAGTAGGATCACTGTCACAAATCGATTACAGACACACCGGACACTGCTCTGTTAAAGTCATTTTTGGAAATTTGAGTACGGGGATGCGCACCCGATATGGCTGATGGAAGGGGGGGGGGGGTATGCTTTTGCCAATGGGCATGTATACTGAAAGATCGAGGCACTTGTGAGTATTTCACAGTATGCCACTTGGTATGAAACCTTCAGGGGTATGTATGAGAATCACCTTAGTTCATGATCACAGAAAAACTGGCTTTTGTTTTTTTGCAGGAAACTAACAAATTATTTGATGGGCCTGATATTTTATTCCTCAATCATTTTCTGCCCTTTTATGAATTTTGGAATGAGAACAGCAACCTTGAAAATGTCCCTCATTACTTTGCTGTGAACACCATCAGTTACATCAACATAGCCACTTTATTGCTTCCTGGCCTTCAGAAAACCAATGGCAGCATTGTAGTCGTGTCTTCAATGGCAGGAGTTGTCCCCGCCCCGAGGACTGCACCTTACTGCGGAAACAAACATGCTCTACATGGATTTTTTGACACTTTGCGGCAGGATTTAGCACTACAAGGACACAAGGGGATCTCTATAACACTATGCGTTCTAGGAGTTATAGACACAAAGAATGCTCGCGAAAGAGCCAAGGGTCTTCCAGTTGACAAGACTTTAAAGTTTGAGCCTGTTGATGAATGTTCTCTTGCCATGATCAAAGGTGCTGCTTTAAGAAAACGGCAAATTTATTTCCCTTGGTATTTAAGTCTTGCAGAAACAGCACATTTCTTTTTCCCAAATTTTGTGGAGAGTGTAATTCATGTTGCAACTAATGAAAAATCTCTTGATGACATGTGGAAATGGTGAAATTTTATTTCATATTTGTAAAACCCATGTTCTTGATTTTACTAAAGACTACTAAGTAATATATCAAACACGAGAGGGAGTGTTTTATCTCATTTCCAAACACTGAGAAGAGAGTTGAAAATACGACATGCTGCAAAGTATTTTTGATGAACTTCGAGGTGTTTGTAAATTTAATGATCAGGTGTTTGATATATCTTCTCAATCAAAACTAAAACTACAGAGAAAATGGAGACAAAATTTTAAAAATCTATGCTAATCAATATTACATAAATTATCCAAACCACCATCAATGGTTCTGTTTCCCTTTGCTTTAACTTGATAAATTATTAATGAGTTTGAGAATATATTACCCGGTAATCTAATTTCTTACTGTAAATTTTCATAAATTTTTATACTCTTATTTGTAGAGGCAATATAATAACAATTAACTACTCATAATAACTGATAATTGAGCAGTTACACAAGTTAAACCCCAGTTTTTGTCCAATTTCTTAGAAAACTACCAAAAAAAAATCGAAAAAAGCTCTGGGCTTGTATTTGCTCAACCCCCTGTTTGGGGAGTGCTAATATATATATGGGGGGGGGGGGGTTTCAGATGGAACTTTGTTTTTCAAAAATGTTTGGGTCTATAGTTTGAAAGGATATTGCACAGAAAATATTTGTGTATACATGAAAGAATACCACCACAGGCAGACCACCTTATGTGTTCGTGGTCAATATTGTTGACATGAGACGAACAAAAGAAATTTTGAAATCTGTAAGGTTTACTGAAATAAAGCTCTGGAAATTACATATCTAAATTACTTTTCGCTCTAAATATCTCAATAAAGTTTAATGAAACATTTATCGACTCGTGTTGTATTTCTCCGCCTGCACGGGCCTTCCACATGTAAAAACTCTCTAAACATACTAAACATAACAAATGAAGATGAAACTTAATGAGCGTTACTGCAGGTCTTGTAATCTACAAAACAAGCTCTACAATAGGGGCCTTATAATCAGAAAAGTTAAATATAAGCCCATGGGCTTCTATATTTGGAGAGCTTACCATTGGAAGGATTTTTGCATCTGAGAATTGGGGGGAGGGGGGGGGGGCTTATGTTTTGAATTTTACAATATACTAGTACAGTTGAAGCTCTCTTTACGGACATTCTCGTAAGCGGACATCTCTACTTATGGCCACCTTGTTTGAAACCCCTTTTAACTCCCGTACAAGCTCTGTATATTTACATTCTGGTAAGCCAACATTCCCGTAAGTGGCCGTGGACACTTGCAGAGATTACAACTTGGACATTTTCTTTGTTTTTAAGCTCCCGTAAGCGGACACCCAAAGAAAATCCTATTAAAACCTCTGTATCTTGTTTTTATTAATCAATTTCACATCGCTGTTCTTCACAATGATTTTACAGTAATTACAGTACCATATTTCAGTGTTTGTTTGTCTTAATCCACGCCCCTCTGGTTATTGTTAGCTGGGCAAGCTCCTGCAAGCGGCCATCTATCTCCTACAGCTCTAGTGGCCGCTTACGAGGGCCATTCTCGTAAGTGGCCAGTTCCCGTTATGGACACTTTTTTCGCGTCCCGACGGTGTCCGCTTATGAGAGCTTCGACTGTATTACGTCCTAAGGAAGCCTCAAGCCATAAGGCCCATACTGCCAGAGCTTATTCCAGTTTTTGTAGCAATAAGAAGCTAGGAACATTTCTACACACCCCATCTATCGCAGGTACCCCCCTCCCCCCCCCAGCGTTATTTCACCAGTACCCATTTATACACCTGGGTGGAGAAGGACACTATGAGAGTAAAGTGTCTTGCCCAAGAACACAACTACAGTGACCACAGCCAGGGCTCAAACCCAGACCGCTCCATCTAGAGTCCGGTACACTAACCATAAGGCCACTGCACCTCCCATGATCACAGGGATACAAATTGATTATTCAAACTTCTGCAAATTAGAGCGGTTTTCACTTGAGTGTCGAAAGTAAATTGCGTTTGCTTTGGTTTTGCATTACTACGCTTAGTGATTGGCTTAAAAATCTCGCGCCACTTTCTCAGCCAATCAGAAGTAAAACCAAAACCAATCGTGACTCGCTCGCGCACGTTTTCCCGCGCTTTCTGCCAGCTACATGTATTTGCTTCGAATTTTGATTGGTTCACTGGATTGTCTGTGTCCTTTGTGATTGGCCAAAGTAATTACTTTGGTTTTGGTTTTACGACACTCAATTGAAAACTGCTCTATGAGCTAATTAATTATGCAGTGAAAATAGCCATCTACCCTTAAACCTCGGTAAGCAGAGCTTTAAATTGTTGTATTGTAACATTGCTTAGAAGTCCTGTTAATGTCTGTGAATTCCTTTAAAACTTAAACCACATTTTCATCATCTGGGTCACCAAACAGTAAAGGCACAGCACCTTCCCTAGGCTGTTCTGGTCTACGCACATGTCGACGATCCTTCCATACCATCAGAACAGCATACATACAAACTGTAATAGCTATGGCAGAACCGATGACCAATGCAATAATTTCACCAGTATTTAGCCAACCTTGATGTGTTTTCGATGCTGGGGGAGCTTTGAGTAGATGGGCAATGCGATCAAGTGAGCCGTTGTTCGGTAAAGGATCTATGTCTAGTAAATGACAAATCAACGGGTAGATATCTACCATATCAATTGGACCAGACTTGTAACCTTTTTTAAAAGCTGGGCCTTGCGCCATGAAGAAAGGATGCATTTGAGGCCCAGACGGAAGCCAGCCGTGAGCTCCTCTTGTTTTGGTGACTGTTAACCCCTTAGAGACATTTTTGATATCATCTGAAATGCCTGCAATCCAACCCTCATCCATGATCACAATAATTTCAGGTACATGAATGTTGTGTTTAAAATGAAGTTCTTCAGGTAGTTCCTCTTTGCGGTACACATGTAGGTGCGGGTATTGTTTTTCAGCTTTCTTTAAGCTCTCATAAGCACTTGTTATGTTCGTGGCATCCATGAGAAAGTAAGGGCCTGCATATGTCCACAGGGTATAATCTTGTTTAGGTGGTAAAAATTCGTCAAAATTGATAACCGTGTTTGAATTAAAAGCCCCTGTCCCGTGATCTGCCGTTATAATTAAATTAACTTTGTCCAGTAATTCTTCTTTGTGCAATTGCTGCAGTAGGTACCCTGTGATTTCATTATCCTTCCTGATTTCTTCTGTTACATTTACTGAATCTGGACCACAACAATGACCGGCCTCGTCCGGAGAGTCAAAATACAAAGTGACAAAAGAAGGTGGGTTGGGTTTCTTGAGCCATTCTATGATCAAATCGACACGCTTTATCCATGGCATAGTTGTATTAAAACGATCAACAAAAGGCTTTCCATAATGCAATCCTCTTGGGTTAAACGACGGTTCGTAGCCCTTATATGTGACGTCGTAGCCTGGCCAATAACACATTCCACTTTTTTCGCCTTGTTTCACGCTGGTCACCCATAGTGGTTCAGCAAATGTGTTCCACCATTTGGAATCATTTGTTTGCATGGTGAAGGTATCATTTGAGATTGGGTCGTACATCGAGTTTGATATTATACCGTGGCTTTCAGGATAAAGCCCTGTTACAATGGTGTAATGATTAGGAAATGTTACCGTTGGGAAAACGTTCATTACATATTTAGCTTGTACTCCTTCTTTGATGACGACGTCGAAATGGTCTGTCTTGGTTCGATTCATTTTGAGATAATCCCATCGAAAGCCATCAAACGACACCAAGATTACAGTGTCTTTCCGCTTGGCATTAGCGAGTAAGAACGCACAGAGGAACAAAGTACCAAGCAAAATCTTTGGAAGGACCATTTTGATCGAAATAATAAAAATTATAAAGGTATAAAAAAACAAAAAAACAAAATCACCTGTTCCGTGTGAGCTCCAAATGGGAATATTTATAATCTGTATGATCACGTGATGTGATGGTATGACGGTGACCTGGGTACTAGTCACCTTCTCTTCCACGTGCAACTTGCGTTCTTGCAAGAAGCTCATGTTTTGTTTTAGTTTTGATCGCCAAATTATCTCGCTTTGTTAGCCATGTTGGTGCTATTCGAAACGCCAGCAGGATATGCAATTTTCAAGGTAAGTTCCTTGTCGTTTAGTAGACAAAAAATGCTTTATTTTTGTTGCTTTGAAGCCGTATATTCTTGTGTTGTTTAAGGTTGCAATCGATCGTCTTCACAAACTAAACCAAAACTTTGCCTAAATTTTCAGCTCCTAGATGAGAAGAAACTACAGAAGATCGATAACCTTTATAAGGATTTCGAGACACCAGATGCTGCAAGTAAAGTGTGAGTTTTCATGATCGATGTTATATAAAGCATCAGGTTCGATTGTGTTACAACATTAAAGCTGATTTCCAGTCCGTACTGCGCAGACTCGGGGTTTGTTTTCGTTTTTGTTTTGAATTCGCTGAAACGTTACACTTCGTTGACAGCATACATGAAGTTTTTTAGTCCGCCATTACAGTTCGCTTCGTTCAAGAATTTCCGATGAGCTGAAACGTCGGTTTGAAATAGCGTCAAGGTTCTTCTACTTGTTATTATTTGTTCTGCAAGGATATCTGGCGTTAATAATGAAGAAACGGGTAAGTTTGTCATGTAATTTTTAGTTTTGCTTTGTTTGTGAGGCTCACATAAACATTGCAGCCGAGATTGCGCAGTACGGACTGTAATTCATCTTTAATTTGCATGCCCGGGTTGCATGCCTTTTGAAGTGATCAGTAATGTACATGTTGTGATTCAATTGCGACTAAATGTAATTTGTGTTTTACAGAGTTAAACTGAAGCATTTTGAAAAGTTCAATGACACTACTGAAGCATTGGCAGGTTTGTTATTCTTGAGTTGTTCACAGTAAACAGTGAATGTTTACGTTTTGTTAGCCAGTATGATGTTGAGGTCAGCCGCAACATCATAGACAAAGACAAAGCGCCATTGTCGTATAATGTTTTACACTTGCTTTGTAAGGCAACCTTTCATGAAAGAATTATTGTATATATTTGGTTTGATTGTAAAGAGGTAATGCACTAGACATGATTAGACCACCCACCCAGTCCACAAGGTGTTATCAAATCTGTAACATCATCATCATCATCATCGTCATCATGTAAAGGCTCAGAATCGTAATCTATTTTTCTTTCTTATATTTTACCCTCAGCTGCAACAGCAACTGTGGAAGGGAAAATGAGCAAGAGCCTTAAAAAGGTTCTTAAGAAAATTGTAGCCAAGGACATTCATCAAGAATTGGCTGTTGCTGATGCCAAGCTGGGTGGCGTAATCAAGGTGAGGAACCTTATGTGAACACAGGGTCCAAAATTTTGCAGTCCCCATGTTTTCAGTGGTTTTATCTGACTTCACCGTGGGCGCATAGCGTAAGAACATGCTTTCCTTTCGCCATTGGAATGTCAAGTTTCCACTGTAAATCTTCGAAAACTTTTTGCAGTCAGAAGAAGTTGAAAGTGCAAAAGAATTCATTTAAGGTTTTGATATATTGGGGCTTCCAAGTCAGAAGAAGTTGGTCCTTCTACGCTTACTAAAAACCTTCTTTACTTACAAGTTTACTACCAGATGATGTTGACGATATTTGCAGTAAACCTCGGTCGGCAATCCTGTTGTGTGCAGTCTTGAAACAAAGAGAGCTTTCTATGTAACAAAAACTCCTTTTCAAAGAAAAGCACAAGCTACCACAATAATTTACACAATAAGCTACACAATAATTTAATGTCTTTGTAGGTAGGAGACTCTGAGTCTTGTGATCATTCACAAGTAGGAATAAAGTTCAAAGGGAAGAAGTGTTTTTAAACACTTTGTGCTTTCGTCTATCACTGATTTTCTCATCTGGCGACCAAAAAAAAGTTTAGTCGCCACTTGGTGCTCGCATAAAAAAGTGGTTGTAAATTTGTTAATCATTACAAAATTTTTGCAAAGGCAAAATTTCTGCAAAGATACAAACTCATTTTCTAACCATAGTTTATGCAACCCTCAACTTTGTTTGAATTTCAGGAGAAGCTTAGTTTGAACTGTGTGTCCAGTTCTGCTGTTCAGGAGCTCATGCGAGGCATTAGACTGCAGCTAAACAGCCTTATCACAGGTAAACAATAAATAATCATTCTTTGTTATATGATCGTGTTCGACATCTGTGCTGACGTCACTAGCCACTGATCTTATATTGAACCCTATGTTATTCAGTTGTTTACAAAGTTCTTTTTGACCCAAACTGCCATCTGATTCAGAAGGTTTTTGTACAGGGTTTGTATATACCTGACAGAAAATCCTTGAATTTGGAAATCAGAATTCAATGTCCTGGAAAGTGAATTTAAGAGAATTTGGTACTTAAAAATTCTTTGCAGTTTTTGTTGTCTTGATTGTTGATTGTTTCCATTTTCGGTTGCAGGTCTTCCTAATAAAGAAATGAGTGCAATGGCTTTAGGATTAGCTCACAGGTGTGTACACATTCAAATGGGTGATGATATTCAGGGGAAGGGGGAAAGGGGGCAACCAGAAAAAAAAATATATATTTTCATCTTGGAATTGAAGAGTTCTAGCATCTTTACGTGAAGGTGTTTACTCTCCAATAATGTGGACAACTATTGGCTGGCAAAATGCCTGATGTATAGTTGCATTGTTATCTTTTTCCAGCTTGTCACGTTATAAACTCAAGTTCAGTCCAGACAAGGTGGATACCATGATTGTGCAGGCAATATCTTTACTTGATGACTTGGACAAAGAACTGAACAACTACATCATGCGCTGTCGTGAGTGGTATGGCTGGCATTTTCCTGAGCTGGGCAAGATAGTCACTGACAACTTAGCTTATGCCAAGACTGTCAAAACTATGGGTAGGTGAATTATTTTGTCATTGAGTTCACTGACCAACATCAAATTTCTCCTCAATTGCAATACTTAATCAAGAGAAAAGGTTAAGAGAATTAATAAAATGATCACCAAAGGGAAATTGCTATGATCCTTTAACAAATTCTCCCAACTTATACTATGAGGAAATGTATGAGGATCAGTGAGGAGAATTTGTACGTGGATATTGAGGCTAAAAAGGTAAAAAAAAAACTACAGTGAATATTGTATATTGAGTCAACAGCATGCTAAATTCCTAGCTCATATTTTTTAATCAGAGAAGTGGTTGAAGACAATATTAAGATCTCAAGTTGTAGCAGGACCAACTTATACCATGGCACAGTCAAATGCAGCACATGTGACAGACTATGCCCCCCCGTATGAAGTAGATTTTACAACCATCAAAGAAAATGCAGACCAAGATAAACAATTAAGGATGCTACGTGTCTGCCGTTAGACTTTACGAGCACAGTCATTAGAAAGCAGTATTTTTCTTCAGTAGATAAAAGACAAAAGTTTCTCTCAAAGTTGTGCATAAGGCACATTAGGCCATTTTATTGAGCTGTGAACTGTTGTGTCACTTTCATCATTTACATCTTTTCAGGCACTCGTTTGAATGCTGATAAAACTGATCTGTCAGAGATCCTACCTGAGGAAGTTGAAGAGGAGGTGAAAGCTGCTGCTGAGATTTCCATGGGAACTGAAGTACATCATGTGTAACGTAGCAACATGGAAAACTACCTTATAACATGAAATTTTTGCGACACGTTAATTTCGCGATTTTGAGGTGCACATATTTTGCGACACTTAAATTTCGCGATTTTGCGAAAAATATTGTATTTTGAATCACTTTTAATTAATTTCTCGTTTTTGAGTGAGACGCAATTTACATTTTCTGAGCAATATATTTTGACATGCCTTTGAATTATATAAAACGACTTCATCAAAGGAACAATAACGTCAAAATTAACAAAAACACAGGAGAGGACTTTTTCTCAATACAGCAGTTCTCAGAATGTCTACAAGTGACGACAACATCCATTTACATTGATTACTGACATATGCGAGTCACTTAATATTCGCGTCATGTTATGTTCACGACACCTTTTGTTCGCGTCACTTTAATTTTGCGATTTTTTTAGAATCGCGAAATTCGCGAAATTAAAGTGTCGCGAAAATTTCATGTAATAAGGTAGTCAATTATTGGTAACGGACTGTAACAGGGTAAACAATATCCTTTAAGATACAGCACACAATCTTGCTCTTCTGTAGGGGAGCATAGAGTGTCCACCGTGACTCTTCACTGATGTGCAATTTTCTTGTAATTTTCTTGGCCTTTAGCCAAGACAGGTTCTTTGCTTCCAACTCTTCTAGTGTATAGCACCTTCATGACTGCTTAGGTCAACCCCTCTTCCTGTACCCCTGGGTGTTCCATTCAAGGTTAATATCAAGGTTCCATTCTAGTGATGTTCATAGGTTTTCAGAGTGTGTGTCCAATTCACTTCCACTTTCTCCTGTCGATGGTGTCTTCTGTGTGACTTTGACCAGTTATCTTTCAGAGAAGCGCACTCTGTAATAATTTAGAAAGCTTAAAGAGCCTTTTACACCTATGTAGCTGTTGGTGTTGTACACAAAAATGATTTTCATTAATGCTTGTGACTGTATTTCTTCTGTTTTCAGATTTCTGATGAAGACATTAATAACATCATCTACCTCTGTGATCAGGTACTGAATCTGAGTCCTTTGCCAAGGATTGTCTATTCCTTAGTTTACATTGTGGACCTTGTAGCTTGTCAGTACAGATAGTTTGTAATTATAATAAGGTTGGTTTTTCAGTTTTCCACGAGGCGACACAAGTTAAACTTTGTATTCGAGCCTAGTGACCCATTAAGCTAGAGCATATCCTGGTTTGCATGGCATGAAGCGACTAGGAGTATTTCTACTCCCCCCTGGATGGGATGCTAGTTCATTGCAGGGTTACCCCCTCATTAAATTTGCCAGTACCCATTTGTACACCTCACTTGAAGTCATTCTGTTATCATCAGAATTTGCATCCGACCAGTTGGCGTCTATTGTTTATTGATAACAATAGAACTGATGCAAACCGACGACTTCTCATTGGTCAGTTTTTGATTGCGAGTTCTTCTTGAGCTATAAAAAAGAGCGCTACCTCTGCTAGCTTCAGGTCATAACCCGCTCTCAACAACATGAGCACAGAACTAAAAGCAACTGACGAAGGGAACGACTCTTTTTCGTTTCCGAAACCGGTCTTGCTAATAGAAAAACAGTTCTTTTTAGAACTCTATGGCCACCAATTATGACGATAAAATCGTTGCCATCTCGCATTCACAAGAAATAAAAAAGCTCAAACATAAAACCTCCAACTGTTACCTATCGAAGGACAAGTCTCTTACTTGGAGCGAAATTTCCTTCACACATTTAACAACAACACAAAGGAGTTATATACGGTAAGGGTTGAGTGACAATATTATGAGACTTTTTTTTTTTTTTGTAAAAGCGAATCAACAAAACTAGAAATTAGTTCTGTTGGACCACCGCTAGTGAAGTGTCTTCCCAAGAACACAACACAGTGACTGTTTCCAGGCTCAAACCCAGACCACTAAATTTAAACACCAGCAGACTAGCCATAAGACCACCACATCTTTCCTTATTACTTTGCCAACACCTTTCTTTGCCTATTTTCAGGTGATTGAAATCACTGATTACCGTGCCCAGCTTTATGATTACCTGAAGAATCGCATGACGGCCATTGCTCCAAACTTGACTGTTTTGGTAGGAGAGCTTGTCGGAGCCAGACTCATTGCCCATGCAGGTTAGTTTCTCATCATCATCCTCATCATTATCTTCATCATCATCATCATCATCATCATCATCATCATCATCAGCGTCATCATGTTATTAGCATTTTAGAATTAAAGGTTTAAAGCAATAACATGATGGTAGGGTGAGGAGACCACCAAGAAACCACCAGGCTTAAAGGGGAGGCCACTTCACTTCAGTATGTTAGTAGTTTAGTTGTGGATTCCCAGATAGGTCAATTCAGACTCATTTCACTAAATACTGCACAGTGTCAAGTCATTTTTAACAGACAAGTATTGAATAGGATATTGTATTTCCTTAAAGCTGCAACTATTCTTATATTGCAACTTAAGTGTGTCTCCTTCAACAGGGTCACTTCTAAACTTGGCCAAGCATCCATCCTCAACAGTACAAATATTAGGAGCTGAAAAGGCTTTGTTCAGGTTAGCAGAAATTTATACTCAATTAAAAAATACCCGGTATGCTGTGATTCCTTTCTTGTTTTTTTTTTTTTTTCAATAATCACCTATTTATTCATTGAAGGCAGTAGTCTGATTGCCAATGCTCAGTTTTTAATGGCTGGAACATTTTTACGGTTTTTCAATCACTTTATTTTAGCCTTGTAACTTTTCTACGCTTTTTTATAAAAGGCGTGACATTATAGTACAGAAAAAATTGCGTGTAAGAACCTACTAGTTTGACAAAACTGGTTCTTGTCTTATGGGGTACTTATTGACAGTTTAGGCTTAGTAGGTTCTTAATCAGGTTCCTTATACAGAGTAGACATTGTTGTTGATTATCAGAAAATAGTATAAAATCTGGTCTGTTCTTCATTATAAATATTTATTAATGTACCCATGTTGCCAAAAGTCCAACAACATACTGTATATACCCCAGTAACATTACCTTTCTGGTTTTTGGTAAAAAATATATATAAATTAAATAGTTAAACCCTACATGTAAGAACCTGTAGGAATTTGTTTGGCTAAACAGGTTCTTATATTTTGGGGTATTATAAAAGCAAATTTCTGCCAGAAGGTTCTTAAAGGCCTAGGTTCTTACACGCGGGTTTTTACTGTATGCATAGCATCATTGAAAATCTCACAAGAGACAATAGCAAATCAATTTTCTTTTTACTTTTTTAACAGGGCACTCAAGACAAAGCATGACACGCCAAAATATGGTCTGATCTTCCATGCATCTCTAGTGGGTCAAACGACACCAAAGCACAAAGGAAAGGTCTGTAAAGCCTCATGAAAAATTACATGATTTGATTGTAAGGATATGTAGACGGCATTGCTTTATAAATTTGTTTGGTTTTAAATGCAGTTTGGAGTAATTTTTTTCCATGTGATAACAAATTTCCTTTAATCAGGTATCCTGCACTGCCACTGTGGCATTTATTTCTAGGATTGAACCAAGTTTTGTTTAATGAGTACTAATATTTGACAGAATTTTGCATGTTTTGGTTAAGACGGATTCCGCTGAAAGTTTGAGCAATATACTCAGCAGGATAACATTTTCTATACTATTTAAAAGATCTTACTGAAATTCATTTGTGTTAGTGACCCCGTAATTGTATTTTAAAGCATTCACGAGAAAATTAAAGTTAAACATCGTAAAATTGTTTAAAACGTGCGCCATTTTGTTTTGAACTGGCGTGAAACGTTCCTTTTTAGCTGAAATACTGGCAACTTCAAAGCCATTTTTCTCTCGCGGGGTCAGCTTGAGTGCTTAAGTTTTGGCAGATTTTTGTTATCTGTACTCAAACCGTTACAACTATGTTATGAGATCTATTTGGTACCTTTATTTTTGCCAAGCACTACCACGAATGTTCAGATTGTTTTAAATACCCAAAAACATCCCTACTTAAATAAAAAAAATACTTGCTAAATTTTCCTACCCCCCAAAAAAATGCCGGAATCGAAAATTTCGAACCCAATAAAATCCTTCGATCATCCCCGTCACTTAAAATCCCGAGTACCCCCCTGGGGATGGGGTAAAGGGGTGAAAGCCAACGGGACATGGGAAAAGAAGGGGCAGAATGTAGGGATTCCCCAGGTGGCTGCGTTTTTCTGTGAATAAAGTACAATCAAACATGTTTTGCTGTTGATTTTTGAGAGGTTAATTTTTGATCTAGGGATTTTTTGGGGTCTTGAATTTTTCCCCCATTCGTTCATCTCCGTCATTTGAAATCCTGAATACCCCCTGGGACTCCATCCCATAATGAAGTTAACTGAGGCCAGAAGGCAGATCAAGGACAGGATCCCTTCCACTTATACTTTTTTCCCTGCTACTTACACAAAAAGCCTACCCTTGTAATTTTAATGTCTGAACTGTTTTTGACAGATCTCCAGAATGTTAGCTGCCAAAACCTCCCTTGCTGCTCGAGTGGATGCCTTGGGTGAGGACAGTGGAACAGCCATGGGCATCGAGAACAGAGCAAAGCTTGAAATGAGGCTGAAATCACTAGAAGAAAATCAGGTGCGTTAGTGACCCTCACCACCAGTTGCATGCTTTCCCATACTTGGCGCAGGGGACATTTTTCTGCAGTTCACACCAGTGACTTGTTTTCCTGTGCTTGTCTCAACACCGTTTCCTGTTTCACCACACTTGGCACAGTTTGCATGCATGCTGCTGCCTTGAGCTCTCATTGGCATATTACACTATTTTTACTTGTTATTTGACAAATTGGTAGTCGTAACAAAACTGCTGTACAGGGCATGAAATTAACTTTTTTTAACATTAGCCACTTGGCTTCTAAATATTTTAGAGTGGTAGCCAAGTCCAAAAATTTTGGTTGCCAAAAAATAAATAAAAAAAACAAAACATTTTTACTCTGACATTTTACTAGATAGAACCTCTAGAATGCATTATTTTCACCTTATTTGCATTCATCATTGACTAAGTTTCAGGGATTGATTGCCAGACTGGAACATCAGTGGCACTGGCGCCTGTCTTAGGCACAATTTCGTGCCCTACCGTAACATATTAAAGTGAGTGTTAATTTGATTTTTTTTTTCAGTTGAGACGAATCAGTGGAACTGGCAAGGCCAAAGCACGAGTGGACAAGTATGAAAACAAAAGGTATCAGCAGAAACAATAATTTTTATAACCTATTTTTCACTTTTCCCTGCTCTACAGTAATTTAATATTTGAGGGCCACAAGTTTATAATTGTTTTTCACTTTTTACATGCTTCCCTCTTTGAAAAAGACTCCACTTCACTTCAAAATGAATGCTGGCAAGAAAAAAAACCCTTCCACCCCTACAAATATAATTTATGGCCGTTATGGGTACTGATCAGTTATTACCTGGTGATGGTAATCACAGTCACTAAACAAATGTTGTCAGTGTGGAAATTTTGCCGGTCGGTCATCAGACATCTTTAAAGCTGAGAATGATTTGCGCATGCGAAGGTAGCTGTCTGTTTTATCAGGCTAGAACAGTGCCCTGTATGATTGTTTTTGTGTCATTTATGATGGCTAGTGCAGTTACTTACATTTTGTTTTTTCCTTGCTAACTTATTCACCAGTGTTGTGATGTCGTACAATCCTGCTGCTGACTCAACAATCGCCACACCAGGCAAGAAGAGAAAGAGATCTGAGGAAAATGGAGAAGATGCAACACCAGGTGACAGCGTCCCAGTTACACCGAGCACACCAGCCACAGAGGAAGGTCTGTGGCCTCGCACACTGTGCTTTAATTTTGAAACAAACTAATGTTGCTGCCAAAAGGCTTAGGTTGCAAAGCGTCTGTGGTTGAGACCAGGTTAAGCTTCGAAATAATAATAAAAAAAATAATGATATTAATTAAATAAAAAAGTCAAAGATTTTTCTCTGTTCCAGGCATTTGGTTAGATTGGGAGCAGTGGGAAAAACGGGATTAGCAGGACACAGCCCTACCCTTAATAATTTTTGCTTATTTTTTTTTTTTTGAAGCCCTGAATTTTTTTTTTTCAGGCTTCTTTATTCCAATTGCTTAAATTGGCAATTCACTGCAATGATCATTTATCACTTTCATATCCATCCGCAGTTCATATATGAATTATTTCATATACATTACATCATTTCACTCCTCTTACGGGTAAAATATGAACTCACAATTGACCTCGCTCCCAATGTGTGGCTTCAATAGCTCAGTTGGTAGAGCATCGCACCGGTATCACGGAGGTCACGGGTTCGAATCCCGTTGAGGCCCTGAATTGTTTTTCAGGCTTCTTTATTCCAATTGCTTAAATTGGGAATTCCCTGCGATGATCATTTATCACTTTCTTACTGTTTTTTGCGTAGCTTCCCAACTAGCCAAACAACTGGAACAGGCAACCTTCGTCTAAAAGACTATGCTTGGTTTACATTAGAGTCATTGTTGAAATCATCAAATTGCAGACAGTTATAAGTGACGCTTATCATACTGCAATGGCCTTATATGCCTACTGGCAGCCGCACGATGAGTCATGATGATGATGATGACCATACTGCAGATAAACTTAGTTTTGGCTGCTTTCTTATGTCTGTGGCCTTGTAAGAACAACCCTAGAAGGGTGCAAAGAAATTACTGGTGTGTCCTTTGCTTTTAGCAAAATACTCTGTTTCCACGAGGAAAAGCGGGTTTAAAATAGAACAAGTAGAATTACTTTTGTTCATGCTGGAGAGATGGTCTCTTTTTGTATTCACTATTCTCTTGTTTCTATCTTTACCTGCGTAACTGTTCAAATTTTTATCATCTATAATTTTAGATGAAAGAGAAACGCCAGCAAAGAAATCCAAGAAGGAAAAGAAGAAAAAGAAGAAGAAGGACGAGGAAGTTGAACAATCTGACGAGGAACAAATGGACACTTCTGCTGTGGTAAGGAATAGACCTTATCATTGTTTTCAACACCGTGATGTTTTTGCTTGTCACGCAATCTTTCGTGAGATTACGTGACCCAGACTGGGCTGGCTGTAGCTGTACCAAAATTCATCTCCAAAAAAGAAACCCAAAATTTGGCAAATATGCACATGTGTGGATTTTTTGTCACAATAACTAATTACGTAAGTAGAAAAACACTAGTAACAAAAATCTGAGAAAAAGATAGAGATAGATTTAAATCGACAAAGTTGGTAAAAATAGGCTTTTTTTTCAAAAATCAAAATGTGTCGTCCGTTTATCAACGTGATTAGTTGTGAAAAAGTTAGTAAAAAAATAAGAGACATTCTTATTTATTTTCCTGCAGACTCCAAAAAGTGAAGAAAAGAAGAAAAAGAAAAAGAAGAAGAAGGAAAAGAAGGACGAAGACTCGGATTAACACAACAACTATAATTTCTGTTTTATTTGTTTGCAATAAATTCACACAACTTGTTTCTCTTTTCTTATTTTTGCTGCCATCCTTGACACAGTCGCCCTGCCTTTGCTCTTCTTTGACTAAAGTAGTGTTTCAGGTCCACAAAATAGCTGGGACTAAAAATTTCGGGGCAAAAAACTTACAGAAATAAATAGAGGCAAACGTTCCTTACAGACACCCACACAGCGTGCAATGAAGTACATGTCCGATAGCCCGGGACTAGCCTGACGAGCAGCAAGAAAAATTTTTGGGATCACTTTCTTGGGGAGCTTGGAAGCCAGGCTTGATTTGGTAGCCGAGCCTTCTCACAATATGAGCTCATTTACAGACAACAGCGAAATTATTCAGGGAAAATTTTTGGGAAAATTTTCCATATTTATAAGGAGCTTTTGGGCTAGTGAAAATGACTTTCGGGCCAGTACGCCCCTGGCAGACTCGTTTCCAGTCGCTCCCGAAGCGGTTTCGACTAGAACGCATTCAGCTTTCCCCTCAATTATTATAAAGCCCCGGAACCCTCGCCTCATTCCGCTCCAGTCTTTTATCCAAAAAATATACGAGGGGGGGGGGGGGGGGGGTGAAAACAATATGAAATAATATTATTGGAGTGTATTTTATCGCCTTAAGGAGCAAATGAGTAGGGACTGGGAACGAGTTTGTGCCCCTGGTTACAGCTTGCCAAAAGGATCAGTTGGAAAATTCAATTTCTTTGTACCCCGCCCACAGTTGACTCGATCCGAAAGATACTTCTCTACCTCTGTTATACGCACTCCTTCATAGTATAGGGTCTCTTCCCTGTCCCTTTTGTATCCCCTAAAAGAGGCTTCACTTTTCTTGTTTCTCGTTCCAGAGGGATTTTTTTTGAAGCCGCCATCTGATAGCGGCTTCAAAGACGAAAATACGGTGGGGGGGAGGGGAGGGGGGGAGAGAAAACGAAATAGGGAAAAAACTGGCGAGGAGGAAAGAAAACAATAGCGAAGCGCGCAAGTGACGTCATGACTCCGACGAACAAACCGGAATTGCGAACGATTATCTTAAAACACTTTGTTTCTCCCTCAAACACTATTTTAAAATGAGAACTTCGCCCAGATTCGGCGTCTCCAATGAGTCTGCGCAAATCATTTCCGGCTCCGGTACATAACGCCATTCACTTGTGAAATTTATAACAGCGAACCAACAGGAAAATCACTGGTATTTAGGACCATCTAAATATTTTGTTATAAGATTTTCTTGCCAAGTTACAGTTCTTTTCAAACGGAATTTTTCGTTTTATAAATGTGCAAAATATTTCGTGACAGTTGATCAGCGGTATCTGCCTTTCCGTCACGCAACAATCAATATGGTAATTTGTATGGCTTTTGTGTGCTCGCTTTCGTTTGCTTCAGTTCTCGTCTCAAGAGCCCGTCTCAAGAGGCAGTTCTGATTCACCACTCGAACGTAAAAGATTACGTTCCAGTCTTCCAAAAATTAGCAGCCCTCTAAAATGATTACAACATGGCATCAACTCGCTCCTTTTCTACGTCGAACTGCCGCCGTCTGCAATCCAAGAAATGTTTTTCCAGCCGCTAACTGCGTGTTGAGGAGCCGGCTGAACTCAAATCAGAGGTAATTGACAATTATGAGCCATAAATTTCTCTATGTGCCGTGTACGATCTTTAATGAGCTCCGAGCAGAGATGCTCAAGTATCAAGTCGAGATATTAGTTCCGGCTTGCGAATAATCCATACGATTTTCCTTTTTTTTTCAGAGTTTACACGAGTAGCTAGCGACTGCGTAACATTTGTTTACGAAATGAACCATTTAAAATCAGTAGTCACACAACAGAATTTACGATTTTTGCGATCAGTATTAGGTAAATGTTGTAAGCGATCGAGGTTCAGTAGACCAGTTCCGAAATAGATCAGGTGGGAACTCAACAATTTCTGAAAAAAATCCAATTGGTATTTGTAGAGGTGCGAGTTGCTGCACGGGTGTTTCCCGAGACTTACACATTTTTACATGTATAATTTGAAGAAAAAAAACAGCCGCTTTTAAGCTTTTCTGTATATTTATTTCATAAATACAAGGCTTCATGATGGAATACAGAAACCAGAAATATTTCAGGGAAAAATTGGGCGTGTATTTTGGAAGAAAACAGCCAAAGTGGTTGCGTGACATTTCATCGATTGGCCAATCTTGGCTCTACCAGCGGAATAATCATAAAACAAAAGAAATGACTCCTCCAAGCAACATATTGTGGTCTCTTTGTTTCTTCAACAAAGCCTTAAAGCTAAATTTGAATTTGTAATCGAGGGAGGGGACTCTTTGGCCCCGAAATTTTTGTTTCGAGCTGGAACCTGGAACCTGGAATCTGAAATTTTGGAGCTGAAACGCCGAATTTCGTCACACTTTTCTGTTAGTCAGCAAAGCACGCGGACTAATTCTCGTCTTCCCGGGTGTAGGGACACGGACCATTATTTTTTCTAGCGGTGGGGGTGGGGGGACGATCTTTCTGGGCAATAGATATTTCCTACATCTTCAGCCTTCAGGTGGTGCAACACTTTTTTTCGGCTTGCTTAATTTTTTCCTCCTGGCTCCCCTTGCACGATTTTCTTCAGCCGCCAGGAGCCATGGGCTCCGCGGCCGCTTTCTGTGCAGGATTTTTTTTTGAAAATTGCCCCCACCCCTTTAAAAAAGTAATGGTCCGTCCCTTCCGCGACCCTTATTACAAAATGAAAATGATATTTTAACATTTTCAATATTTTCTTCTGAAAGTGAAACTATAACCAATTTACTTTCTTTCTGTACAGTGCCTCGTTTACGACTGAGAGGAAGGTAAGATTGCTTGCTTGGTTCAGACTAAACTAGAAGCGATTACATTTACGCGCGCATATGTCGTCTTTCTTTTCTCTGGCAATATATTTTTTTTTGGAGGGCGAGGTTAGTCAATTTTCTGGGCAAGATATTCTTCAGGTTGTACAAGATTTTTATTTTTTCCCCTCGTGGCTCCTCTTGCACGATTTTTTCAGCCGTTTTTTGTAAGGAAATTTTTTTTGGGAAATTGCATTTGATAGTTGCAAAGTTGACTGCTTACTGCCTCGCGTACCTCAAGAAAATTGAAGCTTTTGTGATATCTCGTAGCACATTCTCTAAACTATGTGCAACAGATTTGATTGCGTGACCAACCACACCCCACGTGACCAGAATTTTCAAAGAAATTGAGGGCCTCTTCATATGATCCCGGTTGACCGGGCTGGCCCAGTTACCGAGATCTCGGCTCACTCCTATTTTCTTTGTAAGATTTTTGATGTGTTCATATGAGAAGGCGGGCCAGCCCGTTTACCGATATCTCGGTTTCTGCAAACGAGATATCGGCAACCGGGAAGAAAATTTCCCCATATGAACACTCCAGCCCGGCCGCCGGGACGCAACTTTTTTTGAAAAAATAGCTTCCCTTTCGTAACTGGGCGGTCAAAATGGCATAATTTTGCCTTGTATCTATTTCCACTTTAGAAATATGCGAATTAGCTCTATAAGTAAAGTTACAAGGGTCGATAAAGCTACGATAGTCGCAAAAGATACAACTTTATGGGCCTCTTCACATGAGCCCGGTTTACGGGCTGTCTCAGTTACCAGGACAGATTTTGACCTCTGTTCATATGGAAAATTTTAGCCCGGTTGACGGGGATAAAATTCAAGAAACGAAGGCAAAATGGCGACACATAAAGTTGCATCTTTCGCGACTATCGTAGCTTTATTGACCCTTGTAACTTTATTAATAAAGCTAATTCGCATATTTCTGAAGTGGAAATAGATACAAGGCAAAATTAAACCATTTGGACCACCCAGTTACGAAAGGGAAGCTATTTTCTCAAAAAAAGTTGCGTCCCGGCGACCGGGCTGGAGCGTTCATATGGGAAAATATTCTTCCCGGTTGTCGAGATCTCGGTTGCAGAAACCGAGATATCGGTAACCGGGCTGGCCCACCTTTTCATATGAACACATCCAAAATTTTACAAGAAAATAGGAGTGAACCAAGATCTCGGTAACTGGGCCAGCCCGGTCAACCGGGATCATATGAAGAGGCCCTATGTGTCGCAATTTTGGTTTCGTTTCTTGAATGTTATCCCCATCAACCGGGCTAAAATTTTCCATATGAACAGACGTCAAGCTCTGTCCTGGTAACCGAGACAGCCCGTTTACCGGGCTCATGTGAAGAGGCCCTTAGAAGTCTGAATAATACTTATTTTTCTCGAGGGATAATTAGTATTGATCACATGAATAAACTGAACAGTAGAATGGTTTAACTAATAGCGGGTGGAACTTCAAACTATCGTCACAGCTTTTTTTTTGACACCTCTATCTGCTTGATAAATGATCACAAATTGATCAGAGACTTTTAGACAAGTGGTGGCTCCTAAAAGAGCCGTTGTTTATTGGCGGGAAAACCGCCTCACTTCATGTTGCTGGTGTACTTGGACACAGCCTTGGTTCCTTCACTGATAGCGTGTTTGGCGAGTTCACCGGGGAGAAGCAGCCTGACGGCGGTCTGAATCTCACGGGAACCGATCGTCATTCTCTTCGCGTACTTTGCCAGGCGCGAGGCTTCGTTCGCAATACGCTCAAAGATGTCGTTGACGAACGAATTCATGATGCCCATGGCTTTGCTAGAAATACCAGAGTCGGGATGAACTTGCTTCAATACTTTGTAAATAAAGTATCCATAACTTCTTTGCTTCCTCTTTACCTTTCTTTTCGTCTTAACGCCAACAGCACTAGTACTCGGCTTCGCCTTGCTAGCTTTCTTCTCGCCTTTTTTCCCGGCTACTTTTGGCGCCATAATTCGACCTTGTAGTTTACAGGAGCCTAACTTGTTTCCTCAATCAACCGAAAGAAAGAATTTATAAATTATAATTTTGTTACACTTCTTTGTAATTTATAGCATAATCTGGAGCATATCAAATTTCACAAGGATCGAAATTTTCGCTTTCCGATTGGTTATATACTTTCGATCACGCATTCCTAAAGGTCACAGGTCAGCGCCTAAGTTTTGATTGGCGGATTTCGATCCCTTTCCACTGTAAAGAATTTCAGGTGTTTGCACGTTTGAACGACGAATCAAACGATGAAATAAGAGTTTGTACAATTCTCGACAAAAATTTATTCAAATAAGGGAAAATAATACTTGCAGACACCGAGAATGCTCATTTCCTACACTGAACACGAGTGCAGTGGGGGAAAAAATGCCACTTTTTGGCAAAATCTTGTTGAAGTTGAAGCAGTCGAATTGTTTCAGAAGGCAGTCAGATATTCGCCTTTGCCATCACTGGTATTTCTTCCCCTACTGTTGCTGGTGTATCACGACAATGAAAACAAAAGAACCGGCATTATTTCGTTCAAAAAATTGAACAAGGAAATTGAAGACATTTTCCATACCCTGTTTGACAGCCGCTGTCTGGTCCGTCACGCAACGCCTCTCCGCTGTTGCGTGACAGCCCAAATCAGTTGCAGGGCGGCCCAGAGAAGGTTTCTGTGTTTTGACCCTCATTTTCCAGTTCTGGTAACTCTCTTGTGACGGAGCGAAGGTCAAACTGGACTGGCGCTTTTCGGGGTGCAAAATTCTTAGGGATGTACCATGATGTAGGGGGGGGGGGGGGCGGGGGCCGGGGGGGAGGAGAATTTTTTTTCTGCATTGGTAATTGCAAGTATTATATTACTATTACAACTTTCTGCAAGATGTTTGTAATTTTTTGTACAATCCATGTTTCCAGGTGGGGCTTGCTTGAATTTTTTTTCCGTGCTTACTTGTCATAGTGCACCAGTTTTTTCTCCTAATTTTCTTCTACCAGAATTTGTTAGTAATTGCCGAATCCCCCAGCCCCCTAAAAAAATGCTTCGTTTCTTATTGAAACTAGAGAACGTTTTTTTTGTTTATTTCATTTCATCCAAGTCACACATTCCACTTGTCATTTTAAAACCGCTTTTCTTCGTATGTCATTTCCTTTTTTCATAGAACGGTTCTGTTCTAGACCGTTTGAATGCCGGTGACGTACTTGTTGGTGATGGAGGGATGACCTTCTGTTTGGAGAAGCGTGGATATGTAAAAGCAGGACCTTATAGCCCTGAGTGTACAGTGGAAAGTCCGGAGGCTGGTAAGAATTAGCTCAATTGGTATTTGCTCCATACGGCGGTTTCATTGCTAGCTCTGATTGGTTCACTGTGATGTTTAGGCGCGTTGCGATTGGTCAGCTAGATGCGACGAGGCTGGTGATGATGATGGTCTGGGACCGAGTAGCGATGCTCTCACAACTTGCAAAGCGATCAATTCACAGATTTAATTCAACAGGCAATCTTTTCCCGCGAAATGGAAGCTGCTATGTCGTGGAATCACTTATTATAAAGGAGTTCAATTCTCTTAACTAAAAATCTAAAAGCAGCTGTTTAAATCCGAAAATTTCGTCATCGTCGTGTAGTTTTAAGAACGCAGAATTTTGTGATACCGTGCTACTTTTCAGTGCTGAAATGCAAATGTTTGTACCACGATTTTCAACTGGCCCACATGGGGATTGTTAATGAAGTAAAACGAAGAAAGACCAAGTCAACAAACAACTTCGAAACAATAGAGCAAGAACAATAGCTCCGACTAGCGCGGGAATATTCATCGCCACGTTTTCATTACCATTCCCGTGATGGTTTTATTTCATAACAAACACCACATATTGACACCAAGAACCTTTCCGGAGAAATTTTCACTGCTTTAAAGACAAAACTTAGAAAGTCTTTTTTATTACTACATATATAAAAAAATCGAACTCTCTCACTGGTCCCATGTTGTTATTGTTTTGGCAAGTTCACAAAGAAAGGAGCTGCTCATGCGCCTTAGAGACATCTGCTGACTACCGCCCCGATGATTGCTTTGCAAGTTGTGAGAGCATCGCTCAGATTTCATATAAGAGAATGTATGGGAAGTTGCTTCCCCCCCCCCCCCCCCCGTGCCCTCTTATTCATGCTCAGTTAAAATAAGATATGGAATATTATTGCTCAGCGGTCTAATAAGCCAAGCTGGAACGGCTTGGCTTGGGGTCACAGTGTTGCATGACCCACGCGAATTTTTTGTCAGGGTGGGTGGGTGGGCCGATCCTTCCTTCACTGCTCCGCTGGCTAAAACTAAGTACGAAAGGAGTGTTGTTGTGCACCAACTTATTATTTATAGCGTTTCTACGCCCTCGTGTAGACGGTACCTCGTGGGATGTGACATTTTCACGTGTTTTATTTTCGCAAATCATTACGAGTATTATGAATAGAATTTAGAAAACCGCTTGTTGTTTTGGCTCATTGCTTAGACTGTAATTTTTCATTTCAGTCCGCCAGGTTCATCGAGAATTTCTTCGAGCAGGAGCAGACATCATTCAAGCTTTTACGTTTTCCATGGATGATAACGTTATTGACGAGCAGGTATTTGAAGATGAATTTTTTCAACAATGACACGAGCATGGGACAATAAGTCTATTTACAAAACCATTCTTGAATCTATCTGAGTTTATTTCTTCTTTATTTCTTATTTTGAGTTTATTTCTGGGTATGACAGACTGTCACGTACCAACTCGCCCAGGGTGAACGATAAGTAAAATACGAGGTTGACTGTAGTATAGCCTGCGTGGCCGGCGTTCATAGCGTCATTGCAGGCCTCCCTCTTCCTCCTTCTCCTTCTTCCTTTGAACGCCGGCCACGCAGGCTAACTGTAGTTCTCTCTTTAAATCCGTTGTAGCTTCAAGGTTGAGAATTGTCGAATAAAAAAACGCTTGTTCCGCTAACAGCTCCTAATGGCTTCATTTTCTGTTCCTCTCGTTGACAGAACGAAGAAATTAACCAGGCCGCGTGCGACTTGGCTAAGGGCGTGGCTCAAGAGGGAGGGGTGTACTCTGCAGGCTCTATCTGCCAAACAGCAAAACTTTACACGCAGGGAGTTGGAAAGGAACAAATACAGAAACGGTTCGAGCAACAGATCGAGATATTTCTCAGGAATGATTTGGATTTACTGATTGCTGAGGTAAGCTAAGGACAATTTTATAAAAAAAGAACCTTTATACGTTTGAATCACTTTTATATCATTTGTTTTCTCTCGTTTTCGCCCCTTTACCATATTTCCCTTTGAAGCATGTGGGTATAAAGGTCACATTTTGTCATTAAAGAGATTATTTACGTTCTTCTTCAACGGCAAACGGCAAAATCTCAGCTTACCGTTGATTTTGTGAATGTTTCTTCAATAAATCCTTAGTGAAAAGCATTTAAAACATTTGAACGTCACAAACGCGAAACTTTTTCACCTTGGAACGGCAGCTGCAGGATTTAAGCCTTTTGCAGGAAAACGCACAAACGCAAAGCCTAATCACTCTGTTGCATTATGGAGGGATATTTAGTAAAAAACTTGTGCACTGTACTTGCAAATAAGGCTTGTGTTTTTTTCCATTAAAAAACTCTCTAGATAATTAAAAAACGCCAACTCTAGTGAAATTGTATCTTTCTCTGCAAAAGCGGGGTACAGATAATTTTTATGTTTTAAGTAGTCGAATAAATCGAACGGGGGTCCACCTCTGCTTATACAATGAGTAGTATTGCTGTATTTACTCACCCCCCCCCCCCTCCCCTTAGTTCTTTGAGTACGGAGAGGAAGCTGAATGGGTGGTGGAGGTGATGAAGAGCACAGGGAAACCAACTGCTATTACGATGAGTATTGGTCCTGCTGGGGACAGTAACAACGTGCCGA
Source organism: Oculina patagonica (assembly GCF_052425735.1). Lineage (NCBI taxonomy): Eukaryota > Metazoa > Cnidaria > Anthozoa > Scleractinia > Oculinidae > Oculina > Oculina patagonica. Next base: position 3,269,547 of record NC_135768.1, read on the forward strand.
CAGGAGAATGTGCTTTGAAACTGGCGAGGGCAGGTAATTTTATCTTTCTATTGCTTTCCCGTCAACCCACCAGCGCGTATTGCTTTATCTGCTGTCTACCGCCTGACTGCTTTATAGATGTTGATTGCTCGATTTGAAACGAACCCATTAAAACGCTGTGTAAAAGATGTCAAACAACAGGGCCGTACCTAGGATTGTTTGTCTGTGGGGGCAAACTCCGCTAATCAAACACTATGTTAGAAATTTAGTTTTCCTGGCAGGGGCAACTGCCCCCCCCCCCCCCCCCCCCCGCTAGGTACGGATCTGAATATTAATTAAAAGAGAACACTACCAAGTGGAGATTACAATTGTTAGAGCAGTTTTCAATTGAGTGACGTGAAACCAAAACCAAAGTTATCACTCTTAGCCAATCACAAAGAACACAGACAACCCAGTGAACTAATCAAAACTCGAAGCAAATACATGTAGCCGGCACGAAGCGCGGGAAAACGTGCGCGAGCGAGTCACGATTGGTTTTGGTTTTACTCCTGATTGGCTGAGAAAGTGGCGCGAGATTTTTTAGCCAATCACTAAACGTAGTTATGCAAAACCAAAGCAAACGCAATTAACTTTCGACACTCAAGTGAAAACCGCTCTATGCACCAATCACTGCAACTATTACCTCCTATTGTTTACGTAGCATTGCAATGCGCATCCTTAAGGTCATTGCCCCGAAATGGAACTGAACATAGATTTTTAACCAACTTTTGCCTCTAGTTGATTACCTTAAGAAGACATAAATTTTGAAATAAAAAAATAGGGTCACATTCGTGTAGAAGCAGGAAGACCTTGTACATACCATTTAATTCCTTAAAAATTCCCGTGTAAGTACTAGCACAGTACACGTCTCCAGTGATAGTTTCTTTTTCAAACAAAGAAATTGATCTGTTTTCATTTGACAGAAAGAATTTGATCGCTTCACTCAAATTATAAGAAAAAAAGATAGGTCACCCGCATAGAAAAAAGCAGCTACTTTGTTTATGTGCGCGCGTTAACAATCTCGCCCCCAGAGGCCCGCGATCCTTCTGGTCTGCGCCAGTTTCCCGGTAGGTACGTTATGTATATCAAGTAAGTAGAGTATATGGTAAATCAAGCTGGCACGGTTGGTTAAATAATATATTGGGGACATAATAGTTCCCCATACATAACGTACCTACCAGTTTCCCGACCGCTGGTCAAGGGCAACGCAAAATTTCAAACCCCCAAAAATCCTTCGATCATCCCCGTCATTGACAAGTCGGAGTACCCCCCTGGGTTCGGGTTATGGGTTTTGGGTCATCCACGTCACTTGAAATTCCGAGTACCCCCTTAGGGTCACGGATCAAAACAGCTGCTTGTTCCACTAACTAAATATTCTTTTCTTTCCTCGTCAGGTGCTGACATCATTGGAGTGAACTGCAAGTTTGATCCTGCCACTTCAATGGAAGCTCTTCGCTTAATGAAAGAAGCAATGGACAAAGAAGGACATCACCCTCATCTGATGCTACAGCCTGTCGGTTACCACACACCAGACGCTGGAAGGACTGGGTTCCAGAGTTTGCCTGAGTTACCTTTTGGTAATATTTCGCTTCATTCTGTGTTAGCTGTCTGTAACAGGTCGTAACGCGCGCTCTGATTGGCCAGTTGGGTTGGTATTATAACTTGCGTTCTGATTGATCGTCTGAGTATTTCAATTATCTGTAGTCTCACTGGACATATCTGAGATTTGCCTCGAAACATTCGGGCAGCATCAAAGAAACATTCGGGAAGCTTCCAAGAAAACTTTCATTTTGTTTGCTGCTTCTCAATTCCTTGTTCCAATTCACTCACACGATACGCTTATTTTTATTCTTTTTCTTGTAGCTTTGGAGCCTCGTACACTTACTCGATGGGACGTTCATAAGTACGCTCGGCGGGCCTATGACATGGGAGTGAGGTATATCGGAGGCTGCTGTGGCTTTGAACCATACCACATCCGGGCTATTGCAGAGGAGGTATGAGAATACCTTATTATAGGAAATTAACGCTTGTGTTAATTAAGGTATTTGAAATTAACGCGACTTAAATTAACGCGAATTGAAGAAAAATTACTTCCCAATAAAGGAAATTAACGCGAAAGAGGGGGTAAAATTTCAAAATGAAGGAAATTAACGCGACGTACACAACTGGTACAAGTTTATTTCAACACTTGCAGACGAAAAATCTTAAACGCAAACAATGTTCGTGGTACTTTTCCCACTTTGAGCGTTCTTCGCAGTATCAATGATAGTGGCAGATAAAACAATGCTTTTTCCTTGGAGTCAAGAACTTCTGGACTGCAACGAGAAATTGGGGCCAAAATAATGGAAATTAACGTCATGGAAATTAACGCTCCACTAAATTAACGGTGCGGAAATTAACGTTAACTAAAATTAACGCGACTTAAATTAACGCGAATGTTTAAAATTCGCGTTAATTTCATGACGCAGGTCTACCAAGTCTGTACCAAAGACGTCTACAAAACATTGCCATTCTAATGTATAAAGTAAAACACGGACTTGTGCCCACTTATATAACAGAAATATTTAATACAGCCCCGAAACGATATAATCTGAGGAACGCTGATTTTAATATTCCACGTTTTCGCACAGTACATTATGGAAAACATTCTTTACGATATTTCGGGCCTTATCTATGGAGCAAACTAGACCACAGTGATAGAGAAAAACATAATGTCACGAGTTTTAAAAACAGTATTGGGAGAAAAGACCTCACCCGTCTTATACAAACTGAGTGTAAATGTGACATATGCAGCTAGCCGATATACATTTTTAAATTTTTAATTTTTAACTCTTAACTGCAATTTTTATCTTTCACCTACTTTTATGATAAAATTTTATATTCTATTGTAATTTATTTATTTATTAATCTATGTAGTACGATTCTTCAGTTTTTCTTCTTCTTAGAATTTAAGTGTAAATATTTTAACTTTAAATAGCTTAGATATATAATAATGTAAATAGTGTCCACAATTAGTTTTTTTAAGCTAAATACTTCAGACACTTTAATAAAGTATTTCATTCATTCACTACACTCAATTGAAAACTGCTCTATCAGGAAATAAATTGGTTTTACGGCTGATGTTAGGAGTGTCAGCATTTCGTGAGTAGAGTATTGGAACCTGGCGAATCTTTCAATGTTAGCATTCTCCATTTGTTCAAAGAATTTCGTTGTTGAAAAAGGGCTCTACTAATTTTGTCTTGAAAGAGAAGCGGTTAAAATAATTATCTTTAATCTTGTCGTGTCTGCCAGTTAAGATTCTCTTAGTAAGTAGCTAGTGGGAAATTGAAGATATCGGTACGCTTTACAAAAGAAATACTCAGTATACTATAATGTATTATTATCTAATGTATTCTAATTTATCTAATCTATTTGTCATCAGCTTGTCCTGGGGCGTGGTTTTCTTCCTGCAGCAAGTCAAAAACATGAACTGTATAAATTATAATGTATTCAAATTTATTTGTCTTTAGCTTGCACCGGAGCGTGGTTTTCTTCCAGAAGCAAGTAAAAAACACGAACCCTGGGGAGAATCGTTAAAACATCACGCAAAGGACTGGATGAGACGCAGGTAAGGAGTCTTAAATGACAGAGAAGACATTTTTTTATTTTGTCAACATTCAACTTGTTGAGTTTCTATAGAGAGAAAAGAGAGATTTTTCCAAGCAATTTTCCAATGTTATGTCACTGTGCGTTTGCTTTGCATTTTGCTCTTCGCACCTGCTCTAACCAATAGAAGACATGGTATTATAGCTTTGCGTTAAGCCACGTTTCGCGCTTGGTAACGGATACAAACATGCTACTGACTACCTGGTTTTGTTTAATATTTGGCCTGTAAGCCACGTACAGAAATATTTCCTGCCGCTGGGGGATCCACGAGTTTGTTGAGCCAATGATACACGGTTCAAAATTTGTTGAGCAGCAAATGTTTCGACTGCTTTTCAACACATGTTGAACTGTGTATCATGTGATGTTGAATGTTAAAATATGCCATTCAACATGTTAAACGTTGTTGAACGGAATGTTAAACCGTGTATCATTGGCTTTAAAGGGAGGATTTAAGTGCAAACGACAAAAATGTGACATCCGTATAAAGGCGGCGGCCATGCTGGTAATTGAATTCACTTTTTATCTCAAAGGCTGATTGATTGTGTTGACTAAAATTGCAACTCTCTTGTCCTCCAATATGGTTTATCGTCAAAACTTTATGTTAAAGTTCAATGACGGAAACTAATAAAGGGTTAATGTATTTTTGTACGCAGGGCAAATCGAGCTTACTGGGAGAACCTGGAGCCTGCTTCTGGTCGTCCTTATTCCTCCGCGTTTAGCAAGTTTGACGGACCTGCTTGATGACGTCACACAGCATAGAAATGTTACAATAAGCATTCATTGACCAAGAGTCATTAAAATTACTTATCAGGATATATGTTATATAGTATCCATAAGGACTTCATATGTTGCAATATATAGCTTTTTAAATATAGCTTTTTTATATATTTTCGTTCAAAAAGAGCTATGGTTTCCACTGACTCTTTTTTAATTTCTTGTCCTAACGCATTGAATTGAACTAGTCGTTAACTTCAGCAATCTTTTATTCATCAGTCATAAAAGTACATTTGCGTGAACTCATTCTTCGTGTATGCGTCTTGGTGATATTTTTAACCGGAAAATAACGACTACACAAAGTATTTCATAGCAGGAGGCGCAGTGGCCTAATGGTTAGTGCGTTCGACACCGGATTGAGTATTATACTTCTTGGCGTCACACACAAAAACTGGCCATGTTGCCCCAAAAAACGACCTTAGTAAGCATACTCATAATTGAATAAAGAAAGATGGAGACATCTTTCTTATACCTATAATTATTCCGGAAATCATTTAAACGCACTGGAATTAATTTTATTCTCCAGTGCAGTTTTAGTCCAGTCCCTGAACTCTCTCTTCCGCGCGCCCTTTATAGGGGTCGAACCCAGGCGCGAAATTTACGACCAATTCACCACTGATGAAGGGCTAAGCCCGAAACGTTTGGTTTATAATGAACTTTTTGGCACTTACAATACACTTTTTTTCGCGCGAAGAGAGAGTCCAGGATAACTTGCATGCGCATGCGCCAGCTTTTTCCCCCAAAATTGGGGGAAAAACCATATTTGGCAGCCTTTTTGAAAACGCGCGCGCACAGATGACGAGCTCAACTACGCGACCGTGTACTAAAGCAGGTTCACCGCAATAACTTAAAAAAACCTAGCTTTGCAGTCAGTGTCTGCTAAAAGCTAACGGCCAAAACAAAAATCGCTATCCGTCAACTATTCCTAGTATTTTATAGCTGTTATTGAATTGATTTTGGATGCAATCGAGCACAGCTTTTTTCTTGCATTTATTCGCGCGCTTGGTCGCGTAGTTGAATTCGTCATTTGAACGAGCATTTTTAACCTAGCGCGCGCGTCTCAAGCAAGTGACGCCACACTCCTCACTTTTGATTGGTTCGTTCTGAGCATGCGCATGTAAGTTATCCTGGACTCTCTCTTCGCGCTCCGGGATTCAACCCCTATAAAGGGCGCGCGAAAGAGAGAGTTCAGGGACTGGACTAGTGCAGTTTATGATCTTCAATATTAGAACACTTATAGCTGCATCCAATAATAAAGTTATTTGATATTTCACAGAATTTTGTGTACAAAATAACGAAATTACAAAAAATATAACGTCTTCTTCAACGAGCAGTCAATTTTTATTTCCACATTCTTTATTTATTTCTATTTTTTGGGTGGGACGTCATGCTTTCATCTTCAGACGTAAACTGTCCACAGCCCTCTATTTTTCGTCTTTTTTCGATGAGCGCGCGGTGAGAACGGCGAGAGAACTGGACGCCAGCGCAAAACGGAAGACGCAAGGGGGTGGGGGCTGGTTCAGGGCGAGAATGACGCGATAATAAATCAGTCATCAAAAAAATAAACAAAACAAGTGATTCTGAATCATAATCAGAATATGAGGAGAACAGCTATGATGATTTTATTGGTCGTTTCCGATAAAAAAGTTAAGCAATATCAATTGTTGAATTAACACAAAGCACTGTACGTATTCTTCATATTAAAGACCAAAACATTGGGGAACATAAGTGGGGTGGGGCGGGGGGTGTCTTGTTTCTGAACGAGGGGTAGGGTGATAGTAAACTTTTCTTCTGTAGGGGGGAAGGGGTAAAAATCTTATTTTTTTGCTATCTCTATCCTTCTCGTCCCCGTTTCTCTTGAAAAGAGCTTCTTTTTGAAGAGTTCGTTTGTAAAAAACTAATTAGTTTTTTTTTTTCTTAATTAGAGTTTTGAAGAGATTGTTATTATGAACCAGTTCATTCTTAGTGAAAAAGCTGTACCTTTTTATTTCTTTCATTTCTTCACAATTACACTGTAGTATAGTGTAGCAGCTATCGTAAGCTTGTACTTCTACTGGTCCTCTAGTGTAGCAATTGCTATTGCTTTGGGGGACTAGGGACATGGGGGGGTTCCTGTTGTTATGGGGGTGTTCTAGAGCGGTTTTCACTTGAGTGTCGAAAGTTAATTGCGTTTGCTTTGTTTTTGCATTGCTACGCTTAGTGATTGGCCTCAAAATCTCGCGCCACTTTCTCAGCCAATCAGAACTAAAACCAAAACCAATCGTGACTCGCTCGCGCACGTTTTCCCGCGCTTCGTGCCGGCTACATGTATTTGCTTTGAGTTTTGATTGGTTCACTGGATTGTCTGTGTCCTTTGTGATTGGCCAGAGTAATTACTTTGGTTTTGGTTTTACGACACTCAATTGAAAACTGCTCTAGTGTAGCAGCTCTCGTAAGCTTGTAATTCTACTGGTCCTCTAGTGTAGCAGTTACTATTGTTTTGGGTGGGGGGACTAGGGACATGGTTCCTGTTGTTTGTTCTATTGTTTTCTCGAAGGGTAGCGAGCCATTCATGTGAGACCTTGCTAGAGCTGCTACCCGATCCAGTTTGTCCAGCGTCAATATTTTCCGGGTGAGGGTAGTCCTGAAAAAGGCTGAAGTGGGCGACCCACGATTCGCTTGACTAAGATAACATTTCAAAAGGAGACAATATTTCTCTTCTGAAAGTAAAGAAAACACCAAACGATAACGAAAGGGATTGGAATACAAAATCTATGGCGTAATTTACAGTGAAAGAACGTCAGAATGCAAGATGGCGACTGTTTATTGTACTACGTTTTCAGGCTCATTGTTGTTGGCCCAGTCCTCCCGGTCCACTGAATGAAGGGCAAAATGGACGACCGCTGGCTGGTTTTAGATTCTCCCAGTAGGCTCGATTAGCTCTAAAAAAGGAAATCAAACAAGTGTTACAGTTAACAAGGCAAGCAATAAACGGTTTAAAGTATTTGTTATTTGCAGAAAAGCGAATGAATGACTTCTTATTGTGAACAAACCTCTGAAATTGAAGCAGTTTTGACTAAGTATCGGCTGCTACCCTCGGTGGAACAGTGTTCACTATTCATGCATAAAACTATTTGAAATCTGCTATTTTTCCAAGCAATGATTAAACAGCAACTTTATTCTAAGTTTGAAAATGTGACCAAATATGCTTTCCCCTCAATGTCGAGGAAGGAAGTTGCGACCATCTGAGTAAGCGCCTGGAACTGTTCCGTGAGATTTTTTTTTTGACGAACTTGAGAGATACTGCAAGATGATTTTTTCTTTGACCATAGTGAGTCAACTCACTGTGCTTTGACCATCAGAATGAGGGCTAACGGACCTCCCCCCAGTCTCACCTTGCTCGGACTTCAGCTACCGAGTGGTGTTTGAGTGCCTCACCCCAGGGACTATGCTTGTCGCTCGCGGGTGGAAATCTGCCTCGCTCTGGGGCAAGCTGAAAATAAAAAAACATTTCTCGTTCTCAAAAACAAAAGCAGATGCATGAAAGCTAGACGAGTTATTGCTGCCACTAACATGTCATGTAAGCATTGGAATTTGGTTGAAGACATTCTCGAGCCGGTTGTGTTTGTACTAAAACAATTAGACTAATTGCCCTCTTTTTCTATGAGCGATAGTGAACTCTGATGCGCCTCATTGATTATATAATATTCGCTCATAAAAAAAACTCGGGCTCGTAGTCCAATACCGTAGAATTCCGGTTATAAGCCCTGGGCTTATACAACTTCGTAAGGGGTTTTGGATGGGCTTATAAGCGGAGGGGCTTATATCCGGGAGGGCTTATATTAAAGTGGAATAAAAAAACCGTTTCGAAACGAGCCATGGGAGTGTTGATCGAAATACGTTTTTAGGTTAAGACCACATAATAAAGCAACATTTAGCCCTGTTCAGTATCGTCATTCAGTAGAGGGGGGCTTTTATCCGGGGGGGGGGTTTATAACCGGATGTATTTTTTTGTTTTAAGGTAGATGGGCCTATAACCGGGGGGGCTTATAAGCGGAGGGGCTTATAACCGGAATTTTACGGTATTTAATTAGCAGTTCTACCTCCTCTGCGACAGCCCGGATGTGGTATGGTTCAAAACCACAGCAGCCGCCGATATATCTGACTCCCATTTCATAGGCCCGCCGAGCGTACTTATGAACATCCCAGCGAGTTAGTGTACGAGGCTCCAGGGCTAAACAAGCGAATAATAAATACAATATCAATAGAATGCCTGCTTCTGTCGAGGGCCTTCCCGAAGATCTTTGAAGGCGCTCCAAACACTTCAGGAAGTGCTTCGCCAAAGTACTTTCACGAGTACTTCTAATTTCTCTTCTAAAATCGGGGAATTCGGGTAAAATAAAGTCATTTATATATAGCTTTTCTTTTCTCACATTGTTTCGAGATTACATACATTTCTTAAATTTGTCAGTTAGGCGTGAGAGACTTGAGCAGACGTGAGATCCACACAGCGGTCAAACGCAGCGTGCGTGCGCAGTTCATGTGTAATTGCCGCCAAAATTTTCCATACAAAGTCATAAATTTTCCGTAAACTTTTGCTTTAAAGCCAAAAGTTAACGCCGTCCCTGGAAAGTTAAGGTCTATACGCCGCTTATGGATTGGAAATTTGATAATTCATCTCCACTGAGTGTCCCAGCTTGAACTGTTCTTTCACCGTACATTCTTTAACAATTTCTTGCAAAAGTTTGCCTACTTTCGAGTCAAAAGTTCGAGGCGGCAAAGACCGGATGTGACGTCAATTTTTGCGTTTGACCGCTGTGAACGTGAGATCGAAGTTTCGACCCGCAGGCGCCAAGAGAGGTACAGCGGAACCTCGATTTAACGAAGTGCCAAGGGACTGATGAAATTTGTTCTTTATTTCGAGGGTTCGTTATATTGAAAACCTCGATATAACGAATTTGCGGAAAAACAACCAAAATGTTCGTTATATCGAGGTATAGTGAAGAAATTATTCAACATGACACGAGCGTGGGACAAAGAAAAAATCTGAGTCCCCGACGGGAATCGAACCCATGGCCTCCCAGATACCGGTTGGGCGCTCTAACCAAATGAGCTACGAGAGACTCGTTGTGAGCTGGGCCATTTACTAGGTTGATATGTGACACGCGTCCTGCATACTGCTAGGATCAGCAATGTCGAAATCATCAAATGTGTAGTAAATAATAAAGATGGAAAATTTCAAGCTCGGTGATAAATAGTGAAGAAATTATTCAACATCACAACGAGTCTCTCGTAGCTCAGTTGGTTAGAGCGCCCAACCGGTATCTGGGAGGCCATGGGTTCGATTCCCGTCGGGGACTCAGATTTTTTCTTTGTCCCACGCTCGTGTCATGTTGAATAATTTCTTCTCTATTTATCACCGAGCTAGAAATTTTCCATCTTTATTATTTACTATCGAGGTATAGTTAATCAATTTTTAAGAATTTTCATCCTTGTTGGTCTGTTCGGCATTCATCATCTTAAAATCGAGAAACATTTTACGTTTGGGCTTCTGGATTGTGTTCGTTATATCGAGCCCTGTTCTATACATTTTGCGGTAACTTTGGCCGGGCTGAAGAATATCGTTCGTTAAACCGAGGACTTCGTTAAAAAGAGGTTCCACTGTAGCAGGTATGGTAAGGAATTTTATCGTCTGATATTGCACGTCCAAGATTATACGCGGTTCGCGCTTCGAACACGAACTCGAACTCCCCTTCTCCTTTCCCTTTAAACGCCAGCCACGCAGGCTAACCACAATTAGTTTTGGCCAATGAAAAAAACAGTGAATAACTACAACGGTTGACATTTAGCATGCAAGGGCTGGGACTTCACAGCTATCGACTTAGGGCTTCCAGTCTAGTTGTTACAGACAAATACGTCGTATGCTAAGAAGCAGTTACTAACATAGCTGAGTACCCCCCTGGGACACCCCCCCCCCCCAGCTTAACCCGTGGGATGCGGCTGTGGGGGGAAAGGGAACTCACCGAGCGGGTTTTCTGGTAAATATTGAAATCCATAAATCCCGGTATCTGGAGTATGGTAACAAACTGGTTGTACCATCAGATGAGGTTTGAGTCCTTCTTTGTCTAACGCCTCTTTCATTAAACCAATGGTCTGTAAACTCTGATCCGGATCAAAGTTACAGTTGACACCAATGATATCAGCTCCTTTATGATAAAACAAACAAACGTCAACACATGAGCTTGGCCTTGCCTCTTGGAACAATCAATGCCTTCTTACAACGTAACGTAAGGTAACCTGCGTTGCAAACGAACTAAACCCAGGATTTTTCTACACGTCCGGCTGCAACGCAGTCAAAACGTAAGGCAATGTGGCCTCATTTTGCGTCATGTGACGTAACGAAACGTGTTTTCGTTTCTAGTTCCGATTGGATCGTTATTGCATTAGAGCGGTTTTCACTTGAGTGTCGAAAGTAAATTGCGTTTGCTTTGGTTTTGCATTACTACGCTTAGTGATTGGCTTAAAAATCTCGCGCCAATTTCTTAGCCAATCAGAACTAAAACCAAAACCAATCGTGACTCGCTCGCGCACGTTTTCCCGCGCTTCGTGCCAGCTACATGTATTTGCTTCGAGTTTTGATTGGTTCACTGGATTGTCTGTGTCCTCTGTGATTGGCCGGAGTAATTACTTTGGTTTTGGTTTTACGACACTCAATTGAAAACTGCTCTATATGTGTTAAAATGTATCTATACTAGGGATAGTGTACACTAAATCTGCCCCCGCTGTTAATCCGTTTGTTTTTTCAGCTCAGCCGTTACGTAAGTCAATTCTTTCGCTTGATATTTTGGCTCTTCTGTTTGTTAAATTGATTGAAAATCAATTGGCCTAACTGCATGCGCAGAATACCCTGCCACTCCGTCCACACCTCAGTCACCAAAATATCACATGGTTTTTGGCTTTCTCTTCTTGCGATTCATGTGATTTAAATCAAACCTTCAGGATGAACTGTTGAAGCCAAGTGAATACGCAAAACAAAGGAAATTAGGCAAAAATTCAGAAAGATAAATGATCACGTAAATTTAATTACAAGAACGCCACTGTAACCGCGTTACAACAATTTGCCGTGTTTTGCTGTATTGAGGGATCTCAGTGAAGATAAACTTTAGCAACACCAAATTGTTTTTAAAACTAGTATTTAAGCCCAACTGTTTTACAGCGCGACGCGTCATACCGTGGCCACCCAACAAACCTTTTTTTATGTATACAAGTGTTTTATCATGATATCCGCGACTATATGTTTGACGAACACGCCGCCTTGCAAAGTTGAATACGATCAAATGGATACTTGTTACATCGTATTTATTAACAAAACGCAGTGAAAACGTAAAATATTACCAGATGACACTTGTAAAAAACTTTGTTGGGTGGCCACGGTAAGGCGCGTCGTACTGTAAAATGTACACCTAATTGCAAAAAGGTTGTCATAGAAAAAGGAAAAAAGAAAAAGTCAAATAGGAATAAATTAAGCGCATGCATGAAATTTATTCGGACAAATGGCCTCAAAATGCCTCAAAATACGAATAAATCAATTTATCTTGTTACAGCAAAACATTTTGGACTAAAAGTGTGCGATAAAAACTCGCAATTTTTCTGTAATTGCAATAAGTCATGAAACTACGCTAATTAATTCCTATTTACCTTTTTTCTTTTTTCTATTTTTCTATGACAACGTTATTGCAATTAGGTGTATCTATATTATAGCTATCAGGGTCACAAGCAGATCGCCCGGCCAAGAGTGTACTACGTTTCGCTCCGTTTTCATAATAACGGTTGGGAGAAATTGGCCTATTCACGCTCACAAATGCTGATAGGGTTAAACAAAACAGTATATAAACACTTGAAAAATCTCGTTCCCAAGGCTTTTCCCTTAGTAATCTGGCCTGGGAACGAAACTGACACTATTTTATTGATTTTCATGGACTCGGCATCGTTCTAAAAGCACTCACAATTTTTTTAGAATATAAGTATAAAATCCAAAATCCGCCATGCAGAAACGCTGCTACGTCACATGTAACCCAGCCCTCTCATTAGAATAAGGTGCGTCTGTCTCCCGAATTGTTTCATGATCTGCTTCCACTTTAAGTAAGCTACAACGAAATGCCTCACAGTACCTGCCCTTGCTAGTCTCACGGCACATTCTCCAGGTGGCACACCTTTCTTATCACCCTGTGGCCCAATACACATTGTAACAGCTGTTGGTTTGCCTGTGGACTTCAACACTTCCGCTACCCATTCAGCTTCCTCTACGTGTGCAAAGAACTGAGGGGAGAGGAGAGAGTGAGTGCCTGAGAAATTTAATTTTTATGGGGGTAGGGGTAAGTATAGCAAAGTGTCCGTGGTGTCTTCAGCAGACAAGGTAATCGTAATCGAACAAAAATAATTGCTTTGAAAGAACAGAGAAAATTCACAGGACTCTCAACTGTTAGAGTTAGCAAGGACACAGGAATGACGTATACAAAAAAACTTTCTTCCGCTCTCATTGTTTGTCACTTTCTTGGCAATCAGATCAGTGTGAACAATTACTTAGTTTTTTGAAGCATTAATTCCTCCGTAATAAAATATGAACCAAAAAGCAGATTCCAAAACTGAAATAGGACTCAACTCACCTCAGCAATAATCAAATCAACATTATTCTGGAGGAAAATCTCAATTTGTTCTCTAAACTTTTTCGTCACAGCGTCTTTTCCAGCACCTTGTAAATACAGGGAAGCAGTCTGACAGATGGATCCAGCAAAATACACCCCTCCCTCCTGAGCCACGCCCTTTGCAAGGTCACATGCCGCCTGGTTTATTTTTACGGTCTGAAAGAGAGTTCTGTCGGCATTGATCTCAAATAAAAGTCACTAAATAACCATTAACACTTGAAAAATATAAAACGTAACAAACGAAAAAGCCAAAACCATGTGTTATAACATCATAAAATTAATGGAAAAAGCATTTACAGGGAAATAGCAAGCGGCTTGATTTCGAAAAAGCACCCCTTTTGTGTACATGTACCCTTTATTGGAAAAAGATACCCCTTTCATATAACTATACCACATGACATTTTACTTAAAACAGGAAATCTTTCTTGCCATTTTTATGTAGCGCTTAATAAATTAAGACAACAGAGCCATAAGGTGTGTCTTTTTAAATATCTTAATGACAGATTTCCCGTCCCTTTCATATACCTAAACTTGTAAGAGCGAAGGCACAGATTTTTGAAGCAAACCTTGTCCACGGTCAAAAATAAAACCCTCCTTTATTTTTAATTTTTAAACAGGTTTAAGTGAGTTTTTAAAGGTTTCGGGGTTTATTTTTCAAAATACCGCCGACTTTCGGAAATATTTGAGAAAATCGATTTCGCACTATTGAAGGCTAAAAATAGCCGAATTAAATAGCAAAATTAAGCATTCGCAAAAACGTTCTCGCGTTGTTGATAGAAGTTATATCATCGAGAATTAGAAACATATACTTAAAGTTGAAGAATAAATCAATGTTTTTATGCCTGTGTTTCGGTTTTAGATTATACTTTTCACAGCGAAAGTAACGCTCTTTGATGACAATTTTATAACTGCTTTAGTAAATACAGTTTCACCTCATAATAACAAGATTACTTTTCGATATGTGGCCATTCTTTAATCGGCTTCATTTTATGGCTATAAAATGCCCAAAGACTCTTCTTTATCTACATATAAAAATTGGTTCGGGTTTTTAAGCGAGCGCGTTTTAAAACGCCATCAAAATATGGGTAATTTAACTAAAATTTGAACTAATTTGCATATCACCGTTTTGATGACATGTTACATGTAACAGCCGCATTCGCGTAAAAGCTGCAAACTCTGGTTTTCCTTAAATTTGTGCTTAACACTAAATTAAACTTGAAATCCTTTTCTATCCCTACTGAAAGGATCACTTACCTTTTATATTGCTGCGGTAGATACAGCAAAAGCGGCGAAAGGAGCGTTTGACTTATAAACAGTAGAGACTCACAGATGCCACATTTCATTCTCTACAAAAATTTACGATCTATAATTACATTTTCTTGAATCTGAACAAGATCATATTTTACGCAGCCATGAATTTCTTTTAATATCTTCGCGTACTTACCCGAAATTAGCTGCAAGGGACTAAAAGGCCAGTGTTACGATTTGTTTGAGTATTACGTGACGATTCAGATAAAGTTGTAACGCATGACCGGCAAATGGAATTTCAAGAATGTTTTGTTGTTGACGGGTAGTTTATTATTTTTATTTCTTTTTTTGGGAGTGAAAATATCTTTAAATAGTTAGAGCTATTTATATTTTTAAATTGCTATTATTTATATTTCTTATAAGTTTTCATTTTATTTTATAACTTTTTTTAAATTAGATTTTAGGTAAACCAGGCAGGGCCCCTACGCTAGCCGCTGAACGTGCCACCCTCGATCAAGCTACAAGCCGTATTCAGTGCAGACGCGTGTGCGGATAGCTCACTATATTGATAATAAATTAGTAAAATAAACTAAATCTCCCCGATAAACATTGAAAATTTCACATAAAAGCCAAAAAATCCGTTGCCCACGAACACTTCTGTCGCACAAAATTTGCGCACTACAACACCTGTGTAAACATCCAAATTAAATTATGAAATCTAATTATAAACTTACAGAAAATATCACGAAATTTTAATTTCGGAATTGAAGTATGTTTGGTTAAGTGTCAAATTTTAAGCATACAGAATTTATAGAAAACACCTTTGCATCCATACAACAAAAACCTTTGTAAGAAGATAAAAAAAGCGTTCTCTGGTAAAATATTTAAAAATTATAAGCTTTCGACAGCCAGACTGCTGTCTTCGACGGATAAAAAGGAAGTAGAAGACAAAGACAGCAGTCTGGCTGTCGAAAGCTTATAATTTTTAAATATTTAACCAGAGAACGCTTTTTATCTTCTTACAATGAATCCTGGTATCGGATCTTCAATATTTTTATAAAAACCTTTTTGCTGGCATTTGAGAATGAATACAAAAAAAGTTGAAGAATGGGGCGGTGAGCAGTGGGTGGTGAGTGGATTATACTGGATCCGTGCTCGGCCTGTAAGCAAACTCTGAAAGTAGACAATGTTTGAAAATACTTTTGAATCACTGTTTGAATTTTAAAAAATACCCTCCTTCTTTCTCATGGGCAGAGATTTTCCTTTTCAGTTCGTGCTACTGGTCAGTTGCAAGTAAGACTCACGACATGTCAGTATAATGCGTGACGCTTATGCCAAGGTAAAAGGAATTGTGTGTGTGTGTGTGTGTGTGTGTGTGTGTGTGGGGGGGGGGGGGTGGAGGGGGGGAGCAGTACGAGTGAAATGAACATCAAGGTATTTTTATACGCGTTTCACTTTTTTCAGTGGGAAACAATGGAGGGCAGCGCTTGTTCGTTTCTCGCCATTGTTGGCGGTCGCTGCGGTTATGATTCAAAAGATAGGACAAAGTCAGTAGAAATAGTTCCTTTGCTCACCTGTCATCGAGATATATCAGGACACAAGTCAGCCTTTTCTATTATCGGCCGGAAGTAAAAAAAAAAACAAATCAGAAGTTCGTCGAACGTTGCTTTCAAAAGCTAGGCATGCTCAGTGCAAGCAGAAGTCCGATATTTTCGGACTTCGTTTCACAACTTTCCATGGTCGCTCGTTTCCCGACCGCTTGTCAAGAGAAACGAATCCTTTGCGTACCCTTGATTTACATCACCCCTTTAGACAAATTTGTGGCCATAGTTTAAGTGTCTTGGTATTGCAGGAGAAAATAAGTATTCTCTATGCGGAATTTGTTCTTGCTGCAGCATTTGTTACCTTTTACCAATCTTTTTCGCAAATAACACTTCAATACTTATTTGTCATGTCAATACCGTTACTAGAAATCGGTTGAACGGCACATGTTTAAACAGATTTGACTGTTATGTTCTAAGTCAAAAAAAAATTCTGCAACGTCGCGTAGGTAAAAGCGTGAAACCAGCAGCTGAAATCAATTGCATTTAATTTTCACAGGCGTTTGTTCTAACTGTCGTAAGCTTCTTGTAGATGCTGAAAACAAGGCGGCAGTTTTGCAAATGGAAAACATGTCGTTGGTAAGTGTGAACCATCTCTTGTAATGTACCACTTCAATAGCCGGGTTATAAAAAAATTGCTTCTACTTATTGCTTGAGTCACTAAAAGCTATCAAGATTAGCCTCAGGCGTTGGATATGAGATTGCGCGTAGCGCTGAGTTGGCTATAACGATCTCATATCCAACAAGCGCGAGTGGAATAATTGTTTTTTTAAAATTGCCCAAAGAATTGCAATATTAGAGCTCTCCAGCTGTTTCCGTTGACGCGTATCGGCTACCATATTTTGTGGTCCATGGTATTTGAGCTCATATACCATTGCCTGTTAACTAATCAAAACTCAGGAGCTGCAATATACCATTGCTAGTTTTTAATAATAGGTGGTATTGAGTAGGTTTAAATTTAATTATTCGTTACAGAACACCTCTATTGGCGTTGCACCAGTGGCTCGAAGTACGCCAGCGTCTCTGTGTTATCCTTCCAACGTCCAGACGCCAGGGGGGAGCTTGTATTGCCCTTCAGACACTAGCGTTGACGTCACACCTGATTCCCACAGCAGGGGGCCTACGCGCGAAGAGTTTACACCGCTGAACAAACTGAACGAATTCTTAGAAAGCAGGGATGTCAGTCCAGTCAGGCATACTGTTACTATTCCATGGAATGCGGAAGCTAGTGAAAGAACGCGTCGTCGCCATCTTCGCAAGGCACAACAGGCAGCTGGTGCTGTTTTAGATGAGGTAGCACCAAATCAACCAGGCGAGTTCTGGCACTCGCTTGTTCCATCGTTGAACAAGCAATTCTCAAGTGACAGCGAAAGCGAGGATGAAGATTTGGATAACGTACTCATGAATGCCCTAACAGAGTGCTACAGTAATGCAAGCACCTGGGATACCCGACGACACATACTATCGATAATGGTAGACAAGGTCACTTTCCGAACTCTGAAAAAGTGGATCCCTGGTCTTACTCGTGTCACAACACCAGACGTGATCTTGAATTTGAGAAAAAATGTACCAAGATCGGTAACCACAGGCAAAAAAGCCATCTGAGGGGAACACATTATTGTGCTATGAATCCCTCTTACCAAGTGCAGATACTAAAATCTTTTAACAGTTTGCTGATATTAAAAGTTGAATGTGCCAACCCAGGGAACATCCTGCCAGGAATATTTTCCAGCCCACTGTACAAGCATGAATTTTTTTTTGGACCACTGTCCTGTGCAGGAATTTTTTTTCTTGCACGCATGCGCTTGCGGAATATATATTTTTTCAATATCACCCATCCCCCCCCCCCTCAAAAGTAAAATGGTTGGCCCCTAATGTCCTCACACGAGCAGTGAATAATGAGGCCAATTTGCCTCCCTCCCGATCCCACCCCACCCCCCCCCCCCTCCCTCAAAAAAGAGATATAGGCTGCTCACGTCTCACGTTATTCCCTTTCCCGGCTGCCTAGCAGAAATTCTAAAAAGGACGAACGTAATTCCGTGAAGTATTTTGTGCTTTTGAAGATATTACTTCATCGGTATGCGTTACAATCTTCCATAACATAAAAAGCATCACGCATAACGCAAACTGTCGTGACCTTTGCCCGTATGTTTTTTTAACTAATTCAGTGTAGCTGCTACGTTACGCTCTGCTAACAAATTTATCAGATGGACAAGAACTGGACTCTATGCTTACAGGTATGTCATCGTTTTCAAGTGTAAAGAAATGTTTAACGCAAAAATTTTAACCAAAACCAGAGTTTTCGGTTCTTGCGTGAATGCGGTTAACATGGCATCAAAACGGTAATATGCAAATTAGTTCAAATTTCAGTTAAATTACCCATATTTCGCTGGCGTTTTGAAATGCGCTTGCTGCAAAACCCAAACTAATTTTTATATGTAGTTAAAGAAGAGTCTTTGGGCTTTTTATAGCCATAAAATGAAGCCGATTGGAGAGTGGCCACATATCAAAAATTCAGGTTGTTATTATGAAGTGAAACTGTATTTACTTAATCAGTTATAAAATTGTTATCAAAGAGCGTTACTTTCGCTGTGAAAAGTATAATCTAGAACCGAAACACAGGCATGTAAACATTGCTAAATACTTCTACTTTAAATATATGTTTTTTATTTCCGAGGATATAACTTCTACTAATAACGCGAGAACGCTTTTGCGAATGCTAAGTTTTGCTAATTTATTCGGCTATTTTTAGCCCTCGATAGTGCGAAATCAATTTTCTCAAATATTTCCGATAGTTGGCCGTATTTTGAAAATTAAACCCCAAAGCCTTTGAAAACTCGTTAAAAACTTTCTAGAAATTGACAAATAAAGGCAAGATTTCCTTTTGGCCGTGACCGCAATTTTGACATTTTGTGCCAAAAATCTGTGCCTTCGCTCGTAAAAACACTATCCTTTTACAGTCGAAGCTCTCGTAAGCGGACACCCTCGGGACGCGAAAAAAGTGTCCGTAACTGGAGCTGGCCGCTTACGAGAATAGGCTACCAGAGGTGTAGGGGATAGATGGCCGCTTACGGGAGCTCGCCCAGCTAACAACGGGATGAACGTGGGTGACGACAAAACAAACACTGAAATATGGTACTGTTATTACTGGGAAATCATTGTTACGAACGGCGATGTGAAGTTGACTGATAAAAACAAGATACAGAGGTTTTTTATAGGATTTTCTTTGGGGTGTCCGCTTACGGGAGCGTAAAAACAAAGAAAAAGTCTAAAGTCGTAATCTGTGAAAGTGTCCGCGGCCGCTTACGGGAATGTCCGCTTACGAGAATGTAAAAATACAGAGTTTGTATGGGAGCTAAAACGGGGTTTCAAACAAGGCGGCCGTAAGTAGAGCTGTCCGCTTACGAGAGTGTCCGTTAAGAGAGCTTCGACTGTATGTACCTGAAGCCTGAAAAAGGTACCCTTTTCGGGAGGAGCCTCCCCATATAGGCCAGTATAGGGAGTACCCTCTCCACCCCTGCTCCTGCCTGGTTCCTGTTGAAGCCACCGATTGTTTTTTTAGCTTTTCTTTTTCATTGAACACTGCAAGGGTCTCCCTCACTTTTCACACAACAGTGTAACAATCTCAGTGATTTAATAATGGTTTTCATTGATATACACACCCCATATTTAGTGTGATTACTTTCCATGTCATCATCCATTGAAAACGTGAATGCTTGAATGATATCAGCTCCTGCTCGCTGGAACTCGCGATGAAGCTGTCGAACTAAAACAAAATTTAAAATTAATAATGCAAAGAAGGAAACAAGGTAAGCAAACGGGCAGGTAGTCATGGAAGGAAGAAAGAAAGAAAGAAAGGGAGGGAGGAAGGAAGGAAGGAAGGAAGGAAGGAAAGTGTGGGGAGGGAGGGACTGGAAAGATGAAAGTGAGAGCACTTAGCCAAACTTCAGCTGGAAGCTGAGATGGTTAGTAGCACAGCCCTGTGAGCCACTGTAGGTTCAATAGCTAACGTTTCGAGCGTTAGCCTTTCGTCAGGGTAAATCGCTATCTAAATGACGTTTAGTCCTTTTTGCATATACAAAAAATACCTTATGAAATGAGATATCAAGACAAATAGAAGAGATAGAAATGGAAAGAAATGGTGATGGTGGGTACGACTGACGATCAAGATGGACACAGATAACGAACGATGCTGACGAATGAACGAATGAACGAAAGAACGAACGAACTATTAAACGAACTAACGAAAGAACAAAAGAACGATTGAATGAACGAACGAACATACGAACGAATGAACGAACGAACAAACAAACGAAAGAAAGAAAGAAAGACGAACGAACTGAAGAACGAAAGAAAGAAAGAAAAAAGATAGAAAGAACGAACAAAAGAAAGAAAGAACGAACAAACGAAAGAAAGAAAGAAAGAAAGAACGAAAGAAAGAACGGACAAACGAAAGAAAAAAAGAAAGAAAGAACGAACAAAAGAAAGAAAGAACGAACAAACGAAAGAAAAAAAGAAAGAAAGAACAAAAGAAAGAACGAACAAACGAAAGAAAGAAAGAAAGAAAGAACGGAAGAACGAAAGAATGAACGAACAAACGAAAGAAAGAAAGAAAGAAAGAAAGAAAGAAGGAACAAAAGAAAGAAAGAACGAACAAACGAAAGAAAGAAAGAAAGAAAGAACGAAAGAACGAACAAAAGAAAGAAAGAACGAACAAACGAAAGAAAGAAAGAAAGAACGAACAAAAGAAAGAAAGAACGAACAAACGAAAGAAAAAAAGAAAGAAAGAACGAAAGAACGAACAAAAGAAAGAAAGAACGAACAAACGAAAGAAAGAAAGAACGAAAGAAAGAACGAACAAACGAAAGAAAGAAAGAACGGAAGAACGAAAGAATGAACGAACGAACTTGTGACTTGACCTGACTTGACTTACCCCCATCGGGATGTTCCACTGTACACTCAGGAGTCCAAGGTCCTGCTTTTACATATCCTCGCTTTTCCAAAGCATATGTCATTCCTCCATCCCCTACTAAAACCTCACCAGTTCTTAGACGCTCCAATATACCTCGCTAAATCAGGGCATGAAAACATGGTTTTTTAATGGTTTTAAATGGTTATACCTTTGAAGTGCGCAGGATTTTTCGTGTTAGACGCGCGAGGTAAAAAGCGTGAGCGCGACGCACGCATTAGTTTGACACGCACTTTGTGCGCAAGATCTCTTTTAGCCTCGTTTCGTTGTGCTGGCATAAACGGCATTTTCGCCCTGGGGGGTGGGGGGTAGTCGATCGACTTATGTGTCAGTCAATCGAAGAAACAAGAGTCAGCAGCATTTCGTCATCGGTTCATTCACTGCGACTTCGAATGTTCACGGTACTCGTGCATTCCGCGATTCCACATCTGTTTTTGTTACGGTATCCTTTTTGCCTTTATCGAAAACCATTTAACTGTGGATTTGTTGTCAGAAGACAATTTTCTTCTCAGTATCAATAAGGTATTTTCAAGAAACCCTTTGCAGCTAACGTATTAGCAGAGCTAGAAAGAGCGATTTCAAGCTACACGGAGCGAAAGTAAACATCGATGCCTTCGACGTTCTGTTGTAGTTAATTATTTTGTCTTAAAATCCGAAAAAGTTTGGGGAATTTGACGCTCTGTGAAGCCCCAACTGGTGGGGCATTTGACTGTCTAAACTGCCATCATAGCGGGGAATTTGACCATTTTTTTTTTTTTGAAAAAGTCAAATACCCGGGGGTTTGCCCGTGGGGGGGGGGGGGGTGGGTGGTTTTGGAATTGACTGATACCTAAGGAAACCGCGGACCATATTAGAAGAGTGATGGGCGAGGTGGAGAAGAAACAAACGGATAAATAAAGAATTCATGCAAGCGAATCGAAGGTGCTACCCACAAAAATTAATGCAAGGAAGAAGTAAAAGAAAAAATTCTGCAGATGAAAAATGCATCTGAAACCATTATCCTGGGATTCAGGGGCTAGCGAAAGTTGACAGGTTTCTTCCCTTGAATGAAATAATAAGTCTACTATTGAAAAAAAAATGAGAGAAAGTTCAGTTCTTGCAGTAAAATGATTTTCATTCGGTTGTTCTCCAATTCGTTAGTTTTAATTTTATGACAGGGTCTTTGGTTATCACTAAGGGCCTCTTCACATGAGCCCGGTTTACGGGCTGTCTCAGTTACCAGGACGGATTTTGACCTCTGTTCATATGGAAAATTTTAGCCCGGTTGACGGGGACAAAATTCAAGAAACGAAGGCAAAATGGCGACACACAAAATTGCATCTTTCGCGACTATCGTAGCTTTATTGACCCATGTAACTTTATTAATAAAGCTAATTCGTATATTTCTGAAGTGGAAATAGATACAAGGCAAAATTAAACCATTTGGACCACCCAATTACGAAAGGGAAGCTATTTTCTCAAAAAAAGTTGCGTCCCGGCGACCGGGCTAGAGCGTTCATATGGGAAAATATTCTTCCCGGTTGTGGAGATCTCGGTTGCAGAAACCGAGATATCGGTAACCGGGCTGGCCCACCTTCTCATATGAACACATCCAAAATTTTACAAGAAAATAGGAGTGAGCCGAGATCTCGGTAACTGGGCCAGCCCGGTTAACCGGGATCATATGAAGAGGCCCTAAGTGAGCACAATGCATAATTTATTAAAGCGAAACTCGATGGTTTTATCCCGACAGTGAACAACGGTCACGCAATGCATAAATTTTTTCTACTGATGAAAGGACAGCAGTCAAAACATTTAGCGCTAGAAAACAGATATCTATGATATCAACTGATATCTATGAAGGCGCTACACAGTTTTTAACCATATTGTGATCATAAAATATACACCGATAATATCAAGCTCTAGGTATTGCGAAATCCACCTGAAGCCTTTGTGTCCTTTGTGCACGATGTGTGCGTAATAAACGATAGAATGCAAATACAAGTATGACACTTTTAGCTTGTGCGATTTTGTAATAATTCGCTTTCATTCCTTACAAAACAAATCATCAAGTTCCGACAATTTCTAAAGACAGTCCAAGTACAGTATACACTCCCTCTATTTTCTGGGTTTCACGAATCAATGATCCAATTTATTTCGCCAACAACGTTTTCAAACACTAATGTATTCTGTTTAGCTACAATAGCTTGTACTTACCTTTTCGCTATTCGACATTGTGTAGCAGTTTAAATATTTTAAAGAATAGAGGATAAACTCGGAATAAATCTTGCTCAACCCCGGGGTTCACCAAAAGGACAAAAGCCTCCTTCGCAGACAGATTTTCAGACCTTCGTTGGGTTCATCACGCAATCGTATCCCGAAGTCCCAAAGGACACCTGCAAGGTGCGAAGGACTCCACCTACCCCTCCCCTACGATCCTCTCCAGTCTCCGCCAGGATAGTTTGTTCTTCTGTTCTTTGGAGCAAGATCTACTCCTCAGTCTTTTGGACTGTCAAGACTCCTACACAATGTCGAATGCTAACAAGGTAAGTGCAGGCTATTGTAGCGCTATGCAAAATACACTAATTGAAACGTAACAATTGGTATAAGAAATTTTTACGCGGCATATTTTAAACTTCATCGATGCGTGACACCAAGGTGTGAAGCCACAAATTGGATAATCGAGCCCACGGTGAAAATACTGAGCTACAGGCATTTGTTTCGGTGGTTTTGAAGATTTTTATGGCCAGAAAAATATAGTAACATTTCTGACAAGAAATGTAAGTTTGTGGGGGCACTCCGCCGTTTACATATCGATATCTAGTAGATTTCGTAATTTCTGCTGCTCCTTCTGATCAAAGCTCGATGATTTGTTTCACGGCAGAAAAAATTGAACAGCTACATAATCCTACGTATAAATAGTAGGAAATATTAACTAATGAACAGATTTTTGTATTCGAAATCAATGTTGATAAAAATGTACGGAGACTTATATTAAGCATTGATAAACATTGCGTGACTGTTGTTGCGTTACCCGTTAGCTCATCGTCAAATGCAAATGATTTCGCAAGGGTCGTGATCAATTGAGCAAACGGGAAAACAGGAAAACGGAAGAAAAATAGACATTCACTTCCCGTGAAAAGATGCGAGAATTCTGAAGAATGTTTTAGTTTCATCATAGTCTGCTCCAGGCGTTCGTTAATTGGGAAGCAGAGCGAAGAAAGGCGAGTAAAAAAGGATGAACGTTAGTTACCAGAATATTCGCGCTACTCTCGAACTTACCAAAACCCTGGAAAAGGCTACATTCATTTCATTACATTTTACTCCAAGACCTCCAGATGGGGTTGCTTAAATCACGATGAAGCTTATCCGGGATTTGTGTGAATTTTAATTCCAATTTTTTTTTTTACTGAACCTTTCAGTGAGGTTTTTTGTTTATATTTTCTGTCCTCAAGTTTTGACGTCGACAAATCTCAAACTCCACAAAACAATTAAAACACTTTTATACAAGAGAAGTCGAGCGCTCGATCAGGTATAATCCTGAGTTAGTGTTTCTGCTTTCGAACAACCCGGTCCAGGAGATTTCGTTTCCTGATGGGAGGGTTCCATTTTCAAGCAAGTGAGATTTCCGGATCATCTAAAAGTCAGGCCGATTCCCCGTTATAGTCTATTTCTGACGAATAACTACACTTTTATAAATAGATAAGGAGAACATAATTTTTGCCATAGACTTTCACTGTTAACGATGTTCTCGAATTGTAACATTCTTTAGCGTGGCATATTGGAGCGACTGAATGCTGGCGAGGTTTTAGTTGGAGATGGAGGAATGGTCCATGCTCTGGAAAAGCGAGGGTATGTGAAAGCGGGACTGTGGACTCCTGAGTGTACAGTGGAACATCCAGAGGCAGGTTAGTTGATTATATAAGGAGAGGGTTGAGATTCTAAGAAAAACAAAACCAACTTAAAGTGGCTCCTCCGCACGCGGGGATTCCAAAAACTTGCATCATCAGCGCGCTCGAGCTGACGCAATTGCGCATCCTTACTGCGCGTGATTTTATGCGTAATTCGCACGCGCACATAATGAACTAAATGGCCGTAATCTCGTACCCAGATCGTCTCAACCCTCGAAGAGAACATCTGGTAAAGTCGGATTTTGCTCGCGTCAAATGTGTCAGAAATCTGACACACGACGCGACTACGCATGTTCGGCAATTAAGTATGAAAAACTCACTTGGCCGTGATAAATAGGTCATCTTGAGATACAGTTGGGGAAGAAAACACTCAACCCGCGTCAGATTTGCAAAGTTTTTTCTCCCATCTTTTTACCTACGAATATCGTCATTTTTAAACATTTTGTACTGACAAGCTTGAACTTCAAACTGTATCTGTAGCTTATTTGCATTAGTGACGTTCAAAACACGAACGCATTTTTAGAAAAGTCTTTGAATCCAAATATTTTCTTACTAGCTAACGTGCGGTGCGCGCGTGCGAAACAAATTTTTCATCATCCGCGCGCAAATGCTGAAGCTGTTCATCAACCAATCAGATTGGCGAACTGAACTGACTTTACCAGATGTGTACTACCGTGGTAAGTAGACATCTGGGTACGAGATTAAAATGGCCGCTTATTTCTATGCGGCTTGGCTCGCGAGAGAGATAGATCATCGTTTTCTCGTAAACGAATGCGGCGACATATTTTTTTCTCTTAGTTTGAGAGTAGCGATCAAATTTTTTCTATAAAATGAATACAGATCAATTTCTATGGCAGAATAATACATTATCACCGAAAACGTGTACTTTGCCAGTACTCGCAAATGAATTTTTAAGGATTTGTGTGGTAAATACAAGGTCTTCCTGCTCCTAAACGAATATACTTAAGGTAAACAACCAACCGGCAAAGTTTGGTTGAAAATCTATGAGCAGTTCTATTTTACCTGAATTTACCTAAAAGCGTTAGTTTATTCATCCTGCTTTTTTCTGTTACTAGTTCGACAGCTTCATCGGGAATTTCTGCGAGCAGGAGCTGATGTTATTCAAGCTTTCACATTCTCATTGGATGACGACGTGGTGAGTATTTGTGTATCATCATATGGCCGTTTTTACACGGACTAGGAACAACCGAGTTCAGAAATTTAATTAATTGGCCGCGGTCTACATTTTCCCGGCATTCAGTCCGGTCTGGCTGTTTCCAGTCTTCCTTTAAGCCTGGTTTTCAACAGCGACGCAAGCGCAAGCGCAAGCATAAGCGAAATCACGCAAACAGGACAATTTTTGATCCTTGTTCTTGTGCTTGCCGCAAGCACAAGCACACGCATAAAACTGCAATGCGCTTGTGCTTTTGCTTGAGTTAAAGCCGTTTTTACGGTGAAATATGAGCTGTTATTCTTGCGCTTGTGCTTGCGTCACTAGTGAAAACCAGGCTTTACTTTACTCTAATTCATTTTTTTCAATTTTTTCGGCAATAAAGGCAGTAGCGCGACTTAATTTCAAACGGCGTTCTCTTGTCGTGCCGAACTAAATTCATAAATTACCGTAAAATTCCGGTTATAAGCCCCCCCCGCTTATAAGCCCCCCCGGTTATAGGCCCATCAACCTGAAAACAAAAAAATACATCCGGTTATAAGCCCCCCCGGATATAAGCCCCCCTCTACCGGATGACAGTACTGAACAGGGCTAAATGTTGCTTTTTGTGCGTTTTTAACTTAAAAACGTATTTCGATCAACACTCCCGAGGCTCGTTTCGAAACGTTTTTTTCCTTCCGCTTATAAGCCCTCCCGAATATAAGCCCCTCCGCTTATAAGCCCACCCAAAAAACCCTTACGAAGTTGTATAAGCCCAGGGCTTATAACCGGAATTCTACGGTATTTAAATATATTTTAAATTATTCTGCGACTTTTTGTTGTTTCTGATATAGTTTAAATTTGGCGCGACTGTATTCCGTTTGACGTTTGAAACCATTGCTGTGCTATCGTCGTGCAACTGCCAGGTCAAATTCATTTAAGTTCGACACGGCAGCAGCACGACGTTTGGAACGGGCCTAAGATCTTTAGTTAAACGGTGTAGAAGTTTTAGTTCTTTAGATTTGTACCTTCTATAGATCAAACTAAATGAAAATCCAATAAGTACCTGTATATCTTTGGACAAACTATCTTTCAGCCCAACACAATAAACCAGGCGGCGTGTGACCTTGCAAAGGGCGTGGCTCAGGAGGGAGGAGCGTATTTAGCTGGTTCCATCTGTCAGACCGGTACTCTGTACTCAAAAGGTGCTGGAAAGAAAGTTGTGATGAAGAAGTTTAGAGAACAAATTGAGATTTTTATCCAGAACAATGTGGATATTCTCATTGCTGAGGTAAGCGCGTACTAATCACATTTCAATTTTCAGTTTATAGGTCATCCACTATAACAGAATAATTTATAGATTTATTATTTTAGCAATTTCGTTTGTTTTTGATATATTTGGCGCGAAATATTTGTATGGTTTTCGAGGAGAGTTCTGTCATATGTGAAATTAAATGAGCTCTATTTTTCTGCAAACGTTACCTTTAGAATCTTCCAATCAGTATACTTAAAGTTGCCTCGTCTTTTCCTCTTTATATTACATTTTGATGTTATCTGTGCATCTAGAGAGAGATTAAGCATCACGTGTGTTTTTTTTTCAGCGATAGAGAGAAGTCTTAACACAGTTTGTTCGATTGAGAAACCAAAGTACACTACACTAATGCCAATCACAAAGGACACAGAATCACAGACAATCCAATACCAATCAAAATTCAAGCAAATAGCAATAGCACTTATCGCGGGAAAACATGTGTGAGCGAGTCACGATTTAGTCTACTTCTGATTGATTAAGAAGTGGTGCGCAATGCAAAAACAAAGCAAAAACAAATTACTTTGGCCACTCAAATTCACTTGAAAACTTTAATTCAGCCGTAAACTAGCTCTAACGTAGATCTTTGAGCACAATCACATGTAAGACATTCTGACGGAGGAAAAATAAAACAAGACCTTTGTTGGATCGAGAGGTTCATGAAAAACAAAAAACATTTTCAAACAAAGTTCTATTTTCTTTGTTAATTATTTGTGTAAATCCAGATTAAATTTCTGCCCTCTCATCTGTGAGAATTTGTCGTGTTTAACCTTACATACTGTCCCCTCTCCCCTCAGTTCTTTGCGAATGTAGAGGAAGCTGAGTGGGTGGTAGAAGTGATGAAGTCCACAGGCAAACCAACAGCTGTTACAATGTGCATTGGGCCACAGGGAGACCTCGCAAATGTGTCGCCAGGAGAATGCGCTGTACGACTTGCAAGGGCAGGTAATGGAAGGTATTTCAGTGTAGCTTATTCGAAGTGAAAACCGGACAAAAAGTCGCGATAAATGATAACTTTGAAAAATAAATGGCTAAAATCCTTCTTACATTGACCCAAGGAATTCAAAAGTTACAGTATAGATGTTGTGCAACGCAAAGAAGTATTACTACCTTGTTTAGATCTACTTATTCGACAAGTACTAAATTTTACGTAATCTCTAACAATTTATGGGAGGGGGATGTTGGTTGGGTGGGGGGGGGGGGGGTTTCCCGGGGGAGAAACGCTCATTAATTAATATGACACTAGTTTTCTTTATTTTATCAGGGGCTGATATCGTAGGTGTAAACTGCCTCTTCGGCCCGGACATGTGTTTACAGACCATCGGGGTAATGAAAGAAGCGCTAGACAAGGAAGGACTCAAACCTCATCTAATGGTCCAACCAGTTGGTTATCATACCCCGGATGTCGGTCGTAGAGGGCATATCTCCCTACCGGAATTCCCGTTCGGTAAGTTTACTGCATCCTCGGGTCACGTTCCGATAACATTCAAAAATCTTAGTAAGTTCTTCGGTGGTCTACAAATTAATCGGAATTTTTCGGGACATCTTCGGCTATACTCGGAAGGCTCTTGGTCACCTTCGGAAGTCGTCGTGAACTTCATGTTCCCCTGCCTAAGCCAATGAGAATTCCATAATTGTGACCTTTATTCTGATCAAACGAAAAGACCGCAGGGCCCGTGTACTTATTAGACCCTCGAGTACCACTACGTTGTCGAATGATCGAAGTTCGTTGCGAAGATGATCGAGTTTTCTGAACAGCTAACAGGAAAAATTAAAGAGCTATGAAATTTAGCTCAATCACAGCGCCCCAAAATTGACCTTGTGGAGTGTAAACTCGTGGTGCCGGGTGTGTATCTTGGAAGCCTCCTATGCAGAAAGGTAAGCGTGCTCACAGGCTTCGATGCACGAGACAGACTTTCTTGCGAATATCAACTAGCGCCATCCCATCGTCCACCAACCAACATTTTCTTCGGGAAAAGAGGGATCGTTTTGAAGTCTTTGCGATTCTTCATATGCAGAATACCCGTCCACTTACCTCTAAATGAGATGGATACGCAAATACGAGGATTGGAAAAAGAGAAACCCCGATAACGAGGTCCGGCATATCAATATTCCTTGTTCTATAATCTACGTAACAATTTGCATAGCCACTGCGTATCCATCTGCATCCTGGGCGTATCCACTTTGTATCCACTTTGGATCTACTTTGGATCCACTGCGTATCCACTCTTTATCTACTGCGTATCCACTGTGTATCCACTCTTTATCCACTGCGTATCCACTCTGTCTCCACTGCGGATCCACTCTATATCCACTGCGTATCCACTCTATATCCACTGCGTATCCACCCTATCTCCACTGCGTATCCACTGTTTATCCACTGCGTATCTACTCTTTATCTACTGCGTATCCACTGTGTATCCACTTTTTATACACTCTGTATTCACTGCGTATCCACTCTATCTCCACTGCGTATCCACTCTGTATGCACTGCGTATTCACTCAGTAACCACTGCGTATCCACTCTGTATCTATTGCGTATCCACTCTGTATCCATTGCGTATCCACTCTGTATCCACTGCGTATCCACTTTGTATCCACTGCGTATCCGCTCTATTTCCACTGCGTATCCACTCTGTCTCCACTGCGTATCCACTCTGTATCCACTGCGTATCCACTCTGTCTCCACTGCGTATCCACTCTGTATCCAATGCGTATCCACTCTGTCTCCACTGCGTATCCACTCTGTGTCCACTGCGCATCCACTCTATGTCCACTGCGTATCCACTGCGTATCCACTCTATCTCCACTGCGGATCCACTCTATATCCACTGCGTATCCACTCTATATCCACTGCGTATCCACCCTATCTCCACTGCGTATCCACTCTGTATCCACTGCGTATCCACTTTGTCCCCACTGCGTATCCACTCTGTCTCCACTGCGTATCCACTCTGTCTCCACTGCGTATCCACCGTGACTCTAACTCCACTGCGTCTCCACCCTATCTCCACTGCGTATCCACTCTGTATCCACTGCGTATCCACTCTGTATCCACCCTGTATCCACTGCGTATCCACTCTGTATTAACTGCGTATCCACTCTATCTTCACTGCGTATCAACTCTATCTCCACTGCGTATCCACTCTGTCTCCACTGCGTATTCACTCTGTCTCCACTGCGTATCCACCGTGACTCTATCTCCACTGCGTATCCACTCTGTATCCACTGCGTATCTACTCTGTATCCACTGCGTATCCACTCTGTCTCCACTGCGTATCCACTCTGTCTCCATTGCGGAACCACACTGTCTCCACTGCGTATCAACTCTATGTCCACTGCGTATCCACTCTGTATCCACTGCGTATCCACTCTATGTCCACTGCGTATCCACTCTATCTCCACTGCGTATCCACTCTGTCTCCATTGCGGAACCACACTGTCTCCACTGCGTATCCACTCTATCTCAACTGCGTATCCACACTATCTCCACTGCGTATCCACTCTATCTCCACTGCGTATCCACTCTGTATCCACTGCGTATCCACTCTGTATCCACTGCGTATCCACTCTATCTCCACTGCGTATCCACTCTATATCGACTGCGTATCCACTCTGTATCCACTGCGTATCCACTCTATGTCCACTGCGTATCCACTCTGTCTCCACTGCGTATCCACTCTGTCTCCACTGCGTATCCACTCTGTCTCCACTGCGTATCCACTCTGTCTCCACTGCGTATCCACTCTGTCTCCACTGCGTATCCACTCTGTCTCCACTGCGTATCCACTCTGTGTCCACTGCGTATCCACGCTATATTCACTGCGTATCCACTCTGTCTCCACTAAGTATCCACTCTGTATCCAGTGCGTATCCACTCTGTATCCACTGCGTATCCACTCTATCTCCACTGCGAATCCACTCTGTCTCCACTGCGTATCCACTCTGTGTCCACTGCGTATCCACGCTATGTCCACTGCGTATCCACTCTGTATCCACTGCGTATCCACTCTATGTCCACTGCGTATCCACTCTATGTCCACTGCGTATCCACTCTATGTCCACTGCGTATCCACTTTGTATCCACTGCGTATCCACTTTGTATCCACTGCGTATCCACTCTATGTCCACTGCGTATCCACTCTGTGTCCACTGCGTATCCACGCTATGTCCACTGCGTATCCACTCTGTATCCACTGCGAATCCACTTTGTATCCATTGCGTATCCACTCTGTGTCCACTGCGTATCCACTCTGTATCCACTGCGAATCCACTCTATGTCCACTGCGTATCCACTCTGTATCCACTGCGTATCCACTCTGTCTTCACTGCGTATCCACTCTGTATTCACTGCGTATCCACTCTATATCCACTGCGTATCCACTTTGTATCCACTACGTATCAACTCTGTGTCCACTGCGTATCCACTCTGTATCCACTCTGTATCCACTGCGTATCCACGCTATGTCCACTGCGTATCCACTCTGTCTCCACTGCGTATCACATCTATGTCCACTGCGTATCCACTCTGTATCCACTGCGTATCCACTCTATGTCCACTGCGTATCCACGCTATGTCCACTGCGTATCCACTCTGTCTTTACTGCGTATCCACTCTGTATCCACTGCGTATCACATCTATGTCCACTGCGTATCCACTCTGTATCCACTGCGAATCCACTCTATGTCCACTGCGTATCCACTCTATGTCCACTGCGTATCCACTCTATCTCCACTGCGTATTAACTCTATCTCCACTGCGTATCCACTCTGTATCCACTGCGTATCCACTCTATCTCCACTGCGTATCCACTCTATCTCCACTGCGTATCCACTCTATCTCCACTGCGCATCAACTCTATCTCCACTGCGTATCCACTGTTTATGAACTGCGTATCCACTGTTTATCCACTGCGTATCCACTCTATCTCCACTGCGTATCAACTCTGTCTCCACTGCGTATCCACTCTATGTCCACTGCGTATCCACTCTATATCGACTGCGTATCCACTCTGTATCCACTGCGTATCCACTCTATGTCCACTGCGTATCCACTCTATCTCCACTGCGTATCAACTCTGTCTTCACTGCGTATCCACTCTATCTCCACTGCGAATCCACTCTGTCTCCACTGCGTATCCTCTCTATCTCCACTGCGAATCCACTCTGTCTCCACTGCGTATCAACTCTGTCTCCACTGCGTATCCACTCTATGTCCACTGCGTATCCACTCTATATCGACTGCGTATCCACTCTATCTCCACTGCGTATCCACTCTATGTCCACTGCGTATCCACTCTATCTCCACTGCGTATTAACTCTATCTCCACTGCGTATCAAGTCTATCTCCACTGCGTATCCACTGTTTATGAACTGCGTATCCACTGTTTATTCACTGCGTATCCACTCTATCTCCACTGCGTATCCACTCTATCTCTGCTGCGTATCCACGCTGTATCCACTGCGTATCCACTTTATCTTCACCGCGTATCCACTCTATCTCCACTGCGTATCCACTCTGTCTCCACTCTATCTCCACTGCGTATCCACTCTGTATCCACTGCGTATCCACTCTATCTCCACTGCGTATCAACTCTATCTCCACTGCGTATCAACTCTATCTCCACTGCATATCCACTCTGTATCCACTGCGTATCCACTCTATCCCCACTGCGTATCCACTCTATCTCCACTGCGTATCCACTCTATCTCCACTGCGTATCAACTCTATCTCCACTGCGTATCCACTGTTTATGAACTGCGTATCCACTGTTTATCCACTGCGTATCCACTCTATCTCCACTGCGTATCCACTCTATCTCCGCTGCGTATCCACGCTGTATCCACTGCGTATCCACTTTATCTTCACTGCGTATCCACTCTATCTCCACTGCGTATCCACTCTGTCTCCACTGCGTAACCACTCTATTTCCACTGCGTATCCACTCTATATCAACTGCGTATCCACTCCGTATCCACTGCGTATCCACTCTATGTCTACTGCGTATCCACTCTGTCTCCACTCCGTATCCACTCTATGTCCACTGGGTATCCACTCTATATCGACTGCGTATCCACTCTGTATCCACTGCGTATCCACTCTATGTCCACTGCGTATCCACTCTGTCTCCACTGCGTATCCACTCTATCTCCACTGCGTATCAACTCTATCTCCACTGCGTATCAACTCTATCTCCACTGCGTATCCACTCTGTATCCAGTGCGTATCCACTCTGTATCCACTGCGTATCTACTCTATCTCCACTGCGTATCAACTCTATCTCCATTGCGTATCCACTTTATCTCCACTGCGTATCAACTCTATCTCCACTGCGTATCCACTCTATCTCCACTGCGTATCCACGCTAGCTCCACTGCGTGTCCACTCTATCTCCACTGCGTATCAACTTTATCTCCACTGCGTATCCACTCTATCTCCAGTGCGTATCAACTCTATCTCCACTGTGTATCCACTCTATATCGACTGCGTATCCACTCTGTGTCCACTGCGTATCCACGCTATGTCCACTGCGTATCCACTCTGTCTTCACTTCGTATCCACTCTGTATCCACTGCGTATCCACTCTGTATCCACTGCGTATCCACTCTGTATCCACTGCGTATCCACTTTGTATCCACTGCGTATCCACTCTGTGTCCACTGCGTATCCACTCTGTATCCACTGCGTATCCACGCTATGTCCACTGCGTATCCACTCTGTCTTCACTGCGTATCCACTCTGTATTCACTGCGTATCACATCTATGTCCACTGCGTATCCACTCTGTATCCACTGCGTATCCACTCTATGTCCACTGCGTATCCACGCTATGTCCACTGCGTATCCACTCTGTCTTCACTGCGTATCCACTCTGTATCCACTGCGTATCCACTCTGTATCCACTGCGTATCACATCTATGTCCACTGCGTATCCACTCTGTATCCACTGCGAATCCACTCTATGTCCACTGCGTATCCACTCTATCTCCACTGCGTATCCACTCTGTCTCCATTGCGTATCCACTCTGTATCCACTGCGTATCCTCTCTATCTCCACTGCGAATCCACTCTGTCTCCACTGCGTATCCACTCTGTATCCACTGCGTATCCTCTCTATCTCCACTGCGTATCAACTCTATCTCCACTGCGTATCAACTCTATCTCCACTGCGTATCCACTCTGTATCCACTGCGTATCCACTCTATCTCCACTGCGTATCCACTCTATCTCCACTGCGTATCCACTCTATCTCCACTGCGTATCAACTCTATCTCCACTGCGTATCCACTGTTTATGAACTGCGTATCCACTGTTTATCCACTGCGTATCCACTCTATCACCACTGCGTATCCACTCTATCTCCGCTGCGTATCCACGCTGTATCCACTGCGTATCCACTTTATCTTCACTGCGTATCCACTCTATCTCCACTGCGTATCCACTCTGTCTCCACTGCGTATCCACTCTATCTCCACTGCGAATCCACTCTGTATCCACTGCGTATCAACTCTATCTCCACTGCGTATCCACTGTTTATGAACTGCGTATCCACTGTTTATCCACTGCGTATCCACTCTATCTCCACTGCGTATCCACTCTATCTCCGCTGCGTATCCACGCTGTATCCACTGCGTATCCACTTTATCTTCACTGCGTATCCACTCTATCTCCACTGCGTATCCACTCTGTCTCCACTGCGTAACCACTCTATCTCCACTGCGTATCCACTCTGTATCCACTGCGTATCCACTCTATCTCCACTGCGTATCAACTCTATCGCCACTGCCTATCAACTCTATCTTCACTGCGTATCCACTGTTTATCCACTGCGTATCCACTCTATCTCCACTGCGTATCCACTCTATCTCCACTGCGTATCCACTCTATCTCCACTGCGTATCAACTCTATCTCCACTGCGTATCCACTGTTTATGAACTGCGTATCCACTGTTTATCCACTGCGTATCCACTCTATCTCCACTGCGTATCCACTCTATCTCCGCTGCGTGTCCACGCTGTATCCACTGCGTATCCACTTTATCTTCACTGCGTATCCACTCTATCTCCACTGCGTATCCACTCTGTCTCCACTGCCTATCCACTCTATCTCCACTGCGTATCCACTCTATATCGACTGCGTATCCACTCTGTATCCACTGCGTATCCACTCTATGTCCACTGCGTATCCACTCTGTCTCCACTGCGTATCCACTCTATCTCCACTGCGTATCAACTCTATCTCCACTGCGTATCCACTCTGTATCCAGTGCGTATCCACTCTGTATCCACTGCGTATCCACTCTATCTCCACTGCGTATCAACTCTATCTCCATTGCGTATCCACTTTATCTCCACTGCGTATCAACTCTATCTCCACTGCGTATCCACTCTATCTCCACTGCGTATCCACTCTATCTCCACTGCGTGTCCACTCTATCTCCACTGCGTATCCACTCTGTATCCACTGCGTATCCACTCTATCTCCAGTCGGTATCAACTCTATCTCCAATGTGTATCCACTCTATATCGACTGCGTATCCACTCTCTATCCACTGCGTATCCACTCTATGTCTACTGCGTATCCACTCTGTCTCCACTGCGTATCCACTCTATATCGACTGCGTGTCCACTCTGTATCCACTCTATGTCTACTGCGTATCCACTCTATTTCCACTGCGTATCCACTTTGTATCCACTGCGTATACACTGCTTATGAACTGCGTATCCACTGTTTATCTACTGCGTATCCACTCTATGTCCACTGCGTATCCACTCTATCTCCGCTGCGTATCCACGCTGTATCCACTGCGTATCCACTTTATCTTCACTGCGTATCCACTCTATCTCCACTGCGTATCCACTCTGTCTCCACTGCGTATCCACTCTTTATCCACTGCGTATCCACTCTATGTCTACTGCGTATCCACTCTGTCTCCACTGCGTATCCACATTATGTCCACTGCGTATCCACTCTATCTCCACTGCGTATCAACTCTATCTCCACTGCGTATCCACTCTGTCTCCACTGCGTATCCACTCTGTATCCACTGCGTATCCACTCTATGTCTACTGCGTATCCACTCTGTCTCCACTGCGTATCCACATTATGTCCACTGCGTATCCACTCTATCTCCACTGCGTATCAACTCTATCTCCACTGCGTATCCACTCTGTCTCCACTGCGTATCCACATTATGTCCACTGCGTATCCACTCTATCTCCACTGCGTATCAACTCTATCTCCACTGCGTATCCACTCTGTCTCCACTGCGTATCCACTCTGTATCCACTGCGTATCCACACTGTCTCCACTGCCTATCCACTCTATCTCCACTGCGTATCCACTCTATATCGACTGCGTATCCACTCTGTATCCACTGCGTATCTACTCTATGTCCACTGCGTATCCACTCTATCTCCGCTGCGTGTCCACGCTGTATCCACTGCGTATCCACTTTATCTTCACTGCGTATCCACTCTATCTCCACTGCGTATCCACTCTGTCTCCACTGCCTATCCACTCTATCTCCACTGCGTATCCACTCTATATCGACTGCGTATCCACTCTGTATCCACTGCGTATCCACTCTATGTCCACTGCGTATCCACGCTATGTCCACTGCGTATCCACTCTGTCTTCACTGCGTATCCACTCTGTATCCACTGCGTATCCACTCTGTATCCACTGCGTATCACATCTATGTCCACTGCGTATCCACTCTGTATCCACTGCGAATCCACTCTATGTCCACTGCGTATCCACTCTATCTCCACTGCGTATCCACTCTGTCTCCATTGCGTATCCACTCTATGTCCACTGCGTCTCCACGCTATGTCCACTGCGTATCCACTCTGTCTTCACTGCGTATCCACTCTGTATCCACTGCGTATCCTCTCTATCTCCACTGCGAATCCACTCTGTCTCCACTGCGTATCCACTCTGTATCCACTGCGTATCCTCTCTATCTCCACTGCGTATCAACTCTATCTCCACTGCGTATCAACTCTATCTCCACTGCGTATCCACTCTGTATCCACTGCGTATCCACTCTATCTCCACTGCGTATCCACTCTATCTCCACTGCGTATCCACTCTATCTCCACTGCGTATCAACTCTATCTCCACTGCGTATCCACTGTTTATGAACTGCGTATCCACTGTTTATCCACTGCGTATCCACTCTATCACCACTGCGTATCCACTCTATCTCCGCTGCGTATCCACGCTGTATCCACTGCGTATCCACTTTATCTTCACTGCGTATCCACTCTATCTCCACTGCGTATCCACTCTGTCTCCACTGCGTATCCACTCTATCTCCACTGCGAATCCACTCTGTATCCACTGCGTATCAACTCTATCTCCACTGCGTATCCACTGTTTATGAACTGCGTATCCACTGTTTATCCACTGCGTATCCACTCTATCTCCACTGCGTATCCACTCTATCTCCGCTGCGTATCCACGCTGTATCCACTGCGTATCCACTTTATCTTCACTGCGTATCCACTCTATCTCCACTGCGTATCCACTCTGTCTCCACTGCGTAACCACTCTATCTCCACTGCGTATCCACTCTGTATCCACTGCGTATCCACTCTATCTCCACTGCGTATCAACTCTATCGCCACTGCCTATCAACTCTATCTTCACTGCGTATCCACTGTTTATCCACTGCGTATCCACTCTATCTCCACTGCGTATCCACTCTATCTCCACTGCGTATCCACTCTATCTCCACTGCGTATCAACTCTATCTCCACTGCGTATCCACTGTTTATGAACTGCGTATCCACTGTTTATCCACTGCGTATCCACTTTATCTCCACTGCGTATCCACTCTATCTCCGCTGCGTGTCCACGCTGTATCCACTGTGTATCCACTTTATCTTCACTGCGTATCCACTCTATCTCCACTGCGTATCCACTCTGTCTCCACTGCCTATCCACTCTATCTCCACTGCGTATCCACTCTATATCGACTGCGTATCCACTCTGTATCCACTGCGTATCCACTCTATGTCCACTGCGTATCCACTCTGTCTCCACTGCGTATCCACTCTATCTCCACTGCGTATCAACTCTATCTCCACTGCGTATCCACTCTGTATCCAGTGCGTATCCACTCTGTATCCACTGCGTATCCACTCTATCTCCACTGCGTATCAACTCTATCTCCATTGCGTATCCACTTTATCTCCACTGCGTATCAACTCTATCTCCACTGCGTATCCACTCTATCTCCACTGCGTATCCACTCTATCTCCACTGCGTGTCCACTCTATCTCCACTGCGTATCCACTCTGTATCCACTGCGTATCCACTCTATCTCCAGTCGGTATCAACTCTATCTCCAATGTGTATCCACTCTATATCGACTGCGTATCCACTCTCTATCCACTGCGTATCCACTCTATGTCTACTGCGTATCCACTCTGTCTCCACTGCGTATCCACTCTATATCGACTGCGTGTCCACTCTGTATCCACTCTATGTCTACTGCGTATCCACTCTATTTCCACTGCGTATCCACTTTGTATCCACTGCGTATACACTGCTTATGAACTGCGTATCCACTGTTTATCTACTGCGTATCCACTCTATGTCCACTGCGTATCCACTCTATCTCCGCTGCGTATCCACGCTGTATCCACTGCGTATCCACTTTATCTTCACTGCGTATCCACTCTATCTCCACTGCGTATCCACTCTGTCTCCACTGCGTATCCACTCTTTATCCACTGCGTATCCACTCTATGTCTACTGCGTATCCACTCTGTCTCCACTGCGTATCCACATTATGTCCACTGCGTATCCACTCTATCTCCACTGCGTATCAACTCTATCTCCACTGCGTATCCACTCTGTCTCCACTGCGTATCCACTCTGTATCCACTGCGTATCCACTCTATGTCTACTGCGTATCCACTCTGTCTCCACTGCGTATCCACATTATGTCCACTGCGTATCCACTCTATCTCCACTGCGTATCAACTCTATCTCCACTGCGTATCCACTCTGTCTCCACTGCGTATTCACTCTTTATCCACTGCGTATCCACTCTATGTCTACTGCGTATCCACTCTGTCTCCACTGCGTATCCACATTATGTCCACTGCGTATCCACTCTATCTCCACTGCGTATCAACTCTATCTCCACTGCGTATCCACTCTGTCTCCACTGCGTATCCACTCTGTATCCACTGCGTATCCACACTGTCTCCACTGCCTATCCACTCTATCTCCACTGCGTATCCACTCTATATCGACTGCGTATCCACTCTGTATCCACTGCGTATCTACTCTATGTCCACTGCGTATCCACTCTATCTCCGCTGCGTGTCCACGCTGTATCCACTGCGTATCCACTTTATCTTCACTGCGTATCCACTCTATCTCCACTGCGTATCCACTCTGTCTCCACTGCCTATCCACTCTATCTCCACTGCGTATCCACTCTATATCGACTGCGTATCCACTCTGTATCCACTGCGTATCCACTCTATGTCCACTGCGTATCCACTCTGTCTCCACTGCGTATCCACTCTATCTCCACTGCGTATCAACTCTATCTCCACTGCGTATCCACTCTGTATCCAGTGCGTATCCACTCTGTATCCACTGCGTATCCACTCTATCTCCACTGCGTATCAACTCTATCTCCATTGCGTATCCACTTTATCTCCACTGCGTATCAACTCTATCTCCACTGCGTATCCACTCTATCTCCACTGCGTATCCACTCTATCTCCACTGCGTGTCCACTCTATCTCCACTGCGTATCCACTCTGTATCCACTGCGTATCCACTCTATCTCCAGTCGGTATCAACTCTATCTCCAATGCGTATCCACTCTATGTCTACTGCGTATCCACTCTGTCTCCACTGCGTATCCACTCTATATCGACTGCGTGTCCACTCTGTATCCACTCTATGTCTACTGCGTATCCACTCTATTTCCACTGCGTATCCACTTTGTATCCACTGCGTATACACTGCTTATGAACTGCGTATCCACTGTTTATCTACTGCGTATCCACTCTATGTCCACTGCGTATCCACTCTATCTCCGCTGCGTATCCACGCTGTATCCACTGCGTATCCACTTTATCTTCACTGCGTATCCACTCTATCTCCACTGCGTATCCACTCTGTCTCCACTGCGTATCCACTCTTTATCCACTGCGTATCCACTCTATGTCTACTGCGTATCCACTCTGTCTCCACTGCGTATCCACATTATGTCCACTGCGTATCCACTCTATCTCCACTGCGTATCAACTCTATCTCCACTGCGTATCCACTCTGTCTCCACTGCGTATCCACTCTGTATCCACTGCGTATCCACTCTATGTCTACTGCGTATCCACTCTGTCTCCACTGCGTATCCACATTATGTCCACTGCGTATCCACTCTATCTCCACTGCGTATCAACTCTATCTCCACTGCGTATCCACTCTGTCTCCACTGCGTATCCACATTATGTCCACTGCGTATCCACTCTATGTCTACTGCGTATCCACTCTGTCTCCACTGCGTATCCACATTATGGCCACTGCGTATCCACTCTATCTCCACTGCGTATCAACTCTATCTCCACTGCGTATCCACTCTGTCTCCACTGCGTATCCACTCTGTATCCACTGCGTATCCACACTATCTCCACTGCGTATCCACTCTGTCTCCACTGCGTATCCACCGTGACTCTATCTCCACTGCGTATCCACACTGTATCCACTGCCTATCCACTCTATGTCCACTGCGTATCCACTCTGTCTCCATTGCGGAACCACTCTGTCTCCACTGCGTATCTACTCTATGTCCACTGCGTATCCACTCTATCTCAACTGCGTATCCACTCTATATCGACTGCTATCCACTCTGTATCCACTGAGTATCCACTCTGTATTCACTGCGTATCCACTCTATGTCTACTGCGTATCCACTCTGTCTCCACTGCGTATCCCCTCTATCTCCACTGCGTATCAACTCTATCTCCACTGCGTATCCACTCTATCTCCACTGCGTATCCACTCTATCTCCAGTGCGTATCCACTCTATCTCCACTGCGTATCAACTCTATGTCCATTGCGTATCCACTCTATCTCCACTGCGTATCAACTCTATCTCCACTGCGTATCCACTCTATCTCCACTGCGTTTCCACTCTGTATCCACTGCGTATCCACTCTGTCTCCACTGCGTATCCACTCTGTCTCCACTGCGTATCCACTCTATCTCTACTCCGTATCCACTCTGTATCCACTGCGTATCCACTCTGTCTCCACTGCGTATCCACTCTGTATCCACTGCGTATCCACTCTGTCTCCACAGCGTATCCACCCTATCTCCACTGCGTATCCTGTCTGTATCCACTGCGTATAATAATAATAAAGACTTTATTTAAAATGAGGGTAACACTAAATAGCAAAGCTAACAAAACTGTGGCCCTCCCTAAAAATTACACTAGAATATTATAAAAACACTATATACATTGAAAATTGAATACGAAAAAAAAAAAACAAAAAAAAAACAAAAAAAAAATAGTTTTAGTATCCACTCTATCTTTACTGCGTATCCACTCTATTTTTTTTTTTTTTTTTTGCAATTAAAATTTTATTTAGAAACATACATTACAATCTCTTCTTACTGATTGTGCTAAAATTCTTACAGTCCTTACTTACACTACAATATATTACATTGTCTTTTGAAATATTGTCTTTTGAAATATACAATGCAGTCTATAATTAGTCTATAATTGGAATATTAGCAGACTCTGCTACTAGTAGATATCTAATAAATATTTTTCAAGGTTAACGTTTTCAGTTTTAATATTTTCGAGGTTTCGAGAAGGAGCTAGTCTCTTCCTGTATTGGTTCTAATTAATAAATATTTTCAAGCTTATATTTAACGAGTATTTTCTTAATAAACTCATGAACGGAGATGGCTTTGCTATTGATTTTGTTAGCATATATGTATTGGCGCATAGCTAAGGTGGTGTAGTTAAATTTCTTTTTTGTACGTGGATCCCATATGCTAGAGAAGTAGCCAAACAAGACTTCCTCGGTGGTCGGAAAGATCTGACATAGGTTTGTTTGGTTAAACCACTGAACAACACTTTGCACAAAAGTCTTTGTGAACGGACATTCGATGAATGTATGCTCGATGGAGTCTTTATCACCACAATAAAGGCATTCGTCGTCAGGCCTGATACCAAATCTGAATAATTCTTTGTTAGTTACTATAATTCTATGGATGAATTTAAATTGAAACTCTTTGAGCTTAGTGTCTTTGCAGATACTTTTCAATGACTTGAAAATTTTGCTCCAGGTGTCACTATTTATAGATAGATTTTGACTCCAGCGCAGAGGGCCCGTGTGATCCTCGTTGTGAGTTTTTACATTGAGCAGGTTATAGAAGTCTCTTGACTTGGCCTTGTCTAGATTTATCTGAACGGCTTCGCCAAGGAGAAAGATGTTGTCGTTACTGATGAAAGAAGATTTATTGAAGTCATCTGTCTGTTTGGCAATGGACAGAAGGTGCTTCGGGATGGCGCTTATCACTTGATAGTACTGAAGAAAATTAGTTTGGCATGAATATTTAAGTGAAAATTCCTGGGATGTGAGGAATTTGCCGTTTTCAGTAAGTAGGTCTTTAATTGAAATAATACCCTTTTTAAACCATTCATTGATAAAGACTGGCTTTCCACCAACAAGTATTTCTTTGTTGTTGAACAATACTATATCTTGATTTTGATGGTAGTTGTAAAGAGTTTTTAATTCATTAAAGTTATCAAGAATTCTTTTATAAAAGGTCGGTAGGTCGTTGAAAAATCTCGCATCATAATTGCATCGTAAGAGAAATTTCAGTCCTCCCGTTTTATTGAAAAAGTGGTTTGGTATAGTGCACCAGTTTCCATTGTCCGAAGCCAAGAGTCTGGGGATCCATGCTAATTTTAGGGCCTTGAACATTATGTGGAGATCTGTCATACGAATTCCACCCCTATCAGGTTCTTGGTAGAGGCCAGATCTTTTTATCTTATCTTTTTTATTTCTCCAGAGAAATTTAAACGATTTGGTTTTCACTGCGTCTGCAATTCCCTGAGGAACCAGAAGATTAGAAACAGAATATACGAGTTGTGATAATCCTAGTGTTTTTAATATCATAGCTCTTCCGAATATTGTCAGGTCTCTTGAACTCCACATATCAAGTTTAGTTTGTAGTTTTTGAATTATTTGTATAAAGTTAAGCTCGTTGTTTCTTTTTTCATCGTATGAGAAGTGGATTCCCAATATTTTCACCGGGCTATGAAACCATTTTAAGTTTAGAGGTTTGTTTTTATTATTTGCCCATTTCCCTAACCAAATTGCCTTTGTTTTTTTCACGTTTAAGGACAGACCAGCTATTTTCCCAAAGTCATTGGTTATCTTTAGTGCCCTTTCTAGTGATGCCAAGTCGGCATTAAAGAGAGTGGTATCATCAGCAAATTGTGATAGCTTAATTTCATTTTCATAGATCTTGATACCTGTTATGTTGGGATCTTGCCAAAAGAGTCTCTTATCAGTCAAATGGCTGTAATAATTGCGGGCACGCGTGTAAGTATAGCGGATTTTGTCAATGTATTGAGGGTCTTTTAAAAGGGTGTTATTGAATTTCCAAAATCCAGGGCCCCTGGGGCATTTATTTGACAAAGCTAGTGAGATGCAAATCGCGTTGTGATCAGGTGCTATCGCTGGTAAGATCTCGGACTTCTTTATGCTTACGGTGAGGTCCTTAGCTATTAAGAAAAAGTCTATTCTGGATTTTAAATTCAAAGCTTTTGACACGTATGTGAATTTTCGTAATTTTGGATGGCGTACTCTTTGGATGTCTACTAAGTCGAACATTTCCATAGTTGTCAAGATTAATTTACTATAAATGGTAGATTTCCAAGGCGCACCTCCCATTTTATCTTTTTTTGTCAACGTGCAGTTCCAATCACCTCCGACAATTAGTGATGTAAGTTCTGTTTTGTCAATAATGCAATTATTGAGCTCTTGTATGAATT
Organism: Oculina patagonica; assembly: GCF_052425735.1. Taxonomy (NCBI): domain Eukaryota; kingdom Metazoa; phylum Cnidaria; class Anthozoa; order Scleractinia; family Oculinidae; genus Oculina; species Oculina patagonica. The sequence continues at coordinate 3,313,883 of NC_135768.1, forward strand.
GTAATTGGTTGGCCTGATCGTTAGGTGCATAGATATTGCAAAGTGTGATTTTTTGACCATTCAGAGAGGCTGTAATCAACACTATCCTGCCTGAATTGTCGGAGTATTGATAATCAACCTGTAATTGCGCGGTGGGATTAATTAGGATACACACACCCTTGCTATGTTTTGTGCCATGTGAAAAGAATAGCTCGCCACCCCATTCTTTTTTCCAAATACTTTCATCACTTGTTTCGGAATATGTCTCTTGCAAAAAATAAATAGTTGCATTTTGGTCCTTCAGAAACGTAAAAATACTTCTTCTTTTGGTCTGATCTCTTATTCCGCGAACATTAAGGGAAAAGACTTCAAACTTAAACGGATTATCGGCCTGCATATCGGTATAAGTAAGGAGAAAATAGATTAAATAGCACAAACAAACACACACACACAAAATAAACTACACAGAACAGATAAACAATCAAGCGCTAACACAGAGCCTACACAAATTAAAGTTCCTACTTCCGATCCGTACTGGATCATCCACGTCCCCAATTAGGTGACAGTTCAGTTTTGTGTTGCTGCTGATCCTGGAAGATTAGAGGTAATCAAGGTCTTCAATTTCGGAAATTTTGACTGGCCTACCTTCAGGCGAGGTTTTCACGAATATTGTTCCGTCCAAAGTCCAGACACTAAGTAGTTCACCATCTCTACGTTTTTCGTTTGCCCGATTGACGATTTGGCGACGGTAACTCGTCAGGTTTTCATTGAGAAATATCTTCTCTGAGCGGGCGCTTGTCGCGTACGAGGAGCCAGGGAAGAGGTCAGACACTTTGATGTTTTTCAACTTGACTCTTGCGCGGTACAGATTTGTTTTCACTTTGTGGCTAATAAATTTGGCGATGATTGCCTTGCCGCTCTTAGTTGTAAGCTTGTGTGAAATTTCGATGTCTTGCGGAGCAACCGGGACCTCGAGTGCATTTGCAAGTTTCAAAACCACTTCTTCTGTGGAAGTGTACGCTACCTCGGGAATTCCGTGTATCTCTAAAGAGTTCTTTCGTGTATATTGTTCCAAGCGGTCCTGTAGGTCATATAACTCGGCTATTTCCTCCTGTTGCTCGTCTAGCTTTTCTGTTGCCGCGGCCAGCTCTTTTTTTGTCGATGCTCGCTCCTTGGTTGCTTTAGCCAGCGCTTCTTTTAGGGTCGCCAATTCTGACTGCTGTTTCTGCACCGTAGCTTTGAGTTCCAGAACATCGCTACTGATTTTCTTGTTTTCGAGCAGGATGTTGTTTACTGTGATTTGAATGTCAACAAGCATTTCTCTGAGTTCGCGGCGGCTCGGTTCTTCTGAGATCTCTGTTGTTTCTTTCGGCGCACCTTCGTCTTCGTCAACATTCGCCGCCATATTGTCCATATTGGCCCGTTTTGAATCTATTAATTCCTCGTCTGTTGATCCACGGTCTCCTCTTTTATTTTTCTTACTCTTTCCTGACATTAGGAAGGTACCATTTCTATACTTTGTTTGCCAGGATTAGTGATTATTAACTCTAAAAGGGAAAAAAAGCTTGGGGACGTGGACTCCGCTCAGAAATCGTGCCACCGCACGCCAAGGCCGCGCATGCTCTCTATCTCCACTGCTCTCTATCTCCACTGAGTAGCCACTCTATATCCACTGCGTATCCACTCTGTATCCACTGCGTGTCCAATCGGTCTCCACTGCGTATCTATTCTGTCTCCACTGCGTATCCACTCTATGTCCACTGCGTGTCCACTCTATATCCACTGCGTATCCACACTATCTCCACTGCGTATCCACTCTGTCTCCATTGCGGAACCACTCTGTCTCCACTGCGTATCACATCTATGTCCACTGCGTATCCACTCTATCTCCACTGCGTATCCACTCTATATCCACTGCGTATCAACTCTGTATCCACTGCGTATCCACTCTGTATCGACTGCGTATCCACTCTGTATCCACTTCGTATCCACTCTGTATCCACTGCGTATCCACTCTATCTCCACTGCGTATCCACTCTGTCTCCATTGCGGAACCACACTGTCTCCACTGCGTATCAACTCTATGTCCATTGCGTAGCCACTCTATCGCCACTGCGTATCCACTCTTTATCGACTGCGTATCCACTCTGTATCCAATGTGTATACAACCTATCTCCACTGCGTATCCACTGTGTATCCACTGCGTATCCACTCTATGTACACTGCGTATCCACTCCATCTCCACTGCGTATCCACTCTGTATCCACTGCGTATCCAGTCTATCTCCACTGCGTATCCACTCTATATCCACTGCGTATCCACTTTGTATCCACTGCGTATCCACTTTTTAGAACTGCGTATCCACTGTTTATCCACTGCGTATCCACTCTGTATCCACTGCGTATCCAGTCTATCTCCACTGCGTATCCAGTCTATCTCCACTGCGTATCCACTCTATCTCCACTGCGTATCCACTTTGTATTCACTGCGTATCCACTGTTTAGAACTGCGTATCCACTCTGTATCCACTGCGTATCCACTCTGTATCCACTGCGTATCCAGTCTATCTCCACTGCGTATCCACTCTATCTCCACTGCGTATCCACTTTGTATCCACTGCGTATCCACTGTTTAGAACTGCGTATCCACTGTTTATCCACTGCGTATCCACTCTGTATCCACTGCGTATCCAGTCTATCTCCACTGCGTATCCACTCTATCTCCACTGCGTATCCACTTTGTATCCACTGCGTATCCACTGTTTAGAACTGCGTATCCACTGTTTATCCACTGCGTATCCACTGTTTATCCACTGCGTATATCCACTCTATCTCCACTGCGTATCCACTCTATCTCCACTGCGTATCCACTCTGTATCCACTGCGTATCCACTCTATCTCCACTGCGTATCAACTCTATCTCCACTGCGTATCCACTGTTTATGAACTGCGTATCCACTGTTTATCCACTGCGTAACCACTCTATCTCCACTGCGTATCCACTCTGTCTCCATTGCGTATCCACTCTGTATCCACTCTGTATCCAACCTATCTCCACTGCGTATCCACTGTGTATCCACTGCGTATTCACTCTGTATCCACTGCGTATCCACTCTATCTCCACTGCCTATCCACTCTACCTCCACTGCGTATCCACTTTGTATCCAGTGCTTATCCACTGTTTATGAACTGCGTATCCACTGTTTATCCACTGCGTATCCACTCTATCTCCACTGCGTATCCACTCTATCTCCACTGCGTATCCACGCTGTATCCACTGCCTATCCACTTTATCTTCACTGCGTATCCACTCTATCTCCACTGCGTATCCACTCTATCTCCACTGCGTATCCACTCTATCTCTACTCCGTATCCACTCTGTATCCACTGCGTATCCACTCTGTCTCCACTGCGTATCCACTTTGTATCCACTGCTTATCCACTGTTTATGAACTGCGTATCCACTGTTTATCCACTGCGTATCCACTCTATCTCCACTACGTATCCACTCTATCTCCACTGCGTATCCACGCTGTATTCACTGCGTATCCACTGTTTAGAACTGCGTATCCACTCTGTATCCACTGCGTATCCACTCTGTCTCCACTGCGTATCCACTCTGTATCCACTGCGTATCCACTCTGTCTCCACTGCGTATCCACCCTATCTCCACTGCGTATCCTGTCTGTATCCACTGCGTATCCACTCTATCTTTACTGCGTATCCACTCTATCTCCACTGCGTAGCCACTCTATATCCACTGCGTATCCACTCTGTATCCACTGCGTATCCAATCGGTCTCCACTGCGTATCTATTCTGTCTCCACTGCGTATCCACTCTATGTCCACTGCGTGTCCACTCTATCTCCACTGTGTATCCAATCTATATCCACTGCGTATCCACTCTGTATCCACTGCGTATCCACTCTGTCTCCATTGCGGAACCACTCTGTCTCCACTGCGTATCACATCTATGTCCACTGCGTATCCACTCTATCTCCACTGCGTATCCACTCTATATCCACTGCGTATCCACTCTGTATCCACTGCGTATCCACTCTGTATCGACTGCGTATCCACTCTATCTCCACTGCGTATCCACTCTATCTCCACTGCGTATCCAGTCTATCTCCACTGCGTATCCAGTCTATCTCCACTGCGTATCCACTTTGTATCCACTGCGTATCCACTGTTTAGAACTGCGTATCCACTGTTTATCCACTGCGTATCCACTCTGTATTCACTGCGTATCCAGTCTATCTCCACTGCGTATCCACTCTATCTCCACTGCGTATCCACTTTGTATCCACTGCGTATCCACTGTTTAGAACTGCGTATCGACTGTTTATCCACTGCGTATCCACTCTGTATCCACTGCGTATCCAGTCTATCTCCACTGCGTATCCACTCTATCTCTACTGCGTATCCACTTTGTATCCACTGCGTATCCACTGTTTAGAACTGCGTATCGACTGTTTATCCACTGCGTATCCACTCTGTATCCACTGCGTATCCACTCTATCTCCACTGCGTATCCACTCTATCTCCACTGCGTATCCAGTCTATCGCCACTGCGTATCCAGTCTATCTCCACTGCGTATCCACTTTGTATCCACTGCGTATCCACTGTTTAGAACTGCGTATCCACTGTTTATCCACTGCGTATCCACTCTGTATTCACTGCGTATCCAGTCTATCTCCACTGCGTATCCACTCTATCTCCACTGCGTATCCACTTTGTATCCACTGCGTATCCACTGTTTAGAACTGCGTATCGACTGTTTATCCACTGCGTATCCACTCTGTATCCACTGCGTATCCAGTCTATCTCTACTGCGTATCCACTCTATCTCCACTGCGTATCCACTCTATCTCTACTCCGTATCCACTCTGTATCCACTGCGTATCCACTCTGTCTCCACTGCGTATCCACTTTGTATCCACTGCGTATCCACTGTTTATGAACTGCGTATCCACTGTTTATCCACTGAGTATCCACTCTATCTCCACTGCGTATCCACTCTATCTCCACTGCGTATCCACGCTGTATCCACTGCGTATCCACTTTATCTTCACTGCGTATCCACTCTGTCTCCACTGCGTATCCACTCTGTCTCCACTGCGTATCCACTCTATCTCTACTCCGTATCCACTCTGTATCCACTGCGTATCCACTCTGTCTCCACTGCGTATCCACTCTGTATCCACTGCGTATCCACTCTGTCTCCACTGCGTATCCACCCTATCTCCACTGCGTATCCTGTCTGTATCCACTGCGTATCCACTCTATCTTTACTGCGTATCCACTCTATCTCCACTGCGTAGCCACTCTATATCCACTGCGTATCCACTCTGTATCCACTGCGTATCCAATCGGTCTCCACTGCGTATCTATTCTGTCTCCACTGCGTATCCACTCTATGTCCACTGCGTGTCCACTCTATCTCCACTGTGTATCCACTCTATATCCACTGCGTATCCACTCTGTATCCACTGCGTATCCACACTATCTCCACTGCGTATCCACTGTTTAGAACTGCGTATCGACTGTTTATCCACTGCGTATCTATTCTGTCTCCACTGCGTATCCACTCTATGTCCACTGCGTGTCCACTCTATCTCCACTGTGTATCCACTCTATATCCACTGCGTATCCACTCTGTATTCACTGCGTATCCAGTCTATCTCCACTGCGTATCCACTCTATCTCCACTGCGTATCCACTTTGTATCCACTGCGTATCCACTGTTTAGAACTGCGTATCGACTGTTTATCCACTGCGTATCCACTCTGTATCCACTGCGTATCCAGTCTATCTCTACTGCGTATCCACTCTATCTCCACTGCGTATCCACTCTATCTCTACTCCGTATCCACTCTGTATCCACTGCGTATCCACTCTGTCTCCACTGCGTATCCACTTTGTATCCACTGCGTATCCACTGTTTATGAACTGCGTATCCACTGTTTATCCACTGAGTATCCACTCTATCTCCACTGCGTATCCACTCTATCTCCACTGCGTATCCACGCTGTATCCACTGCGTATCCACTTTATCTTCACTGCGTATCCACTCTGTCTCCACTGCGTATCCACTCTGTCTCCACTGCGTATCCACTCTATCTCTACTCCGTATCCACTCTGTATCCACTGCGTATCCACTCTGTCTCCACTGCGTATCCACTCTGTATCCACTGCGTATCCACTCTGTCTCCACTGCGTATCCACCCTATCTCCACTGCGTATCCTGTCTGTATCCACTGCGTATCCACTCTATCTTTACTGCGTATCCACTCTATCTCCACTGCGTAGCCACTCTATATCCACTGCGTATCCACTCTGTATCCACTGCGTATCCAATCGGTCTCCACTGCGTATCTATTCTGTCTCCACTGCGTATCCACTCTATGTCCACTGCGTGTCCACTCTATCTCCACTGTGTATCCACTCTATATCCACTGCGTATCCACTCTGTATCCACTGCGTATCCACACTATCTCCACTGCGTATCCACTCTGTCTCCATTGCGGAACCACTCTGTCTCCACTGCGTATCACATCTATGTCCACTGCGTATCCACTCTATCTCCACTGCGTATCCACTCTATATCCACTGCGTATCCACTCTGTATCCACTGCGTATCCACTCTGTATCGACTGCGTATCCACTCTGTATCCACTTCGTATCCACTCTGTATCCACTGCGTATCCACTTTGTATCCACTGCGTATCCACTCTGTCTCCACTGCGTATCCACCCTATCTCCACTGCGTATCCTGTCTGTATCCACTGCGTATCCACTCTATCTTTACTGCGTATCCACTCTATCTCCACTGCGTAGCCACTCTATATCCACTGCGTATCCACTCTGTATCCACTGCGTATCCAATCGGTCTCCACTGCGTATCTATTCTGTCTCCACTGCGTATCCACTCTATGTCCACTGCGTGTCCACTCTATCTCCACTGTGTATCCACTCTATATCCACTGCGTATCCACTCTGTATCCACTGCGTATCCACTCTGTATCGACTGCGTATCCACTCTGTATCCACTTCGTATCCACTCTGTATCCACTGCGTATCCACTTTGTATCCACTGCGTATCCACTCTGTTTCCACTGCGTATCCACCCTATCTCCACTGCGTATCCTGTCTGTATCCACTGCGTATCCACTCTATCTTTACTGCGTATCCACTCTATCTCCACTGCGTAGCCACTCTATATCCACTGCGTATCCACTCTGTATCCACTGCGTATCCAATCGGTCTCCACTGCGTATCTATTCTGTCTCCACTGCGTATCCACTCTATGTCCACTGCGTGTCCACTCTATCTCCACTGTGTATCCACTCTATATCCACTGCGTATCCACTCTGTATCCACTGCGTATCCACACTATCTCCACTGCGTATCCACTCTGTCTCCATTGCGGAACCACTCTGTCTCCCCTGCGTATCACATCTATGTCCACTGCGTATCCACTCTATCTCCACTGCGTATCCACTCTATATCCACTGCGTATCCACTCTGTATCCACTGCGTATCCACTCTGTATCGACTGCGTATCCACTCTGTATCCACTTCGTATCCACTCTGTATCCACTGCGTATCCACTCTATCTCCACTGCGTATCCACTCTGTATCCACTCTGTATCCACTGCGTATCCACACTATCTCCACTGCGTATCCACTCTGTCTCCATTGCGGAACCACACTGTCTCCACTGCGTATCAACTCTATGTCCATTGCGTAGCCACTCTATCTCCACTGCGTATCCACTCTGTATCCAATGTGTATACAACCTATCTCCACTGCGTATCCACTGTGTATCCACTGCGTATCCACTCCATCTCCACTGCGTATCCACTCTGTATCCACTGCGTATCCAGTCTATCTCCACTGCGTATCCACTTTGTATCCACTGCGTATCCAGTCTATCTCCACTGCGTATCGACTTTGTATCCACTGCGTATCCACTGTTTAGAACTGCGTATCCACTTTTTATCCACTTTTTATCCACTCTGTATCCACTGCGTATCCAGTCTATCTCCACTGCGTATCCACTCTTCCTCCACTGCGTATCCACTTTGTATCCATTGCGTATCCACTGTTTAGAACTGCGTATCCACTTTTTATCCACTGCGTATCCACTTTGTAACCACTGCGTATCCACTCTATCTCCACTGCGTATCCACTCTATCTCCACTGCGTTTCCAGTCTATCTCCACTGCGTATCCAGTCTATCTCCACTGCGTATCCACTTTGTATCCACTGCGTATCCACTGTTTAGAACTGCGTATCCACTTTTTATCCACTGCGTATCCACTCTTTATCCACTGCGTATCCAGTCTATCTCCACTGCGTATCCACTCTATCTCCACTGCGTGTCCACTTTGTATCCACTGTGTATCCACTGTTTAGAACTGCGTATCGACTGTTTATCCACTGCGTATCCACTCTGTATCCACTGCGTATCCAGTCTATCTCCACTGCGTATCCACTCTATCTCCTCCACTCTATCTCCTCCATTGCGGAACCACTTTGTATCTCCACTGCGTATCCACTGTTTAGAACTGCGTATCTACTGTTTATCCACTGCGTATCCACTCTATCTCCACTGCGTATCCACTCTATCTCCACTGCGTATCCACTCTGTATCCACTGCGTATCCACTCTATCTCCACTGCGTATCAACTCTATCTCCACTGCGTATCCACTGTTTATGAACTGCGTATCCACTGTTTATCCACTGCGTATCCACTCTATCTCCACTTCGTATCCACTCTATCTCCGCTGCGTATCCACGCTGTATCCACTGCGTATCCACTTTATCTTCACTGCGTATCCACTCTATCTCCACTGCGTATCCACTCTGTCTCCACTGCGTATCCACTCTATCTCCACTGCGTATCCACTCTGTATCCACTGCGTATCCACTCTGTCTCCACTGCGTATCCACTCTGTCTCCATTGCGTATCCACTCTGTCTCCATTGCGTATCCACTCTGTATCCACTCTGTATCCAACCTATCTCCACTGCGTATCCACTGTGTATCCACTGCGTATTCACTCTGTATCCACTGCGTATCCACTCTATCTCCACTGCCTATCCACTCTACCTCCACTGCGTATCCACTTTGTATCCAGTGCTTATCCACTGTTTATGAACTGCGTATCCACTGTTTATCCACTGCGTATCCACTCTATCTCCACTGCGTATCCACTCTATCTCCACTGCGTATCCACGCTGTATCCACTGCCTATCCACTTTATCTTCACTGCGTATCCACTCTATCTCCACTGCGTATCCACTCTATCTCCACTGCGTATCCACTCTATCTCTACTCCGTATCCACTCTGTATCCACTGCGTATCCACTCTGTCTCCACTGCGTATCCACTTTGTATCCACTGCTTATCCACTGTTTATGAACTGCGTATCCACTGTTTATCCACTGCGTATCCACTCTATCTCTACTGCGTATCCACTCTATCTCCACTGCGTATCCACGCTGTATCCACTGCCTATCCACTTTATCTTCACTGCGTATCCACTCTATCTCCACTGCGTATCCACTCTATCTCCACTGCGTATCCACTCTATCTCTACTCCGTATCCACTCTGTATCCACTGCGTATCCACTCTGTCTCCACTGCGTATCCACTTTGTATCCACTGCGTAGCCACTCTATATCCACTGCGTATCCACTCTGTATCCACTGCGTATCCAATCGGTCTCCACTGCGTATCTATTCTGTCTCCACTGCGTATCCACTCTATGTCCACTGCGTGTCCACTCTATCTCCACTGTGTATCCAATCTATATCCACTGCGTATCCACTCTGTATCCACTGCGTATCCACTCTGTCTCCATTGCGGAACCACTCTGTCTCCACTGCGTATCACATCTATGTCCACTGCGTATCCACTCTATCTCCACTGCGTATCCACTCTATATCCACTGCGTATCCACTCTGTATCCACTGCGTATCCACTCTGTATCGACTGCGTATCCACTCTATCTCCACTGCGTATCCACTCTATCTCCACTGCGTATCCAGTCTATCTCCACTGCGTATCCAGTCTATCTCCACTGCGTATCCACTTTGTATCCACTGCGTATCCACTGTTTAGAACTGCGTATCCACTGTTTATCCACTGCGTATCCACTCTGTATTCACTGCGTATCCAGTCTATCTCCACTGCGTATCCACTCTATCTCCACTGCGTATCCACTTTGTATCCACTGCGTATCCACTGTTTAGAACTGCGTATCGACTGTTTATCCACTGCGTATCCACTCTGTATCCACTGCGTATCCAGTCTATCTCCACTGCGTATCCACTCTATCTCTACTGCGTATCCACTTTGTATCCACTGCGTATCCACTGTTTAGAACTGCGTATCGACTGTTTATCCACTGCGTATCCACTCTGTATCCACTGCGTATCCACTCTATCTCCACTGCGTATCCACTCTATCTCCACTGCGTATCCAGTCTATCTCCACTGCGTATCCAGTCTATCTCCACTGCGTATCCACTTTGTATCCACTGCGTATCCACTGTTTAGAACTGCGTATCCACTGTTTATCCACTGCGTATCCACTCTGTATTCACTGCGTATCCAGTCTATCTCCACTGCGTATCCACTCTATCTCCACTGCGTATCCACTTTGTATCCACTGCGTATCCACTGTTTAGAACTGCGTATCGACTGTTTATCCACTGCGTATCCACTCTGTATCCACTGCGTATCCAGTCTATCTCTACTGCGTATCCACTCTATCTCCACTGCGTATCCACTCTATCTCTACTCCGTATCCACTCTGTATCCACTGCGTATCCACTCTGTCTCCACTGCGTATCCACTTTGTATCCACTGCGTATCCACTGTTTATGAACTGCGTATCCACTGTTTATCCACTGAGTATCCACTCTATCTCCACTGCGTATCCACTCTATCTCCACTGCGTATCCACGCTGTATCCACTGCGTATCCACTTTATCTTCACTGCGTATCCACTCTGTCTCCACTGCGTATCCACTCTGTCTCCACTGCGTATCCACTCTATCTCTACTCCGTATCCACTCTGTATCCACTGCGTATCCACTCTGTCTCCACTGCGTATCCACTCTGTATCCACTGCGTATCCACTCTGTCTCCACTGCGTATCCACCCTATCTCCACTGCGTATCCTGTCTGTATCCACTGCGTATCCACTCTATCTTTACTGCGTATCCACTCTATCTCCACTGCGTAGCCACTCTATATCCACTGCGTATCCACTCTGTATCCACTGCGTATCCAATCGGTCTCCACTGCGTATCTATTCTGTCTCCACTGCGTATCCACTCTATGTCCACTGCGTGTCCACTCTATCTCCACTGTGTATCCACTCTATATCCACTGCGTATCCACTCTGTATCCACTGCGTATCCACACTATCTCCACTGCGTATCCACTCTGTCTCCCTTGCGGAACCACTCTGTCTCCACTGCGTATCACATCTATGTCCACTGCGTATCCACTCTATCTCCACTGCGTATCCACTCTATATCCACTGCGTATCCACTCTGTATCCACTGCGTATCCACTCTGTATCGACTGCGTATCCACTCTGTATCCACTTCGTATCCACTCTGTATCCACTGCGTATCCACTTTGTATCCACTGCGTATCCACTCTGTCTCCACTGCGTATCCACCCTATCTCCACTGCGTATCCTGTCTGTATCCACTGCGTATCCACTCTATCTTTACTGCGTATCCACTCTATCTCCACTGCGTAGCCACTCTATATCCACTGCGTATCCACTCTGTATCCACTGCGTATCCAATCGGTCTCCACTGCGTATCTATTCTGTCTCCACTGCGTATCCACTCTATGTCCACTGCGTGTCCACTCTATCTCCACTGTGTATCCACTCTATATCCACTGCGTATCCACTCTGTATCCACTGCGTATCCACACTATCTCCACTGCGTATCCACTCTGTCTCCATTGCGGAACCACTCTGTCTCCACTGCGTATCACATCTATGTCCACTGCGTATCCACTCTATCTCCACTGCGTATCCACTCTATATCCACTGCGTATCCACTCTGTATCCACTGCGTATCCACTCTGTATCGACTGCGTATCCACTCTGTATCCACTTCGTATCCACTCTGTATCCACTGCGTATCCACTTTGTATCCACTGCGTATCCACTCTGTTTCCACTGCGTATCCACCCTATCTCCACTGCGTATCCTGTCTGTATCCACTGCGTATCCACTCTATCTTTACTGCGTATCCACTCTATCTCCACTGCGTAGCCACTCTATATCCACTGCGTATCCACTCTGTATCCACTGCGTATCCAATCGGTCTCCACTGCGTATCTATTCTGTCTCCACTGCGTATCCACTCTATGTCCACTGCGTGTCCACTCTATCTCCACTGTGTATCCACTCTATATCCACTGCGTATCCACTCTGTATCCACTGCGTATCCACACTATCTCCACTGCGTATCCACTCTGTCTCCATTGCGGAACCACTCTGTCTCCACTGCGTATCACATCTATGTCCACTGCGTATCCACTCTATCTCCACTGCGTATCCACTCTATATCCACTGCGTATCCACTCTGTATCCACTGCGTATCCACTCTGTATCGACTGCGTATCCACTCTGTATCCACTTCGTATCCACTCTGTATCCACTGCGTATCCACTCTATCTCCACTGCGTATCCACTCTGTATCCACTCTGTATCCACTGCGTATCCACACTATCTCCACTGCGTATCCACTCTGTCTCCATTGCGGAACCACACTGTCTCCACTGCGTATCAACTCTATGTCCATTGCGTAGCCACTCTATCTCCACTGCGTATCCACTCTGTATCCAATGTGTATACAACCTATCTCCACTGCGTATCCACTGTGTATCCACTGCGTATCCACTCCATCTCCACTGCGTATCCACTCTGTATCCACTGCGTATCCAGTCTATCTCCACTGCGTATCCACTTTGTATCCACTGCGTATCCAGTCTATCTCCACTGCGTATCGACTTTGTATCCACTGCGTATCCACTGTTTAGAACTGCGTATCCACTTTTTATCCACTTTTTATCCACTCTGTATCCACTGCGTATCCAGTCTATCTCCACTGCGTATCCACTCTTCCTCCACTGCGTATCCACTTTGTATCCATTGCGTATCCACTGTTTAGAACTGCGTATCCACTTTTTATCCACTGCGTATCCACTTTGTAACCACTGCGTATCCACTCTATCTCCACTGCGTATCCACTCTATCTCCACTGCGTTTCCAGTCTATCTCCACTGCGTATCCAGTCTATCTCCACTGCGTATCCACTTTGTATCCACTGCGTATCCACTGTTTAGAACTGCGTATCCACTTTTTATCCACTGCGTATCCACTCTTTATCCACTGCGTATCCAGTCTATCTCCACTGCGTATCCACTCTATCTCCACTGCGTGTCCACTTTGTATCCACTGTGTATCCACTGTTTAGAACTGCGTATCGACTGTTTATCCACTGCGTATCCACTCTGTATCCACTGCGTATCCAGTCTATCTCCACTGCGTATCCACTCTATCTCCACTGCGTATCCACTTTGTATCCACTGCGTATCCACTGTTTAGAACTGCGTATCTACTGTTTATCCACTGCGTATCCACTCTATCTCCACTGCGTATCCACTCTATCTCCACTGCGTATCCACTCTGTATCCACTGCGTATCCACTCTATCTCCACTGCGTATCAACTCTATCTCCACTGCGTATCCACTGTTTATGAACTGCGTATCCACTGTTTATCCACTGCGTATCCACTCTATCTCCACTTCGTATCCACTCTATCTCCGCTGCGTATCCACGCTGTATCCACTGCGTATCCACTTTATCTTCACTGCGTATCCACTCTATCTCCACTGCGTATCCACTCTGTCTCCACTGCGTATCCACTCTATCTCCACTGCGTATCCACTCTGTATCCACTGCGTATCCACAGTATCTCCACTGCGTATCCACTCTGTCTCCATTGCGTATCCACTCTGTCTCCATTGCGTATCCACTCTGTATCCACTCTGTATCCAACCTATCTCCACTGCGTATCCACTGTGTATCCACTGCGTATTCACTCTGTATCCACTGCGTATCCACTCTGTATCGACTGCGTATCCACTCTGTATCCACTTCGTATCCATTCTGTATCCACTGCGTATCCACTCTATCTCCACTGCGTATCCACTCTGTATCCACTCTGTATCCACTGCGTATCCACACTATCTCCACTGCGTATCCACTCTGTCTCCATTGCGGAACCACACTGTCTCCACTGCGTATCAACTCTATTTCCATTGCGTAGCCACTCTATCTCCACTGCGTATCCACTCTGTATCCAATGTGTATACAACCTATCTCCACTGCGTATCCACTGTGTATCCACTGCGTATCCACTCCATCTCCACTGCGTATCCACTCTGTATCCACTGCGTATCAACTCTATGTCCATTGCGTAGCCACTCTATCTCCACTGCGTATCCACTCTGTATCCAATGTGTATACAACCTATCTCCACTGCGTATCCACTGTTTATCCACTGCGTATCCACTCTGTATCCACTGCGTATCCAGTCTATCTCCACTGCGTATCCACTCTATCTCCACTGCGTATCTACTTTGTATGCACTGCGTATCCACTGTTTAGAACTGCGTATCCACTGTTTATCCACTGCGTATCCACTCTGTATCCACTGCGTATCCAGTCTATCTCCACTGCGTATCCACTCTATCTCCACTGCGTATCCACTTTGTATCCACTGCGTATCCACTGTTTAGAACTGCGTATCCACTGTTTATCCACTGCGTATCCACTCTATCTCCACTGCGTATCCACTCTATCTCCACTGCGTATCCACTCTGTATCCACTGCGTATCCACTCTTTCTCCACTGCGTACCCACTGCGTATCCACTCTGTCTCCACTGCGTATCCACTCTATCTCCACTGCGTATCCACTCTATTTCCACTGCGTATCCACTCTGTATCCACTGCGTATCCACTCTATCTCCACTGCGTATCCACTCTACCTCCACTGCGTAACCGCTCTGTATCCACTGCGTATCCACTCTATCTCCACTGCGTATCCACTCTATGTTCACGGTGGGTTGCGCTATTGCTGTTCGTATCCGCGTATTCACTTAGAAATACATACCTTATTTCACTGCTCTTTTCCATTGTGAATCTAGGTATCCGTTTATCCATTTTAGGTCACATTAAATATACTTTCCTTATCTAAAGTGTGGGTTGCACCTCACCTTATACCTGACAAAGTATATTTACTGCGTAGCCACGTATCCAGCTCTTTCAGGGATAAATTTTCGAAATGGCCGGGTATTCTGCTTTTGCTTCGGATTTTATAATCGTCTACAAACGACTCGAAAGATTGTATGAATGCTTCAGCAAGACAAAAAACTCATTTCATCATTCGTTCGTGGTTGATATCTAACTTAGCTATAGATGAACTTTTCAACAGATATGTGAAATTTGTCGCAAAATAAGTCGTTCTTTAGATAAATCATACCCATCTTTTTTATTAATTTTTTTTCTTTTATTATTGTTTCAGCTATGGAACCTCGCATGATAACTCGCTGGGACGTTCATAAGTACGCTCGGCGGGCCTATGAAATGGGAGTGAGGTATATTGGAGGCTGCTGTGGTTTTCACCCATACCACATCCGGGCTATCGCAGAGGAGGTAGGACTGGCGAAAGAATGTTGAACTCAGAACACATTTTTTTAAGTACAGTCGAGGCTAAGCTAACAGACACTTCCCATAGGTAGAGACACTACTGCATTTTTAACCGCTCATATTTTTATTTTTATTTTTTTATCAATCTATGCTGATAACTATTCTCTTAGTGGGCTCACTAAGCTATTATCACTATTATCTGTATTTTTATAGGCTTTTGTTAAATAGTCTTCGAATTATTTAAATCATATTTGTTAACATCTACGTGGTTAAGATCAGCATGAAAATTCTTATCTGTTTTTGCCGCGAAAATGTTATTTTTGACCTGAAAGTGAGACTTAGCAGAATCTTGAAAATCTGAACACAACTCAACGAGAATACTTACGTCAACGAAAAGCCACTGTTGAGGTGCGTACAAAAACATTGTTTCGAAAGAATCGTTAGGGAAGATATACCAGGAATCGCTCCGAGAACAAATGGACATATCACAGCCTCCGTTTTAACAAGTATCAAAAAACCGTTTTAGCAAATATATTAAATCGCTTTTTATAAAGCCATTATCGCACAAAAAATAAAAAAATTATCTAAAATCAATCTGCACCAAAAAACAAATTACAAACATACTCTAGCATATATCAGCAGGCTAGTATAAAAAAAACCAGACACCTCTCCTAAGTGGACACTTAGTCATGGTTCCAGCTACATACAAACGCTACCTTTTTAACCTCTAATAAATGGACACCTCTCCTAAGCAAAAAAAAAAGAGATTTGCTGCGGAGCACTCAATGTTACAATAAGTGTTCTTGTAGTGTTCTTGGAGTGCATAGGGAGTATTTTTAAAAACAGACGTTTCGGGGAAACCCCTTCATCAGTGTAAAAATCATATTCACACTGATGAAGGGGTCTGTCTGTTTTTAAAAAAACTCTCTTTGCACTGCAAGAACACCTCTCCTAAACAGACTATTAGTCATGGTCCATCTGCATACAAACACTACATTTTAACGTCCCATAAGGAGACACCTATCCTTAGCAGACTCATAGTCATGGTCCTAGCCCAGGAGGGGGGGGGGGGGGGTACTCCGGCTTCTTAATGACGGGGATGATCGAAGGATTTTTTGGGTTTGAAATTTTCGATTCCGGGATTTTTTGGAAATGGAAAATTTGGCAAGTATTTTTTGGGGTGACTTGATTTAGATAGCGGATTTTTTGGGGTATTAAAAACGAACTAAAGTGCCTTGTCACGGCCTTGGCGTATTAATGGTATCATGAATAAACAAAACGTGCGTTCTTTGTGTTATGTTATTGTCCCTCCTGGCAATTTAGGGGTAATTTGACAAGGGATTTTTTGGGGGGTTATTTTTGGTCCAGGGATTTTTTGGGGTAATGTCGGAAGACTTAGGGATTTTTTTGGGTTCTGAGTTTTGCCTCCATTCGATCATCCCCGTAATTTACAAGCCGGAGTTCCCCCCTGGGGGTCCCAGTTACATACAAACACTTCATTTTAACGTCGCATATTTGGACACTTCTCTTAGGTGGGCACTTTTTCTTGTCCAAAAGGTGTCCGATTTCGGGATGCTTGTCTGTATCTTCGAAATTGAAATAACAATTTATCAAAAAAAAAAACTATCGTTAATTCTAAACGTTAAGGGGACGTAACCACGTTCTTGAAAGTTTTTTGAATAAATTCAAACTAAAAGAAGTTGAAATAATATAATATCAAAGGCCCTAAAAGCATTTCTCTAGTACATTTCATCGGTATAAAATTTTTCGGCTCTAATCTCGAATACCTTTCTCGATTGTTCAAAAACTGGCACCCGAAAAGTAGAACCCAAAAAGAACGTTAAAGAGACGTAACCAAGTTCTAAAGAGTTTTTTTGTGAATTAATTCAAACTAAAAGAAGTTGAAACAATATAATACATTGCAGCAGTCATGGTTTTGTTTTTACTTTTAGCTTGCCCCAGAGCGAGGCAGATTTCCTCCCGCGAGCGACAAGCACAGTCCCTGGGGAGAAGCACTCAAACACCACTCGGTAGCTGAAGTCCGGGCAAGGTGAGACTGGGGAGAGGTAGCGAGTTGTAACACACCCTGCACCTTTCGTTGCGTGCAAACGTTTTATAAGAACGTACTTCTCAACAATTTTTTTTGCATGGCTTCACGCAAAGTTTTAAAGAGCACTTCAAGTAGTATAGCAAAAGTAAGAGTACTTTGAAAAAGTTCAGTCAGGGAAAAGTCTGTACGCAGTCAGACCAGCATTTTTTACTGGCTTCTTTGTGTTACTGGATGGTCTTGTATTGACTGTCTTCGTCTTTCGTTTCAAAACAGACATTAAAATCCTAATTAAAATCTTGACATTTTTGTCTTACTATTTCAGAGCTAACCGAGCCTACTGGGAGGATCTGAAACCGGCCAGCGGTCGTCCATTTTGTCCTTCTTTGAGTGTACCTGAAGGAGGACTGGGACCTGACTGATTAAAAGAACATGCGAAGAACGCATTTTAGTCAATAGTCTGCGATCAGGGGGTGGGGCATGATAGCGGGATATATAGACAAGGAATAAAATTGATTTTAATTTAGTGCATCTTGGTGCTCTGCTTTCCTTTGTCGTGATCATGTTTTCAACTGAATTCTAGCACACCTTTTTGTTCTTTCACTTTCTCTTCCCCAGAGGCTCCAGAGGGTTTAAAAGGTAGAAATTGAAAGGCAAAAAAGGGGGGATCAACTCACTCTTTATATATATGATAAATGCAAATGCGGCCTTACACTACTGAAGACCTGAAAAAAGTTTTCAGCCTCTGAGCGGGAGTCGAACCCACGACCTTTGCGTTGCCAGTGCAAGCATTGCACTGGCAACGCAAAGGTCGTATAAATGGGTACCGGTGACATAATGCTTGGGGGGGGGAGACCCTGCAATGGACTAGCATCCCATTCGGTGGAAAGTAGAAATATTCCTAGCCGCTTATAGCCTGTTCCAGGCGTTCGGTAACCGAACGCCTGGAACAGGCTAAGCCGCTTAATGCTACGGAAACCGGGATAAGCTCTGGCAGTATGGGCCGCTTGGCTCGTGGCTTCTCCTTTAAATAGAAAAATCTTATAGCAATGCAACCTGGATCGCGCCCGTTCCAAATTACCAAGTTGATAGCAATTTTCAAGTTGAGATTCTTAAAAACAGCATTCAACAAAGGTTCGAGTGCTTTCTGAGCAGTGAACACCGCACGGAAACTTTATGTTTGGAAGAGTCAGTGCTTTTAGCATTTCCTCAAGTTCTCGACCAAACAAAACATGCTATTTGAATGGTGCTCATAACGTATAATTGCATTTGGCTTCGCTGCTCTTTCAGGCTTGGTTATACAAAAAACCGTTGGAGGAATTTATGAATTTATACCGACGTCTACAAACGTCGACTCTCTCTCCCCTGGAGAGAAGAAAAACAAGATTGTGGCCAAACGAATTTTTGAGCTTTTAAGTTCTTCTTTATTAATTTACGTTAAACTTTACTTTCAGTAAAATAACAGTTTTGTTGAAAAGGGATTCTTCAAAATTCTTAAAAGCAAATCCTCTTATAGTTTAGGGAGAGGAGAGAAGGAGAACAAAAATTTATTAGGAATAACATGGCCTGGGTGGTTGCGACTCACTTGTCAGTATTAAGGATGGTTTTATATTACTATTAATTATGTTCAGTAGATTTGTGTTATTTTGTTGGTAACAAGAAATTTTGTAATGCGTTTTTATTACTTTCTGGTTTTCAAGATTGTTTCAGATTTTTATAATCCTGGAACGGTAAAAATTTCGCTGATTTAAGGGCGTGAAGTGTGTAAAAGTAGTTTACGTTACACAGTAATATTTTTGCAGTAGCAGTAGACCTCCCTGTCCACCTTTTGATTCTTCTTTTCAGGGAACTCCGTAGAGGAAGTACAGGTACGAGTACGACTTTCGAATTTCAATCCTGTTTTCCAAAAGAACGTGATCCGTGATGCTGTGACGTACACCGAACACGCCAAGAGAAAGACTGTGACAGCCATGGATGTGGTGTACGCTTTGAAACGACAACATGGCCGTACCTAGCAGGGGGAGTGGGGGGTAGAGGGGCCAGTTGCCCCCGCCAGGAAAACTAAATTTCTAAGCAGACGGTTTAAATAAATGAAGCATCGTTCTCAAGTCAACTACTCACAAAAAGAGATTTTCCGAGTTTCCCCAACTAAAGTCGAACCCATGACCTTCCAGAATACCGGTTGGACGCTCTAACCACTGAGCTATGGGAGACTCGTGGTGAGCGACGTCATATACTAGGTTCTTACGTGTGACACATGTCCTGCCATAGCTGCAAGGCTCAGTATGTCGAAATGATAAATTTGGATAAATGTTAAGTGAAATGGCGACTTAAATAAAGTGAAATGAAGAAGCATTTAATTTGTAGCCTCTGAAACAAATATTTTGGTTTTCTCCTTCAATAGTTTGTTGGAGCAACAGGATGAATGTTTTTCAAACAGATCTAATATGATATTTGCATCTTTTCTTTATCGATTTTGGCACTGTTGGGGAAATACCATTATTTTTCTGGAGGTTGGGATAAAAAAAATGACAAAAAAACCATGGTTAATTGGGGCAAATTTTGACCATTTTAACCATGGTTAATTGGGGCAAATTTTGACCATTTTAACCATGGTTAATTGGGGCAAATTTTGACCATTTTAACCATGGTTAATTGGGGCAAATTTTGACCATTTTAACCATGGTTAATTGGGGCAAATTTTGACCATTTTAACCATGGTTAATTGGGGCAAATTTTGACCATTTTAACCATGGTTAATTGGGGCAAATTTTGACCATTTTAACCATGGTTAATTGGGGCAAATTTTGACCATTTTAACCATGGTTAATTGGGGCAAATTTTGACCATTTTAACCATGGTTAATTGGGGCAAATTTTGACCATTTTAACCATGGTTAATTGGGGCAAATTTTGACCATTTTAACCATGGTTAATTGGGGCATATTTTGACCATTTTAACCATGGTTAATTGGGGCAAATTTTGACCATTTTAACCATGGTTAATTGGGGCAAATTTTGACCATTTTAACCATGGTTAATTGGGACAAATTTTGACCATTTTAACCATGGTTAATTGGGGCAAATTTTGACCATTTTAACCATGGTTAATTGGGGCAAATTTTGACCATTTTAACCATGGTTAATTGGGGCAAATTTTGACCATTTTAACCATGGTTAATTGGGGCAAATTTTGACCATTTTAACCATGGTTAATTGGGGCAAATTTTGACCATTTTAACCATGGTTAATTGGGGCAAATTTTGACCATTTTAACCATGGTTAATTGGGGCATATTTTGATCATTTTAACCATGGTTAATTGGGGCAAATTTTGACCATTTTAACCATGGTTAATTGGGGCAAATTTTGACCATTTTAACCATGGTTAATTGGGGCAAATTTTGACCATTTTAACCATGGTTAATTGGGACAAATTTTGACCATTTTAACCATGGTTAATTGGGGCAAATTTTGACCATTTTAACCATGGTTAATTGGGGCAAATTTTGACCATTTTAACCATGGTTAATTGGGGCATATTTTGATCATTTTAACCATGGTTAATTGGGGCAAATTTTGACCATTTTAACCATGGTTAATTGGGGCAAATTTTGACCATTTTAACCATGGTTAATTGGGGCAAATTTTGACCATTTTAACCATGGTTAATTGGGGCAAATTTTGACCATTTTAACCATGGTTAATTGGGGCAAATTTTGACCATTTTAACCATGGTTAATTGGGGCAAATTTTGACCATTTTAACCATGGTTAATTGGGGCATATTTTGATCATTTTAACCATGGTTAATTGGGGCAAATTTTGACCATTTTAACCATGGTTAATTGGGGCAAATTTTGACCATTTTAACCATGGTTAATTGGGGCAAATTTTGACCATTTTAACCATGGTTAATTGGGACAAATTTTGACCATTTTAACCATGGTTAATTGGGGCAAATTTTGACCATTTTAACCATGGTTAATTGGGGCAAATTTTGACCATTTTAACCATGGTTAATTGGGGCATATTTTGATCATTTTAACCATGGTTAATTGGGGCAAATTTTGACCATTTTAACCATGGTTAATTGGGGCAAATTTTGACCATTTTAACCATGGTTAATTGGGACAAATTTTGACCATTTTAACCATGGTTAATTGGGGCAAATTTTGACCATTTTAACCATGGTTAATTGGGGCAAATTTTGACCATTTTAACCATGGTTAATTGGGGCAAATTTTGACCATTTTAACCATGGTTAATTGGGGCAAATTTTGACCATTTTAACCATGGTTAATTGGGGCAAAATTTGACCATTTTAACCATGGTTAATTGGGACAAATTTTGACCATTTTAACCATGGTTAATTGGGGCAAATTTTGACCATTTTAACCATGGTTAATTGGGGCAAATTTTGACCATTTTAACCATGGTTAATTGGGGCAAATTTTGACCATTTTAACCATGGTTAATTGGGGCAAATTTTGACCATTTTAACCATGGTTAATTGGGGCATATTTTGATCATTTTAACCATGGTTAATTGGGGCAAATTTTGACCATTTTAACCATGGTTAATTGGGACAAATTTTGACCATTTTAACCATGGTTAATTGGGGCAAATTTTGACCATTTTAACCATGGTTAATTGGGGCAAATTTTGACCATTTTAACCATGGTTAATTGGGGCATATTTTGATCATTTTAACCATGGTTAATTGGGGCAAATTTTGACCATTTTAACCATGGTTAATTGGGGCAAATTTTGACCATTTTAACCATGGTTAATTGGGACAAATTTTGACCATTTTAACCATGGTTAATTGGGGCAAATTTTGACCATTTTAACCATGGTTAATTGGGGCAAATTTTGACCATTTTTACCATGGTTAATTGGGGCAAATTTTGACCATTTTAACCATGGTTAATTGGGGCAAATTTTGACCATTTTAACCATGGTTAATTGGGGCAAATTTTGACCATTTTAACCATGGTTAATTGGGGCAAATTTTGACCATTTTAACCATGGTTAATTGGGACAAATTTTGACCAATTTAACCATGGTTAATTGGGGCAAATTTTGACCATTTTAACCATGGTTAATTGGGGCAAATTTTGACCATTTTAACCATGGTTAATTGGGGCATATTTTGATCATTTTAACCATGGTTAATTGGGGCAAATTTTGACCATTTTAACCATGGTTAATTGGGGCATATTTTGATCATTTTAACCATGGTTAATTGGGACAAATTTTGACCATTTTAACCATGGTTAATTGGGGCAAATTTTGACCATTTTAACCATGGTTAATTGGGGCAAATTTTGACCATTTTAACCATGGTTAATTGGGGCAAATTTTGACCATTTTAACCATGGTTAATTGGGACAAATTTTGACCAATTTAACCATGGTTAATTGGGGCAAATTTTGACCATTTTAACCATGGTTAATTGGGGCAAATTTTGACCATTTTAACCATGGTTAATTGGGGCATATTTTGATCATTTTAACCATGGTTAATTGGGGCAAATTTTGACCATTTTAACCATGGTTAATTGGGGCAAATTTTGACCATTTTAACCATGGTTAATTGGGGCATATTTTGATCATTTTAACCATGGTTAATTGGGGCAAATTTTGACCATTTTAACCATGGTTAATTGGGGCAAATTTTGACCATTTTAACCATGGTTAATTGGGGCAAATTTTGACCATTTTAACCATGGTTAATTGGGGCAAATTTTGACCATTTTAACCATGGTTAATTGGGACAAATTTTGACCAATTTAACCATGGTTAATTGGGGCAAATTTTGACCATTTTAACCATGGTTAATTGGGGCAAATTTTGACCATTTTAACCATGGTTAATTGGGGCATATTTTGATCATTTTAACCATGGTTAATTGGGGCAAATTTTGACCATTTTAACCATGGTTAATTGGGGCATATTTTGATCATTTTAACCATGGTTAATTGGGACAAATTTTGACCATTTTAACCATGGTTAATTGGGGCAAATTTTGACCATTTTAACCATGGTTAATTGGGGCAAATTTTGACCATTTTAACCATGGTTAATTGGGGCAAATTTTGACCATTTTAACCATGGTTAATTGGGACAAATTTTGACCAATTTAACCATGGTTAATTGGGGCAAATTTTGACCATTTTAACCATGGTTAATTGGGGCAAATTTTGACCATTTTAACCATGGTTAATTGGGGCATATTTTGATCATTTTAACCATGGTTAATTGGGGCAAATTTTGACCATTTTAACCATGGTTAATTGGGGCAAATTTTGACCATTTTAACCATGGTTAATTGGGACAAATTTTGACCATTTTAACCATGGTTAATTGGGGCAAATTTTGACCATTTTAACCATGGTTAATTGGGGCAAATTTTGACCATTTTAACCATGGTTAATTGGGGCAAATTTTGACCATTTTAACCATGGTTAATTGGGGCATATTTTGATCATTTTAACCATGGTTAATTGGGGCAAATTTTGACCATTTTAACCATGGTTAATTGGGGCAAATTTTGACCATTTTAACCATGGTTAATTGGGGCAAATTTTGACCATTTTAACCATGGTTAATTGGGGCAAATTTTGACCATTTTAACCATGGTTAATTGGGGCAAATTTTGACCATTTTAACCATGGTTAATTGGGGCAAATTTTGACCATTTTAACCATGGTTAATTGGGGCATATTTTGATCATTTTAACCATGGTTAATTGGGGCAAATTTTGACCATTTTAACCATGGTTAATTGGGGCAAATTTTGACCATTTTAACCATGGTTAATTGGGGCAAATTTTGACCATTTTAACCATGGTTAATTGGGACAAATTTTGACCATTTTAACCATGGTTAATTGGGGCAAATTTTGACCATTTTAACCATGGTTAATTGGGGCAAATTTTGACCATTTTAACCATGGTTAATTGGGGCATATTTTGATCATTTTAACCATGGTTAATTGGGGCAAATTTTGACCATTTTAACCATGGTTAATTGGGGCAAATTTTGACCATTTTAACCATGGTTAATTGGGACAAATTTTGACCATTTTAACCATGGTTAATTGGGGCAAATTTTGACCATTTTAACCATGGTTAATTGGGGCAAATTTTGACCATTTTAACCATGGTTAATTGGGGCAAATTTTGACCATTTTAACCATGGTTAATTGGGGCAAATTTTGACCATTTTAACCATGGTTAATTGGGGCAAAATTTGACCATTTTAACCATGGTTAATTGGGGCAAATTTTGACCATTTTAACCATGGTTAATTGGGGCATATTTTGATCATTTTAACCATGGTTAATTGGGGCAAATTTTGACCATTTTAACCATGGTTAATTGGGGCAAATTTTGACCATTTTAACCATGGTTAATTGGGACAAATTTTGACCATTTTAACCATGGTTAATTGGGGCAAATTTTGACCATTTTAACCATGGTTAATTGGGGCAAATTTTGACCATTTTAACCATGGTTAATTGGGGCAAATTTTGACCATTTTAACCATGGTTAATTGGGGCAAAATTTGACCATTTTAACCATGGTTAATTGGGGCAAATTTTGACCATTTTAACCATGGTTAATTGGGGCATATTTTGATCATTTTAACCATGGTTAATTGGGGCAAATTTTGACCATTTACATCGCGACGCGCCATACCGTGGCCACCCAACAAACGTTTTTACAAGTGTTTTATCGTAATATCACTATATGCTTGACGAACACGCCGCCTTGCAAACTTGAATACGATCAAATGGATACTTGTTACATCCTATTTATCAACAAAACGCAGTGAAAACGTAAAATATCGCAATATGACACTTGTAAAAAAGTTTGTTGGGTGGCCACGGTAAGGCGCGTCGCACTGTAAACTACGTGTAAAATTTGTAGCAACTGGAACATGTGAAGTACTGGTAGTAGCTTGATATGGTTCTTGTAGTATTTGGACGGGCTCAAGGCTAGCTTTAGGGCTTTAAGAGAAGGCTGTTCAAAGCATTAAGCTCAAGGAACAAACTAGGTGTAAATTGATGAGACATTTTGTTCGTTAGAAGATCAGAGGAATTGCCTTGCAGTATATGGACTGATGAGACATTTTGTTCGTTAGAAGATAAATTTCTTTGTAGTATATGGACAGGTTTTTTTCTAGATTTTATAAAACTTTATCTCGAAAACGTTTGAAAGCCGTTTTCTCTAAAAATTTTTAAATCGTCATAGGAGGTGACGTTAACTGTGGTTACATCTAGTTGGACAACCTAACTGCCGCCCTAAGTATTGCATGTAACGTGTATTGTAAATTATTTTAGTAAATGTAATTAGTTCCGTAAGTAGTGTGAGTAATCGATTTGTAAGTAGTCTTCACCGTTAATAGTTGAAAGCAATTTTTTTAAGTAGGCTTTTTCTTTTCTGTGATTTGCAATTAAATAACAATAATAATTATAATAATAATAAAAGTAAATTATAATTATAATAAAAATATCCCAGAATCCGTTGAGGCAATTTTGTTTTAAAAGCTTTATAACTTTGGCCGTTTTATAGGTGAGAAGAATGTCAAACCATCCCAAGATAACATTTTCCATGTGACAACTAGGGTAATGACAAGATTTCGCTATCAAATTGAAAACAAATAGCATAATTGAGGTTTTGTTTGTACGGGACATTTAAATATTGCCAGGTTACGTCCCGCATTTAAAGTTTAAGGGGGCAATGTACATGAGCGAAAAAGTCAGAAGACTAGGTCGAAGGCTGTATAGTCTCGAAGTTTATCACGCGCAGGAGCCCATGTTATTTTAGGGATAGTTTTGTCTATCCTTATCTTAATGCGACAGAGACCTGATATTTTCAAATGTTCTTTGTTCATTGCTTGCAGTCACGCGCTGTGACGTGGGCAGACATTTCAAATTTGAGACCTTATCTGGTGTCATTACCACGAGCAGAGGGCGCACAACGATTGCAACAGTTGACTCTCGTTGGCTGAACATTCTATTCTCTGTGGCATTATACTGTAGAGTCCGAAACAGCTGTTTACAGTAATGCATTCTTGGCTCTCGGTTTGGTCTCTATCATGTCTCTGCCGCATTAAGTTTTCTACGCAGTTCGATCAGCATTGCAGTTTCACGTTTCATAGTTTAAATATTTTACATTGTGTTAAAATTCAAGTTTGAGCTGTGTTTCTCTCGAAAATTTTTTTTTTGCGTCTGGGTAATTATACCTCAATTTTTAAAGGAGAAGTAAACGAAAAGTGAGCCAGAAGTTTAGAAATTGCGTAAATCAACGAATATTGCAAGTTTAAATCGAAATAGCATTGAAATTTTGCCAAAGATATATGATGCCCTTTTATCTCCAGAGCAATTATCGTTTCTTCTTGAAATATATCAATATTATATATATTGCCGTGGAAATGATTGCCTATTCGTGAAATTTTGATCAGAAAATTTTTTTTGGGCCGCCATTTTCGAGAAAAACTAAGAGATGTTCGCGGAATGGACGCGCGCCTTTCGTCCACCGTCCTCAATCAGCCGTCCAGTCCCACGGTCCGGTCCAAAATTTACAGAAACTGAGAGATCGCGTGACGTGCAAATATATTGGCTGAAGAAAATAAAATGGCGATTGGACGTGTTGTTTTGCTTCAGGATGTCTTGCTATCTTGTGCCGTCATTTTCCTTGTCTGGTTCATCTTGAAAGTGTTAATAGCACGCTTTACGCGTAAAAGGTAAGATATAGATTTAATTTAGCTAGATGATCGTGTATATAAAAATTGTTTGACATGCAAGGGAGTCTTGCGAACGTGTCTGATGTCAGGGTCTCACAGTTTGTCTTCATTTTTCTTCAGAGCCTCGTGTAACTTGCCTCCTGGTCCTCCACCTCATTTGCTTTCAGGAAACACAGCCATTTTCCGTTCCAACGTAGTAGAAAGGCATACCCGACTCCTTGAACTACATAAGAAATATGGCAAAGTGGTTCGGATTCAAATGGGGAGACCACCGTTATATGGAACAGACATTTTCTCTGTTGGTGACCCTCACTTGTGCGAGGAAGTCCTGAAATCTAAGAGTTATGCACTCTCCAAACTTACGCAAGCTCGTTTTCAAATGTTTATTGGAAATTATGGCCTAAATTCCATGGAAGGAGCAACTTGGAAAAAGCATAGGAAACTGATAATGCCACTGTTTCATTCTGGTTTCTTGAGCTATGCTTTGGATGTAATCACCGACAAAACTGAAGTTCTGGTTAAAAAATTGAAGGATTTGCCAGATAGTTCGTCAGTGGAAGTGTATTTGTTGATTAAAAATCTAGCTCTTGACATCATCAGCAAGGCTGCTTTTGGTTATGATTTGAGAGTGCAAGAAAATCCTGATGACAATTTAGTAAAGGTTTGTGAACTGTTTTCTCATCTCAAAATAATCTGTTGGAGAAGAAAGGAGCATGGTGCAAGAGTTTTGGATGAGAAGGGATTGGGGCAAGACAAGGTGTAGTATGCACTGCAACTTTTTCTTGTCCTGGGCGGAGGGGGGGGGGGGGTACTCCTATAATGGCCTTAACGGGGAGGCTCAGCCCGAAAGGGGTACCTTTTTCAGGTATATAAAATGGTAGGAATTTCACAAGTTTAGGTATATGAAAGGGTATGGAAATCTGTCATTTAGGTATATAAAAGGGCCTTTAAATAAAATATTTCCAACAGTTGAAATTTATGGCTGTATTATTTTAATTGTTAAGCGCTACATAAAAAATGACAAGAAAACATCCTGTTCCAAGTCTATGCGATGTCTTTTAGGTATGTGAAAGGGGTACCTTATTTCAGTAAAAGATATACATGTACAGAAGGGGTACAATTTCTGTCAAAATGGTATATAAAAGAGTAAGGGGTTAGAGCTCGAGGCAGAGCCTCCATGAATATAACTTTCCCCCCACCCCCCGGGTTCTTGTCTTGCTTCTTGCCCATACCATGTTTTTCTGGGATAAAAACTCACTGGCGGGTCCCATGGGGTATTCTCCCATACTGGCTATATACAAGGACATGCTGCTGGCTGGGGTATGGTTTCTGACCGTAAACTTTAACGGGTTCGAATGATCACATCTTGGGTTGTGATTGGTGGATATTGTTCCATTTTGTATTTTGTTTTTTTTTAAAGGTTCAGTGATTGATATTTGTCATTGTAATAACAATTGATGGCAATGAAAAATGCAATCGTTAGTTAGGTTTTGAAGTTAAGAGTTTGTGTGTACAGTCAACTCTCTCTAAAACGGACACTGTCCAGACCGGCTTGAGGGGTGTCCGCCTTATACGAAGTTTAGTTACAGTAAAATGACTGAAAAATGGCCGGGACGGGACCAACATCAGGTGTATAGTTGTGTCCATTAAGAGAGAGTTGACTGTAACCAAAAAATTGTTGGGGTGACTTACATTATACTAGGGGGAAAACATCTGTGATGGATTAGAATCCCATCCATGGATGACAATTTTATTTGCCTTGCTTGTTTAAATAATCAAGGAGATTTGTTCTTATTAGGCTGTGAATTCCTTCTTGGACTATGCTGGTGATGTTGCTTTCTTGGCACTTCCATGGTTATGGACTTGGATGCATCCTTTTAAAGCATTTCAGATCCATCGCCAGCGCAAGGTGCTTGACAACCTCATCACACAGATAATTAATCAGCGTAAGTGTGAGGATGATGATGATGATGACAAGAGAGACTTATTGACGCTGCTTTTAAGAGCACAAGACCCAGAATCCAAGTACACATTGTCAAATATTGAAGTCCATGATGAGATATTGACATTTTTGTTTGGTGGATTCGAGACTACTGCATCACAGCTCTGTTGGATATTATACCACCTTGGTGAGTGTAGAATTATTAAAATATTACATTTGAAAAAAAATTATTTTAATTCATACTGAAGTCAACAGATGCTTTTTTGCACGCATTGCAAACCTATGATACCAGTGTGGTAGGCACGCAATGGGTGCAAAATGCATTGTAGCCTATGATTATAGGAAATTATGATTTTGCTTATCACATCCCACATCCAAGTAAGGGTAGAACATGAACTGCTGCTGCAGCGCAGTTAATAAACCATGTAAATGCATGATGTGTCACTAGTGTTTCTTTATGGCAGCTGTTGTGGGCCAACCAAAGCTGCTATATCTTTCTCACATGTCAATATGATTTATCTGCAGCCCAGCACCCTAACATTCAGGCTGCAGCACAAGAAGAGGTTGACAGAGTGCTAGGCAACTCAGATGTCGTGACTTCAGGGATGGAAAAAGAACTCAAGTACGTGGCAAATTGCATAAAGGAGTCTCAGCGACTTGTTCCTGTTATAACTGGTTTTAGCAGAGGAGCTGTGGAAGATGCGGAGTTAGGAGGTAATAATTATTAAAGAAAGAATGGCATGTGTATAATTGTAACTACTTGGGCTGAAGCCCTGAGTCAAGGATCTGGTCACATTCTTCAGTTTTTGTGTCACAATAAATATCTTTAAGTTTCTAAATTAGGATGGGAAACTGTGTCTGAAAAGAGCCACTTTTTCGATGGGACTATTCGTCCACCCTGTCCATTGTATGTGACCCAGTCAAGTGCTGTCATGCCTGCATGCAATATCTGTTTACAGATTCAGAACAAGCAAACTGAGTTCACCTCGTTGCTCAACTTGCGAAAGTACACAAATAGCTCTCCGTATTTTTGATGGCCCAAGTAAATGTTGTTTGCAGTTTCTTCTTAAAAGTATTATTTTTATGTAGTGTTATAGTTAAAGAAGGTGACTCCAGAGCAGTTTTTTATTTCTGAGTTCAGCTGAGAGGTTTCATATACAAATGTGTCCCAAAATTGGATGTAGAGTTCTGCTAGATTTTATTACCAGGATTTTAACCATTAAAGTCTGGTGCATTAGGCCATCCCCTTTTTTTTCTCTGTTTAGCGTCGTCCGACCGACCCAGATTTTCGCGTTTTCAAAAAAAAAAAAAAAATTTATACAGAAGGTATAGAAGGCAATGACACATTATTTAAAATAATGTTTCATCCTTTTTACGCTGTTCTTGTTTGAGTTTAACCACGACGTCGATTTTTCCTTCCTCCATTGCCGCCATGTTGACTTTGTAACCATGTCTTCTTGTTTCCAGGCTCCACGGACATTATGCTGAGGTACCGGGCCTCCTAGTTCCAGACTCCTTATCCACTTTTTTTTTTTGAATTTTTTTTTTTAATTCCGACCGACCGACCCAAAATCAGAAAACACATACGACGATAAACGAAAAAAAAAAGGGGATGGCCTTACCACCTTAATCTAAGCAAAGGAAATAAAAATGAACATGAAAATGAAGTAATAGAAATCAACATTCTAAAAATGGAAAAGCTTGGTAGTAAAAACTTTGTTATTAAATCTAGGGTAAAAAGTGATTATAAATGTAATTTTTTTTCAAATTTTGTTTAAGATGAATAAAGTTAGGTATCGGTCTCTTAAGTTTATCTGGCAGTGAGGCCCAATCGTTTATTGGCATTGCAAATTTTGTAGTTGATGAACATTTAATAATGTTTCAACTTTGTTTCTTTTTGATGCAGGATTTCACATTCCTAAAGGCTCTGTGTTATTTCTGGACTCCTATGTTCTTCACCACTTGGACAAATTTTGGGATAAACCTGAAGTGTTTGATCCGACACGCTGGGAAGATAAAATGGCAGTGCGAACCTTCTCATTTCTCCCTTTTGGTGGTGGTAGCAGACGCTGTGCTGGTCAACCTTTTGCTGTGGTGGAAATGAAAGCTGTGGTCGCACTGATATTGAAAAACTTCTCACTGAAGTTGGATGAAAGCAAGCCAATTTCTACTGAGGTGAAAATTGCATTTGGTCCACGGAAAATTAATTTCTTTTTTACCAGAAGATAAGTTTAAAGAATAGTTAACGTCTAAGCTTTCTGTATGGACATCTCCGTACATAAAAGATGTGGATACATCATTGTTATGGGCATTTGTAACAGCTGGTCATGGAGAGACCAAAGTTTATATACTTTGCACTTGTCATCATGAATGCTGGCAAGCATTAATTTAGAAACTTTGCTCTAAGAGATCAGTGTTTTCAAAAACACCACTCACACCAACATGTGCATTTTTGAATGTTTCCATTTTGGTTAGTATAACTCTGCTATGGACTGTGTTCAATCCAGGGGGAGTAGCAATAGTCTTAAGGTGATTCCCTAGTATTACATTATTAAATATTTTCTGAATATTTTGTAAATTTATATTTTATGGTAATAAAAATACATCAAATAATCATACATAAAATTTAAATATAAGTTCATAAAATAATGATAGTTAAAAGTGTACGGTAAGTAAAATATACAAAAAATGGTTTGTAGAAAGGAGGTCTTCAAGATAACCACAAAATATGTCATAATATGTTAAGGATTTGACAAGGCTGTAAATAAACTCGAACAGCCTTAAAAAATAAAGTTAAGGCAGCATTTTAAGAAACCTGTGGTCTAAGCCAGTTTTAAAACTAATAGCAATTCGTGCTGCATCACATTAATCATGTAAGAGATCTACATGAATTATGGATCATAATATTTAATAATAATATTTAATATTTATATTGTGCATTTTCTATAAAATAATCAAATGCGGATCATCCAAATCATGGTTTAAAGAGTCTTACATTAACATCACTGATTCAGCTATAGTTACCTGAAATTACCATAATTAACAGAAAATAGAGATGTGAAGACATGAGATTGGGCTAAAATTCTGTGTGATCCTGTTTCTGTGAGGGACAATTTGTTATCCCACCTCTGGCCCACACACTTTACAAGAGGGCCATAAAACTTACTTAAACGGTAAAAAAAATGGCCCATAATTTCCGGTACAGTACTCCCACTCAAAGTATTTACTGGGTCCCTAACATGATCATTATCCTAGCAGTCTTGCGTTAAATGCAATGTTACATGTAAGTTTTTTAGTTCTCTTTTCATCACAACACTTGTAACAGAGGTAAGAGAAAAAGGCATCTTTATTATTCCACAGGAATTCAAGTGCATTAAAACTAATGCTTTGCTCTTGTTTTATAAATTCTTTTCTTGGTTTATTTAACTGAGTCACTTATTAACAGAACAGTTTTGTACAAAAGGAATGTCACTTGTCAGAAAGACTGTGTTCTAATCTCTCTCTAAAATGGCCAACCTAACACCAGCTCTAGTGTGGGTTGTGGCTAACTTTTGTCCTGTAGAGAGGTGCATGGATGGGGCCACCCTACAGGATAATACAGCTGTATGTGTTGAAGGCGAAATGGCTGCAGCATCAATTGAAGCATTCTACAGTTCCATGGCCCTCTAAACCATTATAAAAGAAAAAGTTATTCAGTGGAGCATCTTTTCCTGAAACAGCCTACAAGAGAACAAAACAACTACAGTTAGATCCAGCTAATTCAAACTCGGTTACCTTATTATAGGAATATAACAAAGCATTTTAACAACGCGAACAAAATGTACGCGTAATAAAATTAACGCGAATTTAAGAAAAGTTCTGGTCAAATCCTTATAGTAAAAAAGTTCAATAAAAGTTCAATAAAATTAACGTGAATTTTTGAAATTCGCGTTAATAACATGTATCGTTAATTTCCTATAATAAGGTATTTCGAATTCCCGTTATTTTGAGCTAAAACCCATTTCCCTTGAATTTGCCATTCAGTCATTTTACTATTATTTCAAACTACAGTGTAGTCTGTTTCCCTTGATGGTTTGAGATAACGGGGTTTAAATGAAGTAAATAAATAAACAAAAAATACAACAAGTGGAACAGAAGTGGTTCACCCCTGCCATCCTCAAACCTAGACTGCTTGATGTTTCGTTCTCCCAAAGGAATTTTACAGTTTTGATGTGCGCCATGCTATACCCTCTTGTCCAATAGAAACACCAACCATTAGGTGATTATGTCAATCATATAACCTCCTATGATACAAAAAAATAACATACATGTAGTTACCTTGACAACCTCCTGACCCACGATACCACCAACAATGGCACATACAGGACTCACTTCTGCCGTACAGTGGCTGTCAAATGGAAACAGTCAGTAAGTGTTGTATATTGCCTTTCATTGTGGCAATGTGGTTGGAGTGTTGGACACGAAAGCTAGAAGTTGCCAGTTCAAATCCCAGTTTGACCACTAGCTGGTGTTGTTCTAGGTAGACCTGATTCAACCACTTGGCTACGCTTGAAAACAGCCAAGTGGCTGCTTCGCGCCAGTTGGGATATTTAACCATCTTGAGTGACTTACAGTACTTGTTTACACTGACTAGAGCAACAAGCTATTTGCCTCACGTGCCCGTTTACTCAGCAATTTACTAACTGCACATTTCACCGCAGACAGCGAGAAAAGTGCTTGGCAAGTTTGATACGGAAGGCACCATGTTGAATCACATGAGCATTCTGCGTGTTTGTCTTGGTCAGTTGATAATTCTGGCTGAGCTAGTAGCTCACATCACCTGCACAGGTTGAGGATTTTTCCCCCTCAAGGCAAAAAATATCAAACACGATAGATATTTTCCTCAAGGCCCCGCAAGGGAAAATTCTCACAAAAAGTGTCCGCACACAAGATAAATTTGCTGAGCAAACGGTCACGCAAGGCAGTTAGCTCAGCTAGATGCTCTAGTGTGCAGCCGGCTTTAACATTGGCCCTGGAAAAACCCCCTAAGGGGAGTGGTCAATTAAGACATTTATTTTTATTTATTAACTTTTTAATTTCATCAAATCATCTGTACTTGTATTTTAACTTGCACAAGAGTGGAATTAGACTTGTGAATGTATATTTAACAAATCTGATTTTCTTACTTAAGGCAAGAGATTAAAAAAAATAACTACAATATAACAATAAAGCCCCTCCTTAAACATTGTAAATAAATTTTTTGGGTCCATTCTTCTGCCAAATTGTTGTATTATGTTGTTTCTCTTATCATGCTCTTATTTAAGGCAAACTGGAATATTCCAAAACTTACAAAAGAAAAACTTAAAAAGAGAAGTTTGCTACTAGGACATGAAAGCTTGTTTATAAATTTAAAGTTACACTGCTCCATTTACCTGGCAAATTCATCAGGAAGAAGCGTTACATCAAGATTTAAATCTTTCATTACTTCATCCCGTAGCCTCAACAACTGCTCTTTTTCCTCAGGTCTAACAGTAGTTTGTGGTAATCTGCCATACTGGCTTCGAAATTTTAATATAACTGCAAAGTGAATGGTATTGATGTTAAACAAAAAATCTAGAATTTACAGTAAGAGGTTGTGTTTCCCTGGGATGCAAAGGAACCAAAACTACTACAAATTTTTCATGCAAAGGTGGAAATATTAACAACCACGAAACCATGAAAACAATGAAACCACAAAACTAATGAAACCACCAAACCTATGAAACCAACAAACCAATGAAACCACAAAGCCTATGAAACCAACAAACCAATGAAACCGCAAAACCTATGAAACACCGAAACCCATGAAGACCCGAAACCTATGAAACCAAGAAACGTATCAAACCCTGAAACCTATGAAACCAAGAAACATATCAAACCCCGAAACCCATCAAACCACGAAACCCCGAAACCCATAAACCCCCCAAAACCCATGAATCCCTGCATGAAACTCCCAAAACCTATTGGAGAAGCCATGAGCCAAGCGACCCACACTGCCGGAGCTTATCCCGGTTTCTGTAGCATTAAGCAGCTAGTAATATTTCTACTCCCCCCTGAATGGGATGCTAGTCCATTGCAGGGCCCCCCAGCATTATGTCGCTGGTACTCATTTATACACCTGGGTGGAGAGAGGCACTATAAGAGTAAAGTATCTTGCCCAAGAACACAACACAAGTGACCCTGGCCGGGGCTCGAACTTGGAACGCTTGATCCGGAGTCTGTCGCACTAACCATTAGGCCACCACGCCTCCCACCCCAAAACCTATGGGACCCTGAAACCCATGAAAAAGAAAAACCTATAAAACTCCAAAACCCGTGCAACCGTGGAACCCATGAAACCTTGAAACCCACCAAACCCCGAAACCTGTGAAACCCCGAAACTTACAAAACCCCAAAACTCATGAAACTGCGAAAACCCTGAAACCTATGAAACCCTGAAACGTATAAAACCCCGAAACCTGTGAAACCCCAAAACCAATAAAACCCTGAAACCTATGAAACCACAAAACCTATGAAACCGAGAAACCTATTCTTTTGTTGGACATTAATTTTTAAATGCATACCTTTCATCATGTAATATACAGAAGGTAATCTTTTTAAAATCTTGGCAGGTCTGTTATCCAGTTTGCACGTCAATGCAGCTTTCAATCTGTAGAACTCTGCAAACTGAAGAGTAAGTTTCTCGGTATTATGTAACAGTGAACAGTAAATAGAATTCTGTATACAAATAAACAAATTATATGATAAAGACAATCATACCAGCCTATACATGTATTTGATAGAAATGTTTAACTCCAATTATCTCAGATATAACTAAAAAAATACAGATGGATCACACAATCTTTTGGAAGAAGTGGCAATTTTTTTAGAGGGTGGAGAGAGCCGGGTGTTTCACTTTTGTCTACTGACTGTTACTACACAATTTTCTCCCAGTACTGGTAATCAGTGTAATAATGCTCCCTTAATGCAAATTGTTATGTTTTCCTTCAATAATGGAATATTAAAAGTGTCACAGTCAGTGTTACCTTTTGAACTATGGTGGTCTCATTGACATCAACTTTCCTACGTTTTGCCTCTGGCTCACCATCAGATCTTGATGTTTTCTTTTCTGATGCCTTGATAATCTTTGGTTTCTCTCTGAATAAAATAAAACTATGTTACTGCTAGCTTCTTTACCCAGTTCTACTACCCAGGAAAGATATATCTGTCATACCTTTTTTTCAACTTCTAACAAATTGCAATGATTGTGTAGTTTCAAAAATCATCCATTAATGTACCTCCCCCATGGAAGGGATTTTTCCTATGGTCATAATTATTTTCTCAGGAGATCTTAAATTCACTAAAGAAATATAAAACGCACCCGAGTGCATTGTTGAGTTATATAAGCACGAGAGAAGTGCATAGAGAAGCATGAGGCGCAGCCGAGTGCTTCTCGCACTTCTCGAGTGTTCTTAAAAATTCCTGCGTGCTTATATAACTCAACAATGCATGAGGAGAAAGTTTTTTATTACTTCTATGAAATGTTAAAGAAATTGCGCGCGCTAAAACTTGTGACGTAAGCAGCGTGCATTATAACTCAATGAAGCACGCGCGTGACGTATGCAGCGTGGTTTATGGAGCTATAATGAAGTCAAACTGACCAATCACAGCGCGCACAATTACATTCACATACTCAACATATTTGTGCTCTCCTAGATCAGCAAACATATATCCATAAAAGCCAAACACATCAGCAGCGAAGAACTTTACTCCACTGGCATGGCAGATGTCATTAATATGAATCTAGATAAAACAAAGGTGATAAATCATTAAAGTAATAAACTGCCAAATTAACCACATGGATAGCAAAGCAAAAGAACATTGTAACCTGGACTGTTGTTTATAAGATGTTTGTTAACATATAAAAACAACTGTTATGCTAATTGTGCAGAATTTATTTAACTGGTGCTTGGGTCGAAAATTTTGACCCATGTATAAGTCGAGGGCGATTTTTGGGACCATTATTTTTTTTGGTAAAAAAGGTTGACTTATACACAGGTACTGAAAAATACGGTATCTTTCAGTGGTATACAATTGGCTCAAAGCTAGCTAAAAATTATTAAAACAAAAATAACAAGATTTAAGTGTAGTCAAAAAACAGTAAAACTACAGTTTTTTTGGTACTTACCAACTGATCTGCTGAACGATTTGTTGCTACCACCAAGTCAAAATCTTTAAAGAAACTGTCACTTTTATTGGAAATATCCTCAGAATCAGCAATAACTTGCACCATAGGGTTAAGCTGTTGAGCTCGCTGGAGTGAGGACTCAGCACGCTAGAACAAAATAAGATAAGAAATAAAATTATTCTTACAATTACATGTAAATACTGTATATTATACAAATGGCAAAAACTTCATACATTGTATGCTAAGAAAGCAGCTTTACCATATTTATGATCTTGAGCCTACGTCTTGATAAGGTACTTGTAAGTTTAAAAAAAATTTAATTACAAGTGGGATTTTTTCCAGGATTAGATCAGAAATATTAATATTATTGTGAGGACACAGTCATAATAGCAAAAACTTTACCTCATTGGAATGAGGTAAAGTTTATTGATCGCGACCAACACTGGTACAAACGCAGGGT
Organism: Oculina patagonica; assembly: GCF_052425735.1. NCBI lineage: Eukaryota > Metazoa > Cnidaria > Anthozoa > Scleractinia > Oculinidae > Oculina > Oculina patagonica. The sequence goes on from NC_135768.1 coordinate 3,352,009, forward strand.
CAAAGAGGCAATTCACATAAGACTTCACCCTAATAATATCAACAGGGATAATGGAATTGAAATTCCTGAGGCGTGGATGCCCACGATCAAAAAACACAACAACAAGAGAACTGTGCGACAGCGGACTGCTGAGGGAACAACAGGACACAGAAACAGAGAGGATCGAAATGCGCCAATCACAGCTGTTGAAAACCAACCAATCACAGCGCAGGAGCGTGCTTTATAAGTTCATGACCAGTCGACCTTATCGCCTGATGAAGACTAGCAGTGTGCTGTTGAAACGTCGCGATCTACATCACAAGTGACACTACGTCGTGAGACAAACAAAAAATACTTTATTATTAAAAATCCATAACTTTCTCTGTTATTGATTTTAATACTGTCCTTTTAATAATTATCGCTTTCCAGGGGATAGGTATGGATACGTTTTGGAACTGCACAACCTACAGTCAGTAAAATTAATATAAATATATAATTTATATTTTCGGCAGCTATATATTCTATGAAGTGACTCACATTTTTCCCTAAGTCTTGTCGTTGAACCAGAAACTGTGACACAAAATCTTGTTCGTTTACAGGATCAGGATCCACTATTGTCAGAGATTTCACGCCTGACAGTATAAGATTTTTACAGATTTCTGCACCAAGACCTTTAATGCCAACCAGTAAAACACAGGAAGCTCTTAGCCTAACAAGGAAAGAACCAACTAAGATTACAAAATTTACATAAAAAATTGGGTTATAGCTGCTCTGGTAGCTGTGTTCTAACATGTTACCACATTTTGGATTTGTACAATGTAACAGATGCATGACCAAATCTATTTCTTAAACAGTCATATTCATTAAGTTGTAACTTATAACCTCTCTTTGGCATAAAGATTAACTAGCACAAACAGAATTCGTTTTATAACATGTAAAATATTAATATGATTTTTTATAACTGATATTCATTCTTATTTATTTCCTAAACATACTTAACCATTTTGCATCTTGTTTCACAACTGCCTCTATATCATATTTTTCATAATGCTTGATCTGATCAACTGTACTCCTTATCCAGTTATTCTTCCAACACAAATTTTTTTTTTTTTACTTTAATGTGAACAAATTATCTTTTTGTACCATATTTCTAAAACCGATTTACGACAATACTCCAAAAGGGAACGATGTAGTTGTTGACGTTGTATACAGATTTCACCAGAGTTCTAGTTCTTAAAGATTGGTGTGTCTGACCATACAGACAATAAACTTCACAGCTGAATGGTGGCAAATGACAATGCCTACCTTTTCTGAGCGTCCAATCCCCAAAGGCGAATTTGTCGGTCATATAACGCGGCTTCATCTTCAGTTATCGTAGATCCATTTCGTTCATCTGTCGTACTCGGATTTTCAACCATCGCTGGTGGAATATTAATAAAGTATTTGCTAAAATCGTGTTCTTTCTGCGGTATAATAATTCTGATTCAAATATGGCGGGAAGCTACCGCGAAACAACAACACACCGCGCAACAAAACCACGTGCACTTCACGCATACAGCCATGTGAACGGCCGCTGGCTTTTGCTATCGACGTCGTCAAAATGGCGGCCAAAATGGACAAGCGTTTTGCAATGGATATAGTCACTTCATAGCTACAAAAACTCATTAACGGGTTCATTTCCTTGCTACCATGAGGGTTGTTGCATTAATCAGGTGATCTTACAATTTTTTTTGGAAACAGAATACGTCGTTTGCGTCGTTTAATACATGACAACGTTCTGAAAGCGCACGTGTGCCCCCGGCCCCAACGCTCATGTTTTGATTGTGTTCTTTGCATTTTTCATTAGCGGAGGAAAGGACAGTTGTTACAACATGATGCAATGTGTACAGCAAGGTCATGTTATTGTGGCACTGGCAAATCTTAAGCCAAGTGACGGAGGTATGTGGGAACCTGGGGGCACTAAATATGTTCAGTGTCTGGCTATTTCCCTCCCCCCCCCCTGGCCTGGGCTGGAGGACTCCTATATGAAATGAACTGAGATACTTGTCGGGAAATTTGAAATAAACCCCTAAAAGAGACCAATTCAGGGGCAGAGTTAGGGGGAGCTTGCACCCACCCCCACCCTGAGATAACCTGCAGCTTTCTAATAGATCTGGTATTCTGCAAAAAAAGTTAGTTACCCCATTCCTCAGTGGTGCACCCCCTTCTAATAAAAATACTGGATCTGCCCCTGAACACAGGACATCTTTGTGTGCAACCCTGAACAAGATGGCGATTAATTTAAGATACAGTAATTAAAAATAATGCACCTATCAATGGTTTGCCCCAGGATGGGGGGGGGGGGGCAACCCCAGGGGAATTTGACATTTTTTGGAATCCAGAGTTGAATTCCCCACCCCTGGGCACCTAGGAAATGTCAAATTTCACATATCTCCTCTTAAATTTCTAACCCAGCAGACCATTTTACATGCCAAAATCCCTTCCCTGGGAGAGCTTCTCGATGTCAAATTCCCGTGGGTTGCCCGCCCCCCCCCCCCCATCCTGGGGCAAACCATTGATAGGTGCATAATTACTTAGAGAAAAGTCCAGAAAATCAAAAGTCTGAAAAATCAAGATTGGATAATCAAGACCCCACTGTATGTGTAGCTGCAATCTTGGACAAAACCTGTTGAAACATACTCATTTCGCGCATTATTTATCCATAACTTTCCTCTCAAGCGGAGAAAACAAAACTGTACCCCCTCCCCCTACTCAATGTTGTTTTATGGGGTTTGGGATTGACCTAGCTTCATTTTTACAGCAACTTCCTATGCACAACATTGAAATGGGGGAGGGGGGGTTAAAGATTTGTATTGAGATACCTAGATTGAGGGAAAATTGCCAAAGTGTTTCAACAGTTTTGTCCAAGAATGTGGTTAACTTTTTTTTACTTTTAAATCGTGACAGCTGATGAGCTTGATAGTTACATGTACCAGACTGTAGGTCACAATGCCATTGATCTGTACGCACAAGCCATGGACTTGCCTTTATATCGGGGAATGATTAAGGGGTCCTCTGTGGATCAAGGCAAAGTATATACAGAAAATCAGCTGGATGAAGTTGAAGACCTGTACAAGCTTCTGAAGAATATCAAGGTATAACTTTCAGTACTTTAGTTTCATAAATTGAGTTGAAGCTAAGGTGGAGTAAGGGCCCCATCCAGCCTGCTACATGCAGGTAAAAGTAGCAGGTGTGCACCCAAGCCAGTAGTCCAGCTTTAGAGTAGAGGAGTGAAGGGGAAAAAATTGAGAACTGATGCATAGTAAACTAAGGTTCAATGAAGACAATAACGCATGGGCACGCAATGTAAACCCTTCTTTTTGCAATCAGTCTTTTTTATTTTAGCACAGTTTTGTCTAGGAGATGCAGTAACTAATTTTTTTGTTTGCTGGATTCAGTACAGTGCATGGGCCTGGATAACATTGCATCTATTAGTGATACTTATAATGATTATATAATGTATATAAATGTAGTTGTTGCTTGAAAATGTTATGTAAACCAGATAAATGATGCAGGGAACCTACAAATAGTATGTTTCAATCATTGAAAACCTACATGTATATGCAGACATTATAATTATCTTAAATAGATGGGGTTGTAAAAGCGATATTAAGAACATATTTTGAAAATTCCCTTGAGAGTGTTTGGATGACTTTTTATACCATGCCATAGAAAATACAGCCAATCAGAATACAGGAAAGCCGTTGTATATTTGACGGTATTCAACCCAACCTTCCCATTGTGCGCTGTGATCTTATTCTCGATGAAATTGAGTAAGCGTATTTTTTATGGCATGGTATAAAATAGTTACACAACACTTTCTCGTGGTATACTATGGAATATCCCACTTGTCACTTGTATTTTCTTCGTATACTCACTCGCCTAAAGGCTTGTGTGTATACGGAGAAAATACAAGTGACTTGTGGGATATTCCATAGTATACAACTCGAAAGCGTTGTGTAACTAGTATACGTATTTAACAGGAAGATATTGCATTTGATGCTGTGTCTGTTGGAGCAATTTTATCAGACTACCAAAGAGTCAGAGTGGAAAATGTGTAAGTATACATGTATGTGTTAGACAAGGGTAACCCTATTCGGCGGAATGGCGGAATGACGGAACGGCACGCTGAATGGCGGAATGGCGGAATATCCTAAAACATGGAATGTCGGAATATCCTAAAACGCGGAATGACGGAATATCCTAAAACGTGGAATTGTGAAACATTAAAAAAGAAACAACAACAGCAACAAAAACAAACAAACAAAAGGAAAATTTTAACTACTAACTTTATCAGACAGCGATTATAAAGGCTAAGAATGTCTCTAATAATGATTCAGGTTCTTTAACTTGTGGATATTCGTTGCAGTGACAGAGAAACCAAGTTGTTTACGAGAGGGGCTAGCAGTTGAAAACCAGTTAACACTTAATATATTCCTTAAAATGACGGGTTCTTTATATATCTTCTTAATCGTTCTCTCGAGCCGGGATTTCGTGGTAGGATATCGAGTGATCAAGTGAGGATTTCGTTAATTTACAGAAGACGTTCTCGCCCCGTTCGAGACAATGAAACGTACAAAGCCGAGGTACGTAAACGAAGCCGTTATAAAGAAAATGGAAGGGCCTGAAATTTATTGAGATCGTACTGAGAAATAATAATAAAAGGAAACCAAAAACAAGGGTTTCCGGTTGGACACCCATCCAAGTACTAACCCCGACCAACTGCAGGCCTTAACTTTGGCTCAGAAAGAGCGCGTAAATCAGCTTATAACAGTATAAGTCCAGTCATAGCATCGTTCAAAAGATCCATTACACCTAACCAGGTATTTCTGTTCTCTCTCTTTGCATGACTCTTGTAACTTTTTTCTCGTCTCTGGGACTGATACCACAAGGAAAGCACCAGCTCTCGTCCGATCGCCGAAGTTAAGCCCTGTTGGTCGGGGTTAGTACTTGGATGGGTGTTCAACCGGAAACCCCTTGTTTTTGGTTTCCTTTTATTATTATTTCTCAGTACGAACTCAATAAATTTCAGGCCCTTCCATTTTCTTTATAACGGCTTCGTTTACGTACCTCGGCTTTGTACGTTTCATTGTCTCGAATGGGGCGAGAACGTCTTCTGTAAATTAACGAAATCCTCACTTGATCACTCGATATCCTACCACGAAATCCCGGCTCAAGATCGACGTCCTCGAACGATTAAGAAGATATATAAATAACCCGTCGTTTTAAGGAATATATTAAGTGTTCAACTGGTTTTCAACTGCTAGCCCCTCTCGTAAACAACTTGGTTTCTCTGTCACCGCAATGAAAAAATCCACAAGTTAAAGAACCTGAATCATTCTTAGCGACATTCTTAGCCTTTATAATCGCTGTCTGAAAAAGTAAGTACGTTGTTTGTTTGTTTTTGTTGCTGTTGTTGTTTCTTTTTTAATGTTTCACAATTCCGCGTTTTAGAATATTCCGTCATTCCGCGTTTTAGGATATTCCGTCATTCCGCGTTTTAGGATATTCCGTGTTTTAGGATATTCCGCCATTCCGCGTACCGTTCCGTCATTCCGCCATTCTGCCGAATAGGGTCACCCTTAGACAATGTGTCAAACCTTGTGAGACACACCAAACAAAACCAATATCAATTCCTACCTATAATGTGTATAGTAAAAATCTTGCATTGTTGGTTGTTGTATAAATATTAACAGACACTTTAAAGACGGTACAAGAAAACCTCAGTTAATGGTGTGTTCTTGTTGTTTAATTAAAAACAAGGTGTTCCCGATTGGGATTATCTTCACTGGCTTACCTGTGGAGACGTGACCAAACAGAACTACTCAGTGAAATGATCTCCTCAGGAGTTAAAGCTGTTTTGATCAAAGTGGCTGCAATGGGTATTTAGGCCTGTTATTTTCTAACAGGGTGAGATTATCAACTGCGTCCTTTCCTAGAGTTGCTCATGCACACTGTACTTGTAAAAATAACCATTTTTTTTATGCCACCTTTTGTTTTTATCTGGAATGGCTGTTCAATAGCTTAAAGCTATTGAGGGTTAGAATATGAAATATAAAAATTGATCTAATTTTTATTATTAATTTAAAATGAATTTTGTAAAAATGTTTTCTTTGGTGGAATTTTATATAAAACTCTGTCACCTTCTGAATTCATTAATCCTAGCACTTGAGAACTTGAGCAAGTTGTCATGTAGGTGATACAACATTAATTGCCTAAGGCTCTAAGCATTTTTATAATCAATGTAAATTTGTTGATTAATATTCTTGATTTTAATATATGATTGTTTGTAGATTTAAGCCCAAAAAGGCATCTGGGGTTGCCAATATCAGAAGTTTATTCTCTAATGTGCAAACTGGTGAGGAAAGCAATAATAAGACTTTACATGTAACTCTTCCAGGATGCTTGCATTTTAAACTGGCAGACATTATAGATATGTCACACTTGGAAATAAATGAAATAATATTAATTTTGAAAGAGTGAATGACAAGGGTCTAATTAAGATATCTCTGGGAATAATTTACCATTTGGTCCAGTCCAGTGCCAAAATCGGAACTAAATTTTGATTTTGAGAAGTTTAAAGTTTGCAGTCATTTTGTTAACACTGGAGGGTAAAATGGCACAGAAAAAATTTTTTCTCTTCATATGCACTTGGTTTCCTCTCTTGGTTTCAAAAGTGAAATTAACTTGTCATCAATAAAGTAAATAATCATTATTGATCTTTATTTAAATTTTTATATTTTTAGAATCACAAGTATGGCTCAAATGTTTGTGGAGAAGGTGGAGAGTACGAAACTTTCACTTTGGATTGCCCATTGTTCAAACGGAAAATTGTCATGTAAGTTATTATTGCATTAATTCATGATGAAGACTGTATCTCTTTGCACACTCAATGCTTCTTTAGCTTGACAAATGCATGAGATTAGACCCAAAAAAATTCATGCTGATGTCGCAGCTCTACAGGGATCCATGTAGTTGTTGTTGTCTGATTGGTTTCGCACACAAGAAACAAGTCGCACTAAGGGCAGGGGTACTGTAGAGTTGTGTCATTAGTATGCAATTTTTTGGGTTTAAATCCCAGACGCTTCTTAACTGGAACAAGAACCGAGTTCGTGAGGAGAGAGAGAGAGAGCTGTCCATTTAATTTACTTAGTGTTGGTAAAAGACAAGTTCGTGTGTGGAAGTACATACCTTTCCATGTAATTATTGTATGTAAGTGGTTTTGTGTCAATTATTTGTAAGGTGTTTGTAATTAAATTGACAGAGATGAAAGTGAAGTTGTCATTCATTCAGATGATGCATTTGCTCCTGTGGGTTTCCTTCGCTTCAAGAAAATGCATGTGCAAGAAAAAGAATTGGCCAAGGTAAATGAAATGAAGGTGACATACATGTATTGAAAAAAATGTATGACAAGCCTTAATCATCCATAGTCGGGCACATGAACAATGCCTAGATTTTTTTTAATAGGATTATAATCACTTCTCGACTTTTTCCCTGTCAGAGAGACATGTATTCAAACCAAAAAATTTCACACTCATTATGCAGCTTTACAGAGTAAAGTGTTTGTTACAATTTGGTTGTAGTTCTGCTTTTTGTTCTCGTGCACAAGTAACACCAAAATTATATGCCATCTTTTGGAATGATGTACACAGTGCAAAGAAATTGCATTTTTTGTCAGCTTTATTAGCCATGATGTAGTAGCCCGAAAGACATTTCTACAAGCCCCCCTCCCCCCAAAAAAATCCCATAAGCAAGATGTTTATGATGCTTCACTTACCTAACGGGCAAATGAAGGATAAAGTCCACCAGCCTGCCCGCAAAATCCACCAGCTAGCGGATACTAACTTCTTTGCATGCTGGATGTACCGGTACTATGATCTTTATTATACAGAATTTGAGATTTATTTCCTCAATTAATTTATTGGTCCCATTTTTAGGGCAAGACTGGCCTGAATCTTAACGATCACACATGTACAGAATTATTTGACAAGTTGCAGGTACAGGTAAGAATGCACTTAGCTCCCTTTCACTCCTAAGTTTGAAATATACAGTCATGTACTTTAAGTTAGTACGACCTTTGGCTAATCAATTTTGTATAGACATTTAGACCATGAAAAAAAAAATGCAATCTGTGGCAAAAAAGTTATGTGTGTTATACGTTACCCAGTCCTCATGCATTGTTACAAAGTGTCAGGGGCACCCAGCAGTCGGTTTCGGTGAATGTCTGTTCGGAAGACCTATAATCGCCTACGATTTTCGGATTAAAGTGTGATGAAAAACTGGAGATTTCTTTAGCTCAAACTTTCGTGACATGGAGAAAGTAATGCCTGTTGTTTTCGGAGAGAGAAAACTGTCATTTTGGGCACGAAAAAAGGCCAGCTACGATTCTCGAGAAGGCAACAGTAACTCGTAAATTCGGATAATAATATTCGTTCCCTAAAATTTTCTGAAGTTCGAAAGTTCAGCTAGCGTATCCGAAAAGAAACACTTCACTTAGCGTTTTAAAATAAGGCTTTAAAACGCATAAAAAGGACACTTATAACATACAAAAGGTGTTCTGGCACTATAGTAAAATTTTCTCGTTGGGTGCCCCTGAAGTGTGCTGAATCGTTTTGTTCTTTAATAAGCCAGATAATGTAACAAAAACTGAACAAGACAGTTCTGCCAAGAAAGAATTAAGAATGAAGATTCCTGCAAGAACACAGCAACAAAAGAAAGGTAATAGAAAATAATTATTTGAAGCTTGCATGTGTTTCTTACCATAAGCATGAAATGCTGTATAAAACTATGTTATAAAAGCTTATTAGACTTCTAGCATGGCATGTTTACAAGTATTCTTTCAGTGAGGTAAACAAACAGGGTTGGTAAAAATTGGCTTTGAAGTTATTTGCTACATTTCTTCAGTATGTGTTATGGTAAGCACTAGCCTCTCAAAAATGTAGTATAGATTTGATTCTGGCTTGAAGTTATCTGGATAGAGTTTGCTGTTTGTTCTTGCTTTGCTCTCAGTGTTTTTCTCTGGGTTCTGGGAGATGGTTAGCTACCTCCTTCCTTAAAAACCAACACTTACACATAGGAATTCTCACAAAATGTTTGGGTTAGTCTAAAATAAAAGAACAGATGCCCTGTCCAGGAGAAGTAACAATATGACTTCAAGCCTAACTAGACAATAAACTTAAGGTTATCTAATTTAATGCTCAATACAGTATGAGACTGGATTTCACATTCCTGAAAAAAATGAAAACCATATGAACAAAAATATGGCATATGGTTTTAACTGAAGCGTTCCCTTTTTTCCAGATCATGTTCTCTACAGCAGATGTGGCAATTATATTTGGGTTTCTGGAATTTATGGCCATTGTACCATTGATGGAAAAACACTGTCAATTGAAGATGTAACAAGAAATGTCTTACAAAGCTTGCAAGGTGAGAGCTTCTTTGCTCACTGCAGTTCAAGGCCTGAGTTAATGTAAAGTGACTTGTCTATAAAGAAACTGTATTTTATATGTCTATACTTTACAGTGAGGGACAGGGTTTTGTGAGAAGGGAATAATAGTCATGATTTGAAATTTGAAGTAGTTTTCTGGGCAGGAAAATACCCAGGTCCGATTACCCGGGGCAACTTTGTTCTTTGCAAATTTTGTTCTGACGCAAGTAAAAAATTATAGAAGTTTGGTGGCCTGGTGGGCAAATGAAATTAGCCTCAGTTGTTTTGTGAGTCACAGTGATGGCAAGGAATATTTAAGTGGATGAAAGTGAATACTGAAATTTACTGACCCACTGGTCAAGTGGATTTCAAAATGTCCTGGTTGTTAGCATAAAATAATAAAAGCAAAAATAATTTTTTAAGTTGACGTATCTCAAAAAATCAAGCATGAGCTCTAAGCGCTCTTCATAAAGTGCAGTTTGACTATTCTGATATATCTCTTATTTTAAAACAGTTGTTTTTTGTACTTACATCAGTTTTTGTGTAATTTCGTTTGTAGACACACTTACTGGTTTGGAGGCAGACTTGTGTAATGGAATGGTAGTTCACCTTTTTGTAAAGAACATGGACGACTTTGTAAAAATCAACTCAGTTTACAAAACATTTTTTACAGTGAACCCACCTGCAAGGTAAGAAGATATAATTGACAAATGAATGAGCCCAGGGTACCGGGTGCATAAAACTATACTTTATTTTTGTTTTAATTTTATGTCGCTGGGTTGTAAAATTGCCCAGTAAGTAATTGCCCGGTGACTTGATATATCGCAGGACATCAGGGCGATAGACAGTGGAAAGGGACAGTAGGGTGAGAGGGTGGGAGCCCAGGACAAAAGGGGCAGGAGACAGTAGCAGAGAGGGTGGGAAGTGGGATTCCCAAGGTGGCAGGAACGGGGAGAATGACAATGTTTGGTTATAATTATTTTGCAAAAGAAATGGGACAAAGAAGAGGGAACCACAGCATTAAGGGATGGGAAGGGGGAGTAAAAGATACAGGCAGGAAGCAGGAGAAAGAGGTATGCGAAGTTCGTTACAAACTTCGTTATCTTTCTACATTTATTGACAAAATTTCTTTCAATAAAATATCAGCAATAATATACACTAAGGATTTATCAAATTATGAATATTTTTGAATTGAATCTTAACCGTACTTTTAAATTTTTATACGTTTTTTGTCATTATTAGGTTTAAGATTTTTAAAGATTTTTTCATATTTATTTTGTAAATTTTAATTAACCGCAGGTCCACATCAGCTTTATGCTGCCTTATTCCGACTTGCGTAAACATATGTATGTAAGTGGGAGGTTCAGAACCCCCCCCCTCCCCCTCCCAGACAAGGCTTCTGAGTGGTTAATTCTGCTGTACAAAATATGCTTTGTAGAGCCTGTATCCAGCTGAACTTGCCAGAAGACATTGCCATCCAGGTTGACTGTCTTGTTTTTGCTGCTCAAAGTGCTGATGCTTCAATACGGGAAGCTATGCACGTTCAGAGCATTTCTCACTGGGCACCGGCAAACATTGGTCCCTACAGTCAGGCAACTAAGGTATTTACTAAGTAGAACCTACATCAGATCTTTGTTATGGAAAAAAGAATGAATACCTTGTGATCAGCATACATGAAGCTGTAGTTGAACAAATTTATTTCAGGCTTATTGTGCTGATCCTGTGACCTTTTAACCTTCATAGAATACTGTCGATTGCATCTACCTGTGAACGCACGCGCTGAAAACATGTTTTCAAATGACGTCAAACGTCAGCGTTTCAGGTGTCAAACAGTGAAGTTTAGCTGACCGAAACGCGAACTTTTGCACTCAAAATACTCACCATAAACACTGAGTACGGGCGAAACTTTACACTAGAAATGATTCAAGTGAACCTGTGTATGCATATCGACACAGATCAGCATCAGTTTCTCAGAAGAAGTTTCTATATCTAATCTTTCCGCCATTTCGAAACCGGAATGTGTTGAATTTTCGGCGCGAAAGTTGCCGTTACGAACTGCTAAACTTCAAAGTTTGACACCTGAAACGCTGACATTTGACATCATTTGAAAACATGTTTTCAGCGCGTGCGTTCACAGGTAGATGCAATCGACAGTATTTTGTTGATGCTACTGCAAACAAATATTTCTGTTTCTGTTTCTTAGTAAATACTCTTTTTCTTAAGTGTAGAGTGGGGTGGCAAAAATGGTTTGTTTGTTGGGCTCATGGATTGAGATGTCTGGGTTCAAATCTAGCTATGGTCCTAATTTATAACCTGCTGTATTCTTGAGCAAGGTGCAAGGTTACGCACACAGTGCCTCTCTCCACCCAGGTTTAAATGTGGTTACTGGTCAATTGTTTGGACGACCTGAAAAATGCTTAGAGTTTAGACTTGTTGAACTAGCATTCCACCTCACTGGTTGGAGCAATGCTCTAATTGCTTCCCGCTTGGGAAACTATTAATAGTTAAGCTCAAGCATTGTTGATCTACCTGATTCCTCATTTCCTTAGAATTGAAACTGAATTTAACCTGCTTAAAATTGTTTTATTCCACAGGCTGGGGGCACCATATTTGTCTCTGGTTCAATTGGTTTGTGGCCACCAACAATGACATTGATACCAGGTGGCATCTCAAAAGAAGCTCCTCTATCATTGCAACACGTCGACAGAGTCATATCAGCTCTTAATCCAGCGGAATCACTTCAAAGTGTTGTTCATGGATTTTGCTTTCTTACTTCACCTGCTTATGTGTCAGTTGCAAAAAATGTTTGGTGTCAGAAGTCAAATGCAAAGGTAAAATGAGCAAACAACTATCTTTACAAAGGAAAAGCAGTGGTTTAAATAATTTTGTGTAACTAGCCAATTAGCCTGCGAGCGCAGACGCATTTCCAGCCATCACTTTTCTTCGCCAAAAAATAGAAACTCAAGCTGAAAAAGGCGTCTGCTCTTGCAGGCTACTAGCCAATCACATGTTCACATTTGACTGTTGTTGTTTTTTCATCATAATCTAACATCGTGCAGTGTGTGTACTGGTAGATTGAGGGTGCAACACATTCAGAGAGCTATGTAGCTGTAGCTCTTGGTGCACATGTAAAGCAAGTAAAAGGCACAATGTGTTCAGACTATGTAGCTCTGGTCCTTTGCACACATTGCAGAACTATCATACAAGTATTATAGGCATCACAGACATGCAAATTAACTACACAGAAGGTGCAAGGTGTACAAGGGATATGCAGCTGCAGCCCATTTTACATCATTGTAAGCCTTTGTACGTATGAAGACCCTGAATACATGAACTGGCAGGGTTGTTGTCAAGGTCATAAACAATGAGACAAATACAGCCACCTCTGCTAACATAAGGTAAAAAAAAAGTCTGTGTCAAGGTCCAAGGTCCAAGTGGCCCATACAGCCGGAGCTTATCCCAGTTTCCGTAGCATTAAGTGACTGAGAGTATTGCTACTCCCCCCTGGATGGGATGCCAGTCCATCGCAGGGATTACCCCCAGCAGTAAATTTGCCGGTACCCATTTATACACCTGGGTGGAGAGAGGCACTGTGAGAGTTACAGCAAGGCGCCCAAATGTGTGACCACTTTTAATTTATTGACATTCTTTCGTGCAGATGTAATCCAATCAGAAGTCAACTGCAAGCTATCCACGGCTTTTGATTGGATTAAATCTGCACGAAAGAATGTGAATTAATTAAAAGTGGTAACACATTTGGGCGTCTTGCTGTAAGTGTCTTGCCCAAGAACACAATGCAGTGCCCTGGTCAGGACTCGAACCCGGGCCGTTCGACTCGGAGTCGAGCGCGCTAACCATTAGGCCACCGCGCCACCCACCTCTGCCAACATACACCTCTTGTAATTGGCCACCTCCTTAAATTAAGCCAATGCTTCACCATGGTCCCAGCCTCATATGCACACTATATCTTTAACTTCCCACAAGCAGACACTTGTAATTTATAAGTAGACACTTTTTCTTGTCTCAAGGGTGTTCGCTTATAGGACATTTAGGAAAACATGTTACATAGCATGTTAAATCTCTTGGCATCTCTTTGTTAACAGAGTGAAGACAGCATTGCACAAGACCAAGCACCAATGGGGTTAATGTCTTACATCATTGTGCCTGCATTACCAAAGGGAGCCCTGGTTGAATGGCACGTTGTGGCACTGGAAAATCAGATGCAGCGTCAATGTAAGTTAGTTGTCTATAACAAACAGTAACTACATGTAGTAAACAACCAGTTTTTTCTAGTCAGGCTGCCAGGCATTTATCAACTGCTAAGTCAACATCGGGGTCTGTTACTTTTCCAGTTCACTCTGACAGGACTACAAATGAAGAGTCGGTCATCAGCCAATAGCCTATGTCCATTTGGTACATGTAAATGTTCCATAAGCAAGATCGTAATTTAATTATACACTGCTTCCCTTGAATGTACTTTAATGTTGCAGCAATTTCGAGTAAAAATAAAGTTTGACATGATGTTATGTGTGACCAAAATGGTAACCTAGTCAGACATGTAATTTTCCAGCAAAAAAAATAATTTGCAGTCTTGCTCTGGCATGCACAGTTAAAGCCAGTTACCAAGGTCATGCATAAAAGTTTAGGTTAGCACCTCAAATCAATCTTGATATGTTGTCTTCAATTTAGATGACTCATCATCATTGTGTAGGGAGAGCTTTAGTGTTGATGTACAGAGCATTGCCGTTAAAGGAAAAAGTAACAGCAGCATTGCTTTGAGCATTGCAGTTGGTGAGTTGGCCACCAGTACTGATTATTATTTAATAATATGGTTCTCATTAGGAGTGGAAGGCATGGTGGCCTAATGGTTAGTGCATTCTTGGGTAAGACACTTTTCTCGACTCATAGTGCCTCTCTCCACTCAGGTGTATAAATCGGTACCAGCGAATTTAATGCTGGGGGGTAACCCTGCGATGGAGTGACATCCCATCCAAGGGGAGAAGAAATACTCTTAGTCGCCTCATGCTACTGAAACCAGGACATATAAGCTCTCCCTCCCCTCGACCTGGATGGTAATTCCCCTCACCCTTTGCAAAAATTGGTTGATCATTTTCATAGACTGTATATTGATGTGGGGCATTTTTCTACTATCATTATTTTAGCACTCACAAATTACCATTTTGCACCCAACAGAGTGTACATCTACTGAATGCAACTTGGAGGAAGTAATGGAGACATTTGTTAGCGAGTTACAATGCTGCACTTCACAGCACAACATTCGCCTCGCTCATCTGATGTATATGAGGATATTTTATGTCAAAGATATTATGGACCATTGGCAAGCACAGGACTTTATTCATAGGAGCTTGGAGTGGACTATTGTTCCTGCACCTGCCTTTTCTCTGATACCTGTGGATGCTCTTGAAAAGGAGAGAACTGTTATGCTTTTCTGCTGTTTTCTACAGAAACCTGGAGATAGTACACTAGAGTATGACATCAGTTAACTTGCCTGAATAAAGGTTTCAAATAATGTTCTCCACAAATGAAGATTGATATATAATTTATATACATGTATGTAGTTGTTTACAGTACTTAATTTATTAATAGAATACAAAACTAAACCCACCCTAGTGCACTGCTTGGTTGTATAAGAACTTTTTTTATTACACAATTAATGAACTTGATCCAACTAGTTGGAGCATGGTCACTTCCTTAAACATAATCTAGTTACTGATATTTCTGAACGAGCCTCTCAGTAATTGAAACCAAATCTTGAAGCTGATCTTTTTTATTGAGTCTTTGCCATTAAAATTATTACAACTCAGGTATTTTCATTAGGATATAAACTAATTTAGTAGAAACTCAGCTGTGTTCTATTGGAAATCCACGAATCTGATTGGTTCTCCCACTGATTTCTATTCGACAATAGAAAACAGTCACACGCTCGCGTAGCTCATTAAGCGGTAAATTTTCTTGATTTTTGTCTTCAAAGTGCACAATATTGTAGGTTTTGGACTGCAATCCTTAAGAGTTTCTACTAAAACAATTAGACTACTCGTCCTCGTTTTCTATGAGCGATAGTCAACTCGGAAGCGAGTTGCTCATAGAAAACTCGGGCTCGTAGTCTAATATTATTGTTAACTAGAGCCAAGTTTCATATTTTCTATCAATACTATCTACATCAAGCCCCAAACTTTGTTCTGGGCCAAATTGTCAAGTGGTTTCAATAATTTGCAAAATAAAATTTGGAAATTGAATTGATTTAAGGTTATTAAATTCTTAACTTTTTTGGACTTCCCATTTTTCAGTCTCTTTATGTTAAAAAAAGATATTGCAAATGTAAATGGCACGATTGATAGAACATATAGCCTGGGAATGTACCAAAACTACAGACAAGTACATTTTAAAAAGTCCAGGTTTTTTGCACAAATGAATCGGACAGGCATGCTCCTCATCTAACTGAAGGGTTGAAAATATTGTGGATTTTGGTCTCATTGATGCTTTCGTTTTAGAACAGTATCATTTAGGGGTAAAATAATGCTAGAGACATGGTCACTGTGTAATTACTGCTCTCACGCGCGGCATGTCCACTGTTGAGGGAATAATATAATTGTTCAAAATGTTCATGCCTCTTGATTTTCAAATTCACTTATGGGTAAAGGTTCTTTAATTGCAACGGAGTTTCTGTCTTGGCTTGCTAAGAGAAGAATTTAACTCCTTGACCGCTTTCATCAGTAGCATCTGGAGCCTCAAACATTTGTGCCTTTCCTTTGGCTTCAAGTTGAGTCAAGGCTTTCTTTAACATCCACATGTCTATACCATAGAATTCTGGTGAAAACAAAGAGAAACAGTTTTATCTTCAATAATATTTTTTGGACCCGGAGTAAATTTCCATGAGATAAGTGGCCCACAACTGCTGACGTAATGAGGGATGGTGGGATAAAGAATCCCCATGGGGTACTCAGGAAAAACCCAAAGAAATCCCTGGACCCAAAATTAACCCCCCAAAAATTCCATGCCAAATTTCTGACCCCAAATTTCTCTTTTATTATCAAATTCTCACTATTTTTCTTGTCACCTTTTTACGCATTTTTATTCTGTAATTTTTTCACACATTTTTACCCTATATATTTATTCATTTGCGCCATTTTTATCATTCGTTAAAGGCTGCAGTTTGGCAGCCGAAAGCTTATATTTTAACAAAATTTTTAACCAGAGAACGTTTCAAAAACATTTTACTTAATTTACAAAGTAAAACATTTGAAATTAAATGCTTGTGTTTGCTGTTTGCTAATACCCCCCCCCCCCCAACAAAAAATACCTTCTTAAATCAAGCCAACCAAAAAAATACTGGAATGTAAAATTTCAAACCCAAAAAATGCCTTTGATCATCCTCCTCACTTGACATCCTGACAACCCCCTAGACTTGCCACAAGTCGACCTCACAAGTTTTTACAGTGAATAAGCGAGTGAAGCGAGCCTTTTAGGCCAGACGAAGGATTTTATGGAAAGTCTAAGAAACCCCCTGGGAGAGAAACTACCATGATGACTGTGTGATACTGAGAAAAACCCTTTGCTACATTAATCAAAACAGTTCCAGATCAATTTTGATGCCCCATTACCGGTCAAAACACCTCACCTTCATTTACAGTGTCATCTCCAGCTCGTAGCTCAAATAATGTGCACACTGTGTCTGTCATTCCATTCTCCTGTACCTAAATATTAACCAAAAAAGTGAAAATGATTTTAACATGGAATCCACCAGGACTAAAGTATAAATTGGACAAAGTTATGTACCAAAATTATTTACTTCTTATTGCAAACTTCTGTAAACTGTAATTACTGTTTCAAAAGAAATCATTTTTAACAACACCAAACATTGAAAACAAAGTTCCACTGAATGGCTTTAAAGATGATTAAATTACATAATAGCTACACATGAGATTTTACCTACAGTTTACATGGTTTTGTGAACTTTGAAATTCTTTTTCTCAGGCTCTGATAAGAAATTGCTTTTGGTTTTATCATAGATAACTACTTACCTGTACATCTTGGGTTGAAAATAACGCAATAGGATTTATATTATTCTGGTCCTCGGTTTTTGTCCAACTGAAATAAATATTACTCGATTTTCTGATGGATTCTGTCTTAAAAACATTTTAACTGTAAACCAAACAACACATCTGACAAGAAAAAGATAAGTTCTGAAATAAATATTACTCGATTTCCTGATGGATTCTGTCTTAAAAACATTTTAACTGTTAACCAAACAACACATCTGACAAGAAAAAGATAGAGCAGTTTTCAATTGAGTGTCGTAAAACCAAAACCAAAGTAATCACTCTGGCCAATCACAAAGGACGTAGAGCAACCCATTGTCCAATCAAAACTTAAAGCAATTACACGAAGCGCGGGAAAACTTGAGCGAGCAAGTCACGATTGGTTTTGGTTTTACTTCTGATTGGTTGAGAAAGTGGCGCGAGATTTTTAAGCCAATCACTAAGCGTAGTAATGCAAAACCAAAGCAAACGCAATTTACTTTCGACACTCAAGTGAAAACCGCTCTAAGTTCAGCATTTACCCATTTGAAGATCAGCGCAGCCCATTCGTCTGGTGTCCGCCACATGACAAAGCATCTTTGTTTTCTCTTGTCTTCCCATTCAATATTACCTGAATTTAAAACAGCAAAATTATCAGCCATTATACAGATGTGTTATTCCAGAAAATATCCATACCCCTCCCACTGAAGTGTTTTGGTTTTAATACCCCAACCCTCTGAAAATTCCAGTTAACCACCCACCCCTAGGAATTTCCAATGTCCTTCCATGGGGTGAGTTTGGATATTTTTTGGAACAGCAATGTAGTATGCTGGACTCAAGATCTAGCACCCTGGGTTAAAGGCATGGCAGGGGTTGTGTTTTTAGGCAAGACACTCCACAGTGCCTCTCTCTACTCAGGTGTGGAAATGGGTACCAACAAATTTAAATGCTGGGGAGGTGGGGGAGTAACCCTGCAATGGTCTAGCATTCCATCCAGGGGGGAATAGAAACACTCCTGGTGGCTTCATGCTGTGGAAACCAGAGATTCATGGGCTAGATGGTTAAGCAATGGCTGGGCAAACTGCGATACCCTGATTGCCACTGGTTAGCTCTTTGAAAGTTATTTAAAACATTTGACAGTTGGCATCAACACAGGAGTGAGATCCAAGCTACCACCACCAGAGGTTTTCTTCCTCTTTAGACTCGGATTCAGTTTCACTTCAGTAGAAGAAATGAAGAAAGAGAACCTATTGGGCCAGTGTATAATAATGTATGTGTATGGTGACAGCAACTGCTGAATTCTTTGTTTACAAGTGACTTTATCGTCAGCATCTCGTGGGATTGGTTCCAAGTCAACAACAAACAACAAAAGAAAATAGGTGGGAAAACAATACACTGTAGTTTAAGGGATTCTTGAGCAATATTCACCTTTTGTTCGAAGCTCTTCTAAGATGAGATTGATAGCATCAATAGACAGTTTACCTGATCAACATGTCAAGGAATATTTCGACTAGTACAGACCTCCTACTAAAGGCCCACAGCTTAAAGTTATTATTACCCAGGTTGCCACAGATCCCGGCCACAGATATCAGATTTCAAAACTCCCTGACTGTTCCCTGATATTTTATATAATACAAAATGTCCGATATAGTAGCGGCCTCCAGTTTCTTCTTTCAAAACACAAATGCTAAGATCACACTGACCTGAAAGTTTTTTCCGGCTTCAGTGATATTAAGTAAGAGGTGTTGTCGTTTCAATTTTCCCTGACTTTTCTTCAAAATCGACAAAATGTCAATTTTTCCTGACTCAATAAAATTCCCTGATCTTCAAGAATTTTACTTTTTCCTGATCCTGACCTGTGACAACCCTGCTTACAGGCATGAACTTCAATAATTGAATATCAGAAGGATACGATCAATTTTCGTATTACAAAATAATTCGCTGGACTGTGCTTCCGTGACATCAAGAATGTAGTTTTTGTGATGTTTGTAGTAGGAAAGCACCAGGTCACACCAGCCCTCTAACTGTTTCCTCCGGGTATCTAAATTCGGTTGTAGCCTGTGAAAACAATACTGTTTAAATACACGCCTAGGATTTCGACAAGATACAACTATACTCACGTGAAAAATGGAGGGAAGTTATATTGCCACGGCCACTCAAAACTATTCGCCATGTTTGATCTGGCCGGGCTACAAAGCAATGTCTTGGAGACTGTACTACTCCATGTAAGTTTCTTATAATGTCCCCGACATGCACCTGTCACGCTTATGCTTTCATAGCCAGAACCCCAGAGAAAAATCTTGGGAAGTTTTGCCCTTTTGTTCTTCCCCTCCCCTCCACTATTCAATTTTGCGCGAAAAGCGACCTTACAGACACCAGGTTGTTAAATGAGGGACCAACATTGATAGGCTAGGGGGAACGGGGGGATCCTACAGCTAGCAGTACAGGAATGGGGATTGCCAAATTGAATTAGAAACTCTCTCTCTAATCGGGAATGGTTTTACAACCTTCCCAACCCTTTTTGTCTTGGGTTGTAGGCTACTGACAGCCCCTCTCTCAGACGACCTGGGGAATCCTTTGCGATTTGGCCAATTTTTTTGTTCCCTTGGCTCTTTCAGGATTTTTCAAAGCCCATTGGGAGAAACTTAGTTACAACAGTTCTGACTTCAGTTGGTCTAAGCGGTGATTAAGTATCATGTGTGCTTGATATGTGCTGATCTTAAATCATCGGGAGTAGCTGAAATATCGAAACAAACATTGTCTAAACAGCAGTTGTTGTTAAAATCTAGTCCTAAAACGACTGAAGACAAACGCCTCAGGGTGCATAGGAATTGGTTCCGACTAGAAGCCCATTAAAAACAGGATATGTCTGTAAATTGCACCGTATAAAGCTAATTTCTTCCGTTTAACCTTTGTTTGACTGTTAAATGAGCCTCTTCAAAACCATAAAATAAGAAAAAGTATAAGAAGAAGAAAGGTTCCCCTGTCACGCTAAGTCAGGTTGAGCAGGAAATGAGGCTTTCATAGGCTACAGTCAGCCACTCTCTCAGACAACCTGGAATCCTTTGCGATTTGGCCAATTTTTTGCTCGCTTGGCTCTTTCCGGATTTTACAAAGCCCGAAGGGAGAAACTTTTAGTTACAACAGTTCTAGCCTGTGTAAGCCGTCCCGCTCCGCTCAACAGGCTCAAAGATCTGACTACAGTTGGTCTAACTAAGGGACGGACCATTATTTTTTTGGAGGGGGGGGGGGGGGATGAAAATATTGAAAAAAAATTGTTTGCGGGGCCTGGAACGACAAAATAAATTGTTTGCAAACACGATATGTATAACAAAGAATAGTAAAAATTTCGAAAATAATGTTTGCAGAGGTGCATAAACTAAAAAAAAAGTTTGCAGAGGAAACTTTTTCACCCCCCCCCCCCCCCCCCTTCAAGAAAATAATGGTCCGTCCCTAAGCGGTGATCAAGTATGATATGTGCATATTTTAAACCATCGGGAGGGGCTGGGATATCGAAACAAGCATTTTCTAAACAGCATTTAGTCCTAAAACGAAGACAAACGCCCCAGGGTGTAAAAGAATTGGTTCCGACCAGAAGCCCATTAAAAACAGGATATGTCTGCAAATTGCACCGTATAAAGCTAATTTCTTCCGTTTAACCTTTGTTTGACTGTTGAATGAGCCTCTTCAAAACCATAAAATAAGAAAAAGTATAACAAGAAAAAAGGTGAAAGGAAACATTTGATCACTGAGTGCGATAATTGCCAAGCAAAACTAAGCAACAATTCAAGTTTTCCGACTTAATTATTCCGGGAAAAAAATTCCAAGTGGATCTGGAGATTTGTATCTTAAAATCTCCTATCTCCGCAGAATGAGATATCTTCTACTGCTGCACTAGGCTGCGCATCCTGAAAATATCGGCAAAGTTTGTCGTTCGTATTAAAATCCGTCTCAATTTCTTAGCTGATATCATCCAAGTTTATTTTTGTTTTATTTTACCTCCTAAGTGTTATTCTACTTTAGAAAACTATTATTTGGAGGTTTTCTTTAATTTGAAAGTAATTTAGCGCAACAGAAAAATCAATAATTTTATAAATATAAAGCCAGAATATTTTGACCTGGGGCGAACCAAAAAATTCCAAGAGCAGCCGTATATGGGCCCAATTCAAAGTCTAGACAAATTTGACCGTGTGAGGCTCCCATAGATCTTATAATATTAAAATTCTATCTGACCAATGTGTAGTTGTTTGTTGTTCACTCTGCGCTTTCATCTCCAACAACGTTTTATGGTGATGTATATTTCTCTAACGTCTCTCCCCTGAATTTGATGAAAATTTAATTTCATGAAAATTAAATTTAATAAAAATTCCCATTGAGTTGCAACTCTGTAAAAACACCTTAACCGAACCGAAAATATATTTTGAGAAATCACTTCTGCAATCTCTCGCATGCTGTTTCACTTTCAATCTTACATTTGTTTTATAATTATACCGTGACTCTAGAAGCCCCAACTGAGCTGTTGTATGATCTTGCATGATTGTTGCCCCGGGTAAAAAACATTTCTTAAAAATGTTTTGCATGGGACGAATAATAAAATTCTAAGTTCAATATTTGATCAGCAAAAGACCAACAATTTCTAATGTTTAACAACATTTATTGTCACTTTTCGGAAAAGAAAACATAATTATCAACTAGCTTTTTTGTACAATTCTTCTCCAAAGTTGGTGTCGTTTCTCTAATTTAGATATTTAATTCATTTTATATTAAATTTAAGCTATATTATGCATATAATCGACTGGACACAATTTCTATTCTTTCTTTTTAAATTTTTGGACATCTTTTTAACTAGAGCATTTTATTATTCTTTAAGTAACGCTTTTGTTGATACTTTATGCACCACATGGAAACTCCTGGCCCTACCACTAATTGTGTTTTAGTCAAATTTAAGTTTTATTTATATTTGATTCTGTGATAAAGTATTTAATGAGATGTCATTTCTGTTTTCCTGTGAAGAACGCAAGCATTTTGCTAAATCTTTCAATCCACGGCGATACTTCTTATTCAAAATAAAATAAACACAAGGGTTAAGCGCAGCATTTAAATAGAAAATATATTTTGCAGTAAAAAATAATTTGTCCATTCCACAGGGAATAGTCCAGTCCCATACAAAATAAAGTAAAAGCGCCATAATATTGATCGGCGTTATGCATAAAACGAAAAGAAAAACTATGGCTAAAATCTTTTTCACGACCGCCATATCTTCTCTTTGCCTTTGTCGTCTTAATTCGGATACTCCGCCTTCGATAACATTTCTTTTCTTCAACTCTAAGATAATCAGCGTATATAACGTAAGAATCACGCATAAAGGTATGAAAATTAAAAATATCGAAATAAATACAAAGTAATGTTCTTGCGTCTTCCTTTCGTCAAACTTTGGTGCCCAGCTGAACGTGCAATATGACTTGTTATTTAACGCCCGCACCACGCGCACGGTGTAGAAATAAGTACCGTGCAATCCCATGGCGACAATCCATATAACTGCAATTAAAACCTTGCGAACTTTGGATGTTATAAGTGGAGGGCGGAACGGGTAACAGATTCCTCGGTACCTGTCAATGGCGATAACGACCAAGCTTTGTATCGAAACCGCAGTTGAAATGTCTTGAAAGAAGTAGACAAGCTTGCAGAGTATTAAACCCACTAATCCGTCTATAAGCCATCTACGTGCACCGGTAAAAACTTCCGCGAGTTCACGAGGCACGGCAAACCCAGAGATCAGTAAATCCGAGGCGGCCATGTTAGCTATTAAGAAATTGGTCGTTGTCCACATTCGTTCGTTTTTTGAGACAACAACGATTACAGCTAAGTTTCCAAGCAGTGAAAATATCAAGATTAGAGAATAAGCAAAGGTTTTGAGGCATTTAACTGGCGTTGAACTTTCAGCGAATAGCACACAGCTCTCGCTTGGAATCGAGGGAAGGCTCGTGTTATTTTCTGTGCCATTTAGTAGAAGTAAACTCATTGTGAAATAACCTTAGTCTTTCCTGTAGCGCAGCCCGAGTGAATAAGCGGATGAAGTGATACTTTAAAATGTCTGCAAACAGTTTTAAATCATTTATTTAGAAACGGATGTAAATCAGGGGTTATATATTATAAAAATGCCTGGAGCCATTTAGATAATTAAACTAAAAAGACCGCAGTGTCGTGTTTTAGTTTACGAAAAATTGCGTCTTTTTTAAAAAAAAAAATATATATGAATTTCCATTTTCAAGGCAATGAACAAGGCCTTAAAATAAATCTGGGTAAAATTTTTCTCATTCAACGCAGCGTGAATAATTCTTGATGGGGCCACCCTTCGAAAAAGGGAGGTTTTAATTCCCGCGTCATATATGTCCAACGCTTTGTCATTAATATTAAAAAGCAATTTGTCTACATTTCATGAAAAAGTTTTATAATATTGGCATAAGACAAGAGAGGTCAAGCAGGTCTTCTTAGGTTTTAAACAAGGTACTATGAAAAATAAAAATTAAAAAAAGCAGCAGTCGTGGCATAAATATTTAATTTAAATAGCACAATTTTCTTGCGTGCTTGGTTCGACAAAAACTCTTTTGATATCCTTCTTGATGATGCATTTAGATCTATAGCTTGGATACGTTAAGTGGGCGGTTAATGAGAAATTTTTTACCGCAATTAAACCACGGGGGTGGAAAGCTTATTGAACTAGCCCAGTTAAAGCCAAAAAACGTTTTAACTTAAACTTTTCGAAAAAGGGAGGTTTTAATTTCCCTATATCATATTTGTTCAACGCCTTGTCATAAATATTAAAAAGCAACTTGCCTTCAATTAAAAAAAAAGAATTTTAGAATATTGGTACGAGACAAGAGAGGTCAAGGAGGTTTTCTTAGGAACTAAATAAGGTACTATTAAAAATAAAAATTAAAAAAATGCAGCCGTGAAATAAATATTTAATAGGACAATTTTCTAGCGTGCTTAATTCGACAAAAAACTCTTTTGACAGCATTTTTGATGATGCATTTAGATCTATCAATAAGATATGGTAAGTGGGGGCTTTCATAAGAGATTTTCCACCGCAATTAAATCACGGGGAAGGAAAGTAAATTGAACTGGCCAAACATTTGAGCTCACTCGAGCAATCAGTAAAACAAACAATACTGCGAACCACAACAGAGCGAATAGACTGCGTTGCAGACGAACTTAACCCCCTACAGAGCGAATAGCTCATTACTAGACATAACTTTTGCTACAGAGGTCTAGTATTAAGAGAAAACAATAATACCAAGGCTTTCTACAATAACAATTGGAGAAAAACATAAATATTTTTCTAAGTGATTTGACTGTTCGGGTGGGCGTAAGGACAATATAAGATTGTTATAAGATTTTAAATTTGCTATAAATCAAGACGAGGAATGGTTTTCAGTTTTTTAAAACAGAAAAAATAGTCCTCTCATTATGCTCTTAAACACCCAGCTTAGAAACCTAAGCATTGGTAAACTTTGTTTTAAAGGGGCTATGTCAGGGGGATTTCGCAGATTTTAAGTCTAAACTGCTCTGAAATTAGTGGTAGGCAACTAAATAAACCGTTATCATTGAA
The DNA here is from genome assembly GCF_052425735.1 of Oculina patagonica. Taxonomy (NCBI): domain Eukaryota; kingdom Metazoa; phylum Cnidaria; class Anthozoa; order Scleractinia; family Oculinidae; genus Oculina; species Oculina patagonica. Next base: position 3,377,105 of record NC_135768.1, read on the forward strand.
CATCTAAAGGAAAATGAAACCTTAATTTGCGGATAGAAATCAAGCTACAGCTATAAATATCGATATTTCGAAGACGCACAGAAAGAACTTGAAAACGTTTGCCTAACTTTTTCAAATTGCAATCCGTTTCCATCCGAGCCATCCGCAGCCAAATATACTCGTTAACAGTTTCAGTGCTCTAATATAGTAATTTTTAATAAAAACGGACAATTATTTTTAGGTTTCCTACGACACAAATATAAATTTTGGTGGTTTAAAAATCTGGTCAAATCCGTGACATAGTCCCTTTAAACATGTGTTGTGACGTCGTCTACAACTTTGATATCAAAGTTATTTGCATGACCATTTCTCCTTGCTTGCAATGTTTGCTGAAGAAATATGCAATTAACATACAAATTGTATTCGTAAATTGTGCGATTTTGAGACATTTTCCCCCACTGTGATAAAATTGAGATTCTAGCTGGATTTATTTACGAGGTTAATTTCGTACGCCAGGCAAACTCTGACGGAAATTCAGGTCTCGTTCATTCTTGTTTCTTTTTAGAAGTAGTGTAATACTTTATTCTATGATTCAGGTAAAAACTGCAGATTAAAAACAAAGGATAAAAAGAGTAGCAACACAAACTAAGAGAGGCTACCTACTAGTAATAACATTAAAAAACCTGCTTTACAAGGAAACCGTGTATACAAAAATTAAATGCAAGATGATCTGAAAGTGTGTTTTTTTTTTGTCAATTTCTTTTCAAATTCGTTTAGAGTTCGATAGTTTTATTTCATTCGGTAAGCTATTCCATAACACAGCCCCGCTATAGCTAAAACTTCGTTGACAGTTTTTCAGAAAGTGCTTTAATCAACCTGTTTAAGAAACGCCGGAAATTGCGTCATTAAGTAAATTGTTGATTACTATGGTAACCAAAAGTAGCTCATTTCTGTCATCATCAAAGCTTGAGGTATCCAGTCCCACAAAATTCTGATTGGGTATAAAATAGTATGGAACTGGACGAGACTCGGTTAACGACTCAAACAGTTTGCCAAAAATCTGTCCAGTTGTCACTATGTTTGCAGTTGCATTCTTTGCGTTTTCCTCAATGCAGTTAAAAAAAAAGTTTTTAAGCAGATACGTTGAAAGAATGTCGAAGGGAAGAAGTGTTTTGAGGGGAACATCGCTGCCTTCTTCAGGAGAATCCACAGCTTCTTCGAGTCTAGTACGTTTCTGTGCCTGTTCTACGGATAAATCAATCGTTGCCCTGTCAGGATTAATTTGGAACCACTGCTGCAAGACTTCACTATCTTGAGCATCGGACAATTTTAAAACCGTAGCAACATCACCGGATTGAGGCAAGACAACCCTGCCTTCGATGGTGGCAAGCAATGAACTGGTGGAGGTTTTAGGTGTGTCACTTACGTTTCGACTTTCACTGTTGTTTGCGCCATCGTCAACTTCTGTCGTCAAGCTGGAAGTATCTTCACGATCTTGTTTCTTTTTCATTCTCTTATAACCTTTAACAGCCTCATCTGGTACATAGTGCGCTGCGCACTCATTCTGATCAATGTCAGCGTCTTCTCCGTAACATGCGCCAACTGTGTGGCCATTATCTTGCAGCCCAGAGCTACGACTTCCTGCCGCCCCCTCCTGCTCCTCCCTGTCATCCTCCACCTCCGCCTTCTCTTCCTCCTTCTCAACCGCCTCCCCTGCCCACTCCTCCCCCTCTTCCTCCAACCCTGTCTCCTCCTCCTCCTCCTCCACCACTTTCTCCTCCTCCTTCTCCTCCACCACCTTCTCCTCCTCCCCCTCTCCCTTTTCTTCCTCCTCTTCCTCCGCCCCCTCCTCCACCTCATCATCATCATACAAGATAATTTTACAAGACACAGCAGGGTGTAGAATAACTTTTGCTCCAATGAACGCCTCCTTTTGCTCTTGTGATAGACTCCTCATTATCAGCTGCTCAGCCAAAGAGAAAGAAAGTCTCCAATACCCAGACTTTGGAACCAAATGACAGCCGCGAGATTTGATATCCTCCGTCAGCAGACTGCTTACTTCTCGGGCTATCAGAGGCCAATCGTGTACTGGTATGGCGGGGACTAGATCTACAGTAATCACAAGCTGTTTGTAATACAGGCCAGTCCACTTGAACTTCAGATTACAGGTGACTGTTCCAGAGAGAGTCCATGTGTCTTCAACCAGAGTATGTTCCGTAAGACTCTCAACGTACATCTCCTTAGCTACAGAGGTGTAGTCAAGAAGTGCCAACGCCCTTTTAGCCACATCCACAAACGCGCTCATAACCTTACCACTTTCGAGTTGCTGTTCATCAAAAAGGTCCTGAAAGTTCCCCGATTCATCCACGCTCTTGTAAACTACCACTTCATTGTACTGAGTGTCTTTGTCGAACGTGATTGAGCATATCTGGGCTAGCCCCTCTAAGCACAGCATGTAATCAAATTCGTCTGGATCCCCAACCTTAGTTTCTTCGTAAACACTCCCAGAATGAAACAACGTCCCTTTAAACCTGTCATCGATTTCAGCTATTTTCGTTGCCCACTTAGACATAAATTCTTCAACGCATCGTTTCATGTTCTCAACTTCCGCCATATCCGCGGGGATCTGTCCGACGCCTGGAACCGAGCACATATCGTGTAGATAACCAGTAACATTTCCAGAAGATTTGGCATTCATGTACTGCACTAAATCTCGGGAACCAATGTAGTCAAACGCGTTTGAATACACTTTGAAAGCGGGGGCGACCACGGTAAATATATCGTCAGCTGGGAGGCTCTGAACAATGATGTCATCTGCTGAAGCGCCCGGTGTAATCGTCACATGACACAAAGCATTTTTTTCAACATCATGAAAGTATTCCTCACCAAATTTTAAAGCAGTGTGGTAACAGTGTCTTGACAGAGCATACTGAACTGGAAGCCAGTCGGCGTTATCTGTCAGTTTGTCATCTGCGCCAGATTCGAGCAGCAGGGCGATAACCTCCGGTGTGCCTCCGTACGCCGCGTAGTGAAGCGGAGTTGCGTCCAACCCTCACTCGCTCACTCCATTCTGATATTAAACCGCAATTAATTCATGAATTTAATGGTGAACTTGCTGGCAGAAAGGTTCTTTATTCTCTAACCTCGTTCCCAGGGTCCCTCTTTTTCAGGGAACTAAATTGAATTTTCACAAAACAAATCGAATATGGGTCAGATACACTTATCCTCTGGTGATAAAAGAGAATAAAATTCGCTCTTCGAAGCCTCAGAGCAGGCTATTAATGACCCATTCACGCAAGAAAACATTCAAAGACGCGTTTTAGTAAACACAACATTCATGCACGTTTTTGTTTCGCGTCACATCATCGTCGTGTCACGTCATCCGTTCTTCATCTTTTTGAGTCGTGCAGAAAGAAACGCGCATCTTTCTCTCAAATGTTATTCGCTGCTCAAAATAACGCTATACGTGCTGGCAGAAAAGTAAACATATTCACAAAACAAATTTACTTAATGCTAAAAAGGATCAAAGGTTACACTTCAATATTGTTTGTGATGAAATAGAATTCGCGCTACGAAGCCTGAGAGCACGAGCCATCAATGACGCAACTCACGTGGAAAACTAAAGCAAAGTGAGATTGCTTTACTTTATTGAACACTTATTTAGAAAAAAAATGCGGAGGTCGGCACTTCATTCATCGATCGAATTACCATGAGGTTGCTCGAAGAGCCTTTGATTAATATTAATGACAAAGCGTTGGACATATATGACGCGGGAATTAAAACCTCCTTAATTTTCGAAGGGTGGCCCCATCAAGAATTATTCACGCTGCGTTGAATGAGAAAGATTTTACCCAGATTTATTTTAAGGCCTTGTTCATTGCCTTGAAAATGGAAATTCATATAATTTTTTTAAAAAAAAGACGCAATTTTTCGTAAACTGAAACACGACACCGCAGTGCTTTTCAGTTTAATTACCTTATTACATGAAATTTTGGCGACACTTTAATTTAGCGATATTAGCGACTTTTCAAAAAATCGCTTAATTAAAATGCACCAAAATTAATTGTCGCTAAATTTAAATCATCGCTAAATTAAAGTGAGTATAATATGAAATTCCGCCATCTGGTCCGTTTCACGATCACGCTATTTTACGGTCGATTATTATACCTAATCGTACCTTTTTGGTACGCTTCGGCGGCATATCAGGCGAGTTTGGTCGAGCCATGGTTCGTATGCCATGGCGAGACCAAACGAGCCTGATATGCCGCCAAAGCGTACCAAAAAGGTACGATTAGGTATTTACCGTACCCAAATTCAGCCAAACATCCGGTGATATTATTCGCTCTGTTGAAGCCATGCTTGCCAGGTACGTAGTTTTAAATGTATTGACCTGCTTGTATTGATACTTTTTTGGTCTTCCAAACTTCAAGTTCTCTTCTCACATTGTTTTACTCGTTTGTTTGAAGTTTCATTCTCTACATTTTCAAAATCCAAATTTAGCGAAAAATTTGGAAACTCCGACTCCATTGTTTTAGTCTGAATGTTTCAGTACTCGTCGGCAAACATCGCGCAATTGGCGAGCGCGCTCAATTTTAGTTTTGGCGGGAAAGTTTTTCTCTTTTTACGACAGCTAAACACCGCTAAATTTAATTTACGAAGTTCTGTTTTATTGGTAAAACCTCTTTTCAAATCATCGTACAGTAACACTACTTTACTTCAAAGTGACTATGATATGGTGACATATCAGGTCAGTGACTTGATATCGTAGGATATCAGGACAGTAAATCGCGCTTCTGATTGGCTACTTGCGAATTTGGGTACGGTAATGACGTGTATCGGATGTCTACGTGTATACATTTCAGTCATCTGGTC